>NW_023998459.1:3159439-3186101 GCF_014805625.2 Glossina fuscipes | reverse complement strand
GAGCCACTTTTCGAATATTTTTTGAATAGCGAGTTTTTTCTATTCTTGTGATATTTAATTGTCTTATTAAACCACGGGGGACATCTGCTTCGAGATCGACTATGCTTGATCGGAACAGATGCAGCAATAGCTAGATTTAATGTATTGTAGAACGTTGGCAATAAGCTTTCAATACTACCGGTTGAGAAATCAAGCTTCAGATGTGAAAGACGATGTTTTAGTAATACAATATTGATTTTATGAAAATCATAATAATTATTTAAAAAAGTTTGATTTGTGCACATTAAGGCATTTCAACAAACCATCATTAATATGATGAAAGGAAATGCATATTGATGGATGATAAGGATCCTCAGGTAAACTAAAAGGTGGACAACGATTTACGTAAATCTCGGGAAAATTGGCAAAGCAGAGATCAAGCAGTCTACCATTACAATTAGCGGTACGATTATATTGACCCAAATTATGATCAAACAATTCACTAAAGAACACAACAGCCCTATCAGACATTGAAGTAGGAACCAAACAGCCAGAATTATCAGTGTTACACCAAGTGACTTGAGGCAAATTGAAGTCACCCAATGCAACGACCAAATCGGTGGGTCTAGACCGCTTGGCCACTTCACAAATGAGGGCAGCCTGTTTCCTGTAAATGGAGATATCAGAATTTGGGGGAATATAGGAGCAGGTTATAAATAGATGTTTATCAGGCATATTCGCACGAATAGCGATAAATTCAACGTCAGGAGAAGTGGAAAATTCAATTAAATTGGACGGGACTGATGCAGATATGGCAATTAATACACCATCACCAATGCGATTTACTCGATCATTTCTAAACACTTGGAAAGAATTATGAAAAAGTTCCGACGAATGTAGATCGGGTTTTAGCCAAGTTTCAGTAAAGGCCAAACAGAAAAATTCCGTGCTCACTGAATTTAGAAAAGTGGAACGAATTTTCGAATTTAAGCCCCTAACATTTTGATAAATGAGAGATAGTGGGCCTGAAGAAACAATTAGTTTTTTGAAGGCGACAAGACTATTGCCTTGGTATTACGGGGACTATCTCGACGGATAAATTCCTTAATTAAGGATCCTACTGGCCACAGTGAATTGTTTAACAACATATCACTGTTTTCAGTCGGTACTAATATTTTAAAAGAGGAGATTGCCCTAGCTTGAGAAGGAGCCATTTTGAAGATGCTAACACGCTTTAAATTGACTGATGGGACTTTCGTCGCCAGATAACCTTTTATGTTATCCACCGGTGTTTCAGGTGCCAGTCTTGACACAAATATTGCTTTTCTGGGAGGAACTGCCGTCAAGCAAATGTCATTATTTGGAACAGTAGGGGAGTTCACAGTAGGAGAGTTTCGAGTTGGGGAAAATATAGATGGGGTTATCGCCCTTGTACCGGCAGCTTGTGAGACTTGCCCAGTCTGGTGACCAACATTCACACGCGAACAGCCAGGAGAAGAGGATGATTTATTTTTCTCTTCATTTCTTTTAGGCGATGGCGCTTGATTAGAGTGAGTGGCGGCTCTGGGCGGAGATACCCTTGCCACTTCAGCGTAGCTTAAAACAGAAGGACTTGCCGGCTTGTTTGTAACTGTTTTGCTACCAACCGACTGAGCAATATCGGAAACATTACTGTTCATTTTCGAGTTAGAGGGAGCGTAACTTGTACCAACGAATTAGTTTTGGAGAAAGCCAGAGGTGACGTCCCACACGCTACGCTACGAGTAGAAGATGAGTATCCAATAAAACGACACTAATCAAACCTAGACTTAATGAGCTCAAACTTTTCCCACAAGGAGCCGAGATTTCCACTCAGTTCCGAGAAACCATAACGGGTCTCCGTGAAAACTTTATAAAAATCAATGTCCCGCTGCCTACAGTCAGGACATACCGGCACACTTTGCATGACCAAAGCGCTCGCAGAGCCAACAAGAAATGAATCTATCAGAATCCGGGCCCGATTTCGCCCGACAAGGTGTATATAAACACTCCATGTCCAGTCAAAAAGGCAGTTGTGGATTATGAAGAACAGACACACAAATCACTAAAAAAAAATTCTGAACATAAAAATTTATCAACCAATTTGTGCTAAACTTCTCTGTTACGTTGACACTGTAACGAGAGATCAATAGCAACACAAACTGCAAACAGCGAAAAAATAACAGAGAAAAAGAGAGATATATATAAGGAGGAAAGACACAAACCAAAACTTTTTTGCAGAGTTCTGTTAAAACATTAACATAATTCTGTTAAACGAAGTCTCGGAGGAATTTAAGTCAAAATACAGTTAAAATAAAACTTTTCGAGAATTTGTTTGCAAGATATTATAAACAAAGCATGTATTTATGTAAAGTAATTAATATTTGAGAAGACAGTATTTTTACACTGTCATAAATGAGGTTGATAAAGCGAAAGTTTGTTTAGCTACTGTGGGCAAACTAGCACATAATGAATACTCTATTAATAGCCTTTCCAACGAATACAACCTAATTTATTAACCATGTGTGCCTCATATTTGATAAACATTATAAATTAATATTCATATCTGATTTTTCTGTTTTAGACGCATCCAAAACTTCTTTATTTACACATTCTCTGTTTCGCCCTCTCTCACTCAATTCTTAAAAAAAATACTTAGAATGCATACAAGAAGAAAAAAACTATTTAATATTTGCAAGGGCAATAAATCCTCCTGTTTACATTCGTTTACGCACAGGTCCATGGAAGAGCGCAATGCACTGAACCATGAGAGAGAACCATTTCGAAATTCGCGACTTTAATGGTGAGCTTTGCTTCTGCAACAGCCTATGTTATGAAAAGCAATTTTCAAAGTCCATTAAAAAGATTCCCAAAAATTACTCTCATGATAATTTTATTTTAGTTTCGTAATAATTTTCTTTTACTTTCATGATATTTTTCTATCCATTAGCGAAGGATTGGATATTATATATATTATATTAATTTGTTAAAATGTTTGCAACGCCCAGAAGGAAGCATCAGAGACGCCACAAAGTGTACACATTCGGTCGGCATGAAATTTTGAATTGATTAAGCTGTCAGTCTGTTTGTCTGTGTAATGTCTGTTGTAAACATTCTCCTGGCCATAAAAATGAAGCTATCGACTTCAAATTGGGCAAAAATATTTAAAGTTATTACACGGGCTGGTACTGAAAATGGGCCAAACCGGTTCGAGCAGCAGTATAATAGGTCTGCTTTTCAAAGCAATTAAAAATTGATTTTTTGGTCACTAATGCCAGTAAGTGTACAAAAATTTCTACACATTTTATGGGCGATGCTATAGTACTCGTACAAAATATTATGTTAAGTACGGCAATTTTCAAAATCCCATAAAAAAATTCTCCGAGCAAAACTTAATATATTCTGCACATCGTTGGAAAGGCTATTAATAGAGGATACTCTTTCCTAGTCTCACTTTTTGACAGAACATGGTTTGCTCACAGTAGCTAAGCAAACTCTCGCTTTATTAGTCTCATTTATGACATAGTGTAAAAGTACTGTCTTTTGAAATATTAATTAATTTACATAAATAAGTTGTTTATAATATTTTGTAAAAAAATTGTCGAAAAGTTTTATTTTAGCTACATTTTGACTTAAATCTCTCAGAGACTTCCTTTATCAGGTTTCTCTTAATGGCATAATCGAGCTCTGCAAAAAATAGTTGGTTTGTGTCTTCGTATAAAATTCGTAATAATTATTAACTATACTTGGTCTAAAATACTTACTTCTTCAGCTTGCTTGTAAGGGCGAAGTTAATTCGGCTGTTAATTTAGTTTAGCTGAATTTCATGTGTAAATAAAAGGAAATAAATAAATAAGTAGCCACAGACTGTGTTCAAATGGCTGTTTGCTACGAACTACAAGTGCATTTTAACACCACTTCGCCTTGATTGAACAAACTTAATGTTAAAATAGATGCTGAAAAATCTACGCAAAAGCGATCTTCACTCGATAACGATTCTTTTTCTTTATAATTCTTGAATGGCAATAACGTCCCAATCAAAAATTATGTAAGATATCTTGTAACATTGTTAACGCCATGTGATTCCTTCGCAATACAATTTTCATAATTACCTGCTTATGTATGGTGTTAACTAGATTTCATTTTCGAGTTTGGCATTTTTAACTGCACAAGAGGTGGCAGAAACGCCAGTTTGTTTGGTTGTTTCGAGGCGAATAATAATTCCGAATAAATTTGTTAACTTACAATCAACTGAACCAAAACTAAAGTTTGAAATTTGTGAAAAGTAAATAAATCGATACCTTTTTTCTTGTTTTGCTTTATTACTTCTATTATTACCTTCAATTCCCTAACGCTTGTAATCAACTGTGTATCATCAGTCTTTCCATATCATTAATGAAGCGCAAAGCAGCAACAAACAATAACAATTCATCACTCGACTGGATATGTTGGTCTTAACGCCAACTGGCCTAATCCATTTTAGTAGACAAACATAAAAAAGGCAAGTGTTGAATTAGAAATTAACAACTTTGGTAAACTGTCCATAATCGATTGTTCAAGTGGTTTTCCCTTGTAACAAATTTGACATACAATGAACAATTTTGATTTGAATTCTCATAATAAAAAATCATTGGATGTTTGATCAAGAAAAAAATATGTTCAAAGTTGAATACAACTAAAGTATAATACGACAAGCAAACAACAGTAAGTAAAATGCTATTGAATAATCAAGTAATCTTGAGAAACATATACACTTCAAGCGGAATCGTCCCTTCTTTATATTATGTTATATGACAGCAGAGGAACATCGACATTGGTGGAAATCATCTTATGTTATGCGAAAATCGCTTCAAATCATCTTACGTTATCCGAAAATATGTAATTAAATGGTTTTATATACTTGCCAACAATATAAATTAAAATATACGTATTATTTTATGTAGATTTCTGCAAAAGTTACGCGGGCCAAAAGATACTTTTCTTTCGTTTTAGGAAAAATTGGTGAGAATGATGGCAAAAGAAGAACCCACATGCCTCTATTGGTCCCTTTAGCCGTTACTCTGGAGTTGGTGAAGTTTGGAAGCTATCAGCAGCTGGCGGGCAGCAATCTTCACTTAAGTGTCGCATACAGCGCCATTTTCATCAGATTTCATCAGATCAAAAAAAAACCTTTGCGCGGAATGGTTTCGGTGGGGCTAATGCCAACATAGTGGTCTTTAGACCACTTAGATTTCGTGATGTTAAGTAACTTCTTGTGATTTTCTTGTTCTTGTGACAGTAAACATGATAGAAGTTTTCCTGATATTTATTGAAGTGGCCGGATGAGTAGACGGAACACATATTTATTTTCGTAAGCCCCCATAAATGAGTGTATTTTGCAATGTCCATGGCGTACTTTAATAGCAGAACAGAAAGGCACAGACGGTCCAAGAAAGACGAGAAAATTTGCAAATGTTTCTGCAACCCTTCGCAACATTCGCCTGCACTGTAGACTGCAAAACCCAGAAATTCAGTATTTAACTTCTGCATTTCCCACATCTTATAGAGAGAGACGAATAGTTGACAAAATAAGAACCGCCATATACTCTGCGCTTTCAAACTGAATTACAAAATATAAACAATAAATCCACTTTGTTTTGTGAAAATCAAAAAGTTCTCTCTTATTTATATAAAACAAGGATTGATTTGCGATTCGTTCCAAAACACTATACAATTCTTAAAGGTATGTTCATATGTTAATATAGTAATGTAAATAAAGTGATATATATTCAAAGTTCAAACCCGAATTTAAAGTTACCCTAAGCAATAAAAATATGAAATTATATGAATTATATAAACTTATTTCACTGCATTTCATTTCATCACAAACTTTCCATAGTTCTTGATTGTATCATTGTACGCAAACAAACGTGAAATTTACCCCTTTTTCTCTCATTTTCGAAATAAATTTCGAAAGACGAAAACCATATACAACTGTAATACAAATGGTTTTCAAAGCACAGATGGTTCACTAAAGGCAGGGCACTAATTACGTATGCCATTAGCTAGATTTTATTTTCAACTTTTCTTGCTAAAAGTTTTCACGAAAAGTGCGAGAAATGCTCTTCCATATCTGCCAAATCAGCCATCAGCAAACGCTCCACGAAATAAATAAAATCATAAATAAACGTTTAAAAAATTGTTAATTTGATTTATTTTATTTGTTTACGTTATGAATACGTCGATGTATATATAAATATAAAAATCCCACAAGAATATTTTGAGATTAAAAACAACTTCTTGCCAAATATGCCTTGTCAGTATAGTAAAATATAAAATAGAAAAATTTGTCTTCTATTAGTTATAAAGGTAAAATTTGTCCCTGTTTATTTCTTCGGAATAAATTTTGAATGACAAAAACCATACGTAATTCACATCCAAGTGGTGTTCCAGGTAAGCCACCCAAATGAGAGCAATTTAATTAAAAATTACGTAATTAGAGCCTTGCATTTTCCGTATGTTAAATATCTAATGCATTTATTCAGTTATTTATAACTCCAGTAACTTAATTAATTCCATATACCTACATAATTTTACTTTTGCAACTATATGGTTTATTTTTATATGTCTTTAAAGTCTATTTTCAACCAACATCTTTTTTGGTTATTAATTCTCGCAGTTAAAATAATACTAGCATAACTAGCGTATAATGTCATAGTAAATAAAGACCAAATTTTGAAAAATAAATCACGGTTGGATTGGGATCATGTATATGATAGCTTTCAGCTTCAAGGATTATCTTGATGACTATCGTATTTTTGGCATCGCTTATGAACAAAAGCTGTCAAATACACTCTCTCATACTTGTCAAATTACGTGAACGCCAAAGAGCCCATGTTTTGCGCTAGTTTGTTATGAGTTCCACTTATAAAAGATAACAGTTGAAAATAGAAAAGAAGATACATTCTATGCAAAAACCTGAAACTTAGGAGGGATCACCTCCCGCATCAATAAAGTTACCTAACGGATGTGGTAACACCCAAACATGTAGTAGAGCCAAGTTATCAAACCTTTTTTGCTTAATTTTATAATTATTTCCTTATGTTTAATTACTCCCATTGACTTCCACTTTTCTTGTTTTTTTTTTTTTTTTTTGCTTTCGGGCTTTAAATTTTTTTTTCTTGATTACGCTTTACTTACAAATTTGAAAGATAGTTTTTGTGTGTGAGACATCTTTTTTTTTCTCACAATCTCTCAAATAAAATCAATGTTCAACGAGTGGTTATCTAGAGCACTAGCTCCATTTCCGTCTCGTCTTTTAAAGTATTAGTTCCGACTGAACATATAGAAACTTTGCTAAACAAACCATTGTGGCCAGTTGTATTCTTAATTAAGGAATTCATTTCGAGAGATCGACTATTTTGGTAGTTCTTCAACCCATAAAAAACTAAATCTTTCCTCAGGGCCAGTAACTTTCATTTGTTAATAAATGATTTGAATGTTAAGTCCCTAAACTCAAAAATTCGCTCTACTTTCCGAAGTTCAGTGAGAACGGAGTTTTCCTGTTTGGCCCTCCTTATGAAAATAGGATTTCGTAGTTACGAAACTGCTTGAGCCTATTTGGAAAAAACTTTTTTTTCGAATTTTTATAGAACAGCATAAATTTCGAAAAACATGTATCAAAACCGCTTTTTCATTTTTATTATATTACATTTAGACGCACTTAATCTCATACGAATTTGTTTGCGTATTCCGCTTTATTTTGCACTTTTCCAAATTCCGCACATTCCTTTATAATCATTTTAAATTATGTCACACACATTTTATAAAGCATTATGGCTTTGTTTTCACTGTTCAAATCAAAAAAAATGGAAACAAATATAACAAAAGAAGTATTGCAAGGTACCGGAATGTTTTTGCACATGTTTTTGTAATGTATCCAGAAAATCACTTTTTTAAGGACATACAAATTTAGTGACAAAAATATGGAAACTTAAATTTTGATGTCGTTATTCAATGCATAATAAATAATAAAAACATTACATTTTATTTGATTAAAAACGGTACTGCACGTATTTCTTAACGTAAGGCAGAAAACTTACTCTATGAAAGCCTGCGCTCGATCACTCTTCCAGTTGTTTAACGACCCCATCATCTTTTTGCTCCACTCTAAGCAACACTAGGAAATGCTTCAAGCCAAAAAAAAAAACAAATGGTATCAACTAACTTGATTCGTTAAATGTTGTCGAGATAAAAAAGCTACATGCTACAGAGCGTGAATTAGAGAATTGGAGTGAAAAAAATTATTATGCTTGTCCCCCAAAGATTTAAAATTGGTGTTTTTGGTACAACTATTTGTAGATATTTTGAACTTTTATCGTTTTCCATTTACGGCTGTTTTTTATTATAAATACAACTTTAACCAAGCAATACCAATTCTGAAAATAACGCAAAACATTAGCTATTTTGCTCTCACGAGATTTGGCAGCTATCGGGGAGTATACCTCCCAATCATTGCCAATCAAATTGCTGTAAATTAAACCTAGCTATCGCCATAAATTGCTTATATATGTGATGCTGGTGTGGTATTCTTGAATCTGGCAACGTTGCAGTAATATTTACAGTGCTTGCTTAATTCAAAAGGCGTAAAAAATCTGCATCAATGGATTGGTTTCAATTCGTAATGCATACAATATAAAAAAAGCGATATCTTTACGAATGTGGTCGCTTGAGTATAAAATTTTATTCAATATATTTAAAAAGAGTAGTGTTTCAGGAAGGATTTAATTGAAGTTAAAAGTTATTGTGGATGAATATATATTGGAACAATTGTAAAAAGAGAAATTTTAAGCATTTACTAGAACGGGAAAAAATGTCTACATAATAGAACATAAATACAAACATATATATAATACGTAAATATGCGTGTGGAAGGACGAAAAAACAAAAAAGACCTTTAAACGATTGTAGTTTACGCGGCGGTCTTTGGAACACAACGCCTTCAAAAACATTTGTATCTTCGCGGCCAATTGAGGGTAAGCAAAATTGTTATAAGCTTGTAAAACGGTATTGATAAGTTATTGTAAAGAATATTAAAGTTTGAAGGCAATTGCAGACAACTTTGGTAGCTATTCAACCATAAGGTCCTTCAAAATAGCGATGGTAGACACGCAGAATGCACTTGCTCTACGTAAACAGAGTGTATGTGCAAAAAACAGGGAAATTGGAGCATATACCATTAACGACTATCATCGAGACGAAGCCTCGTTTTAGAGCTGTTTTACTTATTTATATACTCGCCATTGAAGAAAGAGGTAGTAATTCAGCTTTACCTTATATTGAGTTTTTATTTGCATAAAAAACTGCTCACATTTTGTAAATCGTTAATATAATTAAATTACTATGAACGCCAACGAAAGAATAGCCTAGGTTATAGCAATACTCGAAGGCGCTTTCTGTACATGTGTCGAAAATTTATTTTGTTAACGAAAAATTTGCAATAACTAGAAAGTTGCTTAATAGAAATCACAAAGTCTATAATAGGTCTTAACAAGAATCGAATTCTGAATCGATCGAGGCATGTTTGTCTCTCTCAAAAATTATAAATCGTACGGATTATCAATCCGCTTATTAGATTTTAGTCAATTAAACTGCATTCTTCTAATCATTTAAATTTTGTGTCAACACTGTATAATAATATTGGAAGGAAGTTATATTTAAAACATCTATGACTTATTCACAAGTTTATTGGTTTTATATGGTGTGGTTACGGAGCATAAAGATTGCTTTGAATTCAGTTCTTTCAGCTATGGTTGATTTTATAAATCCGTAGATCAACCTTCTGCCAAAATAATATCGGGAAGTGTCGTTCAAAAATACCCACTTTTTAATTTACATGTTCGCCTCCGAGTTTCAATTCTTTCTTCGATTTGTTGTCAAATCAATGATTTTGAATCGCCATCCATATATTTTAACCTATTTTGTTAAAAGATTTATAGTAGAATTTAATTTTCCTATCTAGGTTTTCTGTGAAATTAAATTCTTTTGGAATGAAGCGAGCTCAAACGTTTACCTTAAAAAAAAGTTTTGCTAAGATTATTGATTTGACATTCAGCAGGACAAGAGTTTAAATATGTCATTGTCACCTTGGAACGTCTCTATATCTCGTCTTCGAAATCGGCATTTCTTAGTCTATTATTTTTTGTCTATGCCGAATATAATAAAAACAACTCTTTCAATAGCCTTAAGACGAATGCTCTCATTTAGGCTACGTGGTGTAATATATATAAAATTAGCAAGTCAAAACATTGTAGCGGGGCTTTTTACCGCCTATTAAATAGACTACACCAGCCTACAGTTATTCAAACATCTCATAATAAACTTTTATAAGGGGATTTAGAAAAGTGCTTGAACCTTTCGTTCATAGGCCAAAATATGTCGATGTACTGCGAAAGCCTGTCTGTATTGTTGCGAAATCGAAACAAATAAAATCTGTCAAAGGCCTGTGCCGGAATGTGAAAAAGTATTGAAAATGGTGAATCGAAAATATCTGGCGTACTTTGTAATGGCAGCATAAATGATGTAAATATCTTGTGATGTTCAGGATTTTGGTTTAAATGTTTCTCAAATTTATTGGCTCAGTCCATCTTCTCTCAACAACCCAAAAAAAAAAAATGTTTCTCATATATTTTAAGAAAATTTTGTACAGTAAGTTTTAAATAAAAATAAGAATATTGAAAAAAAATTGCATTCAAATTTTTTTCTGTTCTACATAGATGTACAGTATTATTCCAAAGAGCATCGCCCCTTCTTTATGATGTATGTCAATACTGGTATTCTTAATGTTTTTCATGAGCACAAGAAGATATTCTTGAAAAACATACGTGCAAAATATATTGTGAATTAAAGTAAAGATATTTAAATTATAACTAGTAGCTTTCAACTTATTAATCTGCTATTTGTTAACAAACTGTTGAGGCCATGAGAAATAGGCGACCAAAACACGAGGAGAGATAGACTAAAACTTTGAACAAATTGCTTTCTTCTGTAAATAGATCAACGGGAATGTAGATACGTTGCACTTAATACAATGCACTGTTAAGGGCATAATATTCAGACGTACGTTTTCCGTATTTTTGTATATCGACAATAGAGTTTAGTTTACTAACCGATAAGACGAGTCGTAATTCTAGTAAACAAATCTCTGTGTCTACCTTTTCTGCCGGCTGTGAGTGAGTCAAGTTAAGTTTCTACTTTAAAATATATAATTTTGGAGTTACTAACATTTAAGGAAGCAGTTTCAGTATGTTTATTTTAATTGCTCTTAGGCTTGGCCGCAGCACGTCGCCCTGTGCTTTTTCTGAATGCAAAGACATTTATTTGTATAAATTTTTTGTTTTTGAAAAGTAACATATAGGATAGTGCTTAATTCCTTTCTATTTGCTCACCTTTCGCTCCCTTTGGAACTTCTGTTAACATCTCGTGGAATTGAATTTCAATTTTTATCAAATCTGCTGAATGTTGTAATATTTTTGTACGCATCATTTCCGAAGGTTGGCTTGCAAATGAGTTTACTGTCTCTCGCATCCAATTGACACACTGAAAGTGAACGTCTAAGATATTCTTATGTGTTTCTTCTTCGTAATCATTAAAAATAGAGTCCAAACCAGTTTTAGTTTACAATTGATCTTATTCAATTAAACTCTCGTCGTTCTCATAAAAATCAATATTTTTGAAATCTTCAAGCTATACACATGTACATTAAATGAATTTTTTATTTCGGATTCGAATTCGCACCAATTGAACTGCGTGCGGCAATAACTATATGCCTCCGAAGGATGGTTCCGGATTTCAAGATTATATTTTTAAACATATGAATATGCACTTAGTAACAGTTTTATTAACCTCTTATATTTTCTTCCGTATCAAAAGAATTGTTAAAAACATAATTTTTTAGATTATTACACTAAAAGCAAACCGTTTCGAAGGAGCGTTGCAAAATCAGAGAAGCGACAGCAGATAACCTAATCGTACAGATGGCAGATGAAATAAGTAGAATAAACCAACGATTTCAACGGGAAGTTAGTAACATTACTATTTTTTTAAAAATTGAAAATTGGATTTAAAAGTACATTGAGATGACAAACAGTGTGATAACGTTTATACTTTCTGTAAATTACACAAATAAGTTTTCAAACCGCTATATACAATGCTAATCACTTCCGTAACACGGACATTTTTCTTCATTGAAATTTTAACGAGCTTCTTATATCAAAGATTCATTTTACAGCTGTTAACACTCCTGATGGTAGAGTGCAGGCTGTGATTAGTGAAATCTACTGTTAAATACGAAACCTCGAATGTTTTCGGAAAATTTTTCTACAAACTCCTTTTGCTCCTAGCTATTCTGTTTCCCGGGGGGCTCATTGGATTTATTATCTGGGGAAATTTCGCAATGGAATGTCTCCTGCGAACTACAAATTTATCTCAACAAAAACTTTGATTTGGCTGAATAAATGCAATGTTGAAATAAATGCTGAAAAATCTACGCACTTTTATACTAAATAAGGGTTCTTGCCCTTCACTGTTTAACAATGTCCATCAACAACTGTGTAAAATATCTTGGATGTAATGAGAAAAGTTCAAAAAAAAATCGTATGAAAGTTAAACTCCAACGACTGGACTTAAAAGCCTTATTAGTTAATTCGCCTAGAATCTTAGTCTAAAAAATGAATGCGTTATAAGCAAGAGTATGGTTCAACCTATTTGGACCTGTGGCATAGGAATATGGGGAGCAACTCTAATATTGAAATATTCCAAAAATATCAATCTCCGCCTTATTGTTGACGTCTCATGAATCGTTATCAGCAAAACTCGTGTTCATATGTTAAAAAGCTGTTTCAAAGCCTTTTCCAAAATATCTTGACAATTCCAATGAATGCAATCTGATAAGATTGAAAGAAGAATTAGTTTGTTTCTACTCCTTTAATTTATTTATTGAATTTTCTTTGTAGATTCCTTTTCGTTTAACCATGTCTGTATTGTTATGTTGTTACCATCGGGAGGTAATAATCTCTATATTCTGATCTTGCAATAACATGCTTATTATATTGTAGGATAGGTTGTTAGTCAAATATGTAACAATATATATTGCAACACTTAAAACCGGATCTCATTTTGACATCACATGTTTCCCGACTTGGACAAGGAGTCCTGGACTAAGCTGAACATAGATGGAGTAGATTTAGTACCTAGGTAGCACACAAAACTAACAGGTGTGAAGCATCCCTGCTTTGTTTTTAGCCGAAATGTAGCAAATTTGGATGTACAAAAATAATGGAAGTCGAAAGAGTGGCTTCAGGCTTTCTGTGTATAGTTTTGTTAGACCTTCCGTTTCGTCTTTCTTTACAGGGGACAACGAAACCTGACGTGTCGCGGAGTTTTCTTTCTTTTGAACTTAACCTAGTCAAGGTAACGGTTCGAATCTACGGTAAAATCTTAAAATCTGATTAATGTCGTTTGCTGGAGATAAATCGTTACCGTGTTATTATGAAATCATCAGTGGAAATTCTTTAATTTATGACGGCGTGAGGCGAATACTTCAACTTATTGCCAATTTAGTCCCACAAAACCCAAATGTTTTCTGAAGGAATCACGAGATTGTAAAATATTTTTCGCGAATGAATCATAGGAAATTCATAACAAAAAAAAATCATGTTTAATTGCTTACGGAGATCGCGAAATGGAAAAAGCAGAAGAAAATGACATTTAAAAGAATGAACATTTTCTTTTGTACATGCTGCATCATAAATATGAGCAATCAAACATATATAAAATATTAAAACAAAGTATGCAAAGACGAAACACCAAACAGAAATAACTCGCATAAGTAATCAAAAGATATATAGTCATAATTTATATAAAACAAAATTATCAAATAATGCTACAGCACATGAACTGACGCGAGTAGGCACAATTGCTAGTAGAGTGTCAAAATTTTCTCATAAGAATTCAAGTACTAGTAATCAATGTGTAATTTTTTCACTTTATGCTTGTTAATCTCCATATTATACTGGTCAAAGCGAAGGAAGAAAATTCAAAGGCATTAAGCGTAACTAAAAAAAAAAGAATCGTCTAAATTTTTGTACAATAGTAACTTTAAAAAGTGGAAAGGAATCTTCAACTGAGAAGTAGAAATTGTCAGAAAATACATATTCTTGAAAAAAAGGCAAGTAGAACAAAAGTGAATCGAAATATTCGGATAGTGGGTCAAAAAAATGAGCGTTGATTCCAAGCAGAGGAATTACATTTACTAAAAGGGAGGAATGACTTCAATTGAACGAGTGAACGGTAACAATTTGCATGTTAACGAGAAGGCCGAGTCTAGGAGTAGCCTAAGGAGTTTTCAGGTATGGTGTTACATTGTACTCTTTCCGTGTTCTTCAATCCAATTTTCTCGCATTGCCTTACAAATTTTCATAACGAAGGAATGATAAATACCAAAAAGAATAAACAGAATAAATTTTACCTCAGTTATATATCTGCCCGAAGGTAAAATTTATGCTTGCAACGGAAGTTTTAAAAGACAAGAAAAATCGTTGTGAGAGTTTCCTTCCATGTGACTATCGGAAATAGAACGTTTTCAAAATGAGAGAGAGAGAAAAAAAATCGTAACATAACAAGACATATCACATCGTGTGTTTCCTTATATATAGTTTTATGTCGAAATAGTTTACAATACAATATAACACACACAATATAATTGTTTCTTAAAAATTATTTATACTATCCATTATCATTTATCGTGGTGCTTAGTTGAATTAAATATTTCTTTATTTTGGAAAACATTTCCCGCTACTATGTAATCCTTGAACACATCGGATCACTATCGGATCACACAACTTATAGCGTTCGTTGTACAACAACTAAGGCAACCCCCCTGGTCTTCAGAAAAATTCGTATAAATTCCTCCGTAGTGTTAGTCAGGGGAGTGAATTAAGTGTCAGCCTATACCCAATATATCTACAGCTATTATAAAAGAAAATATCATACAAGTTTAAAAAGTTAAGCAAGCTTTATTTACGTTGATATTATTCGTCCGAGTGGCCGAGTAGGCAAGGAGTCTCGATTAACAACTCAATGGTTGTGGGTTCAAATCTCAAGTGCGGATAGAGTTTTCAATAAAGCCGTTAGCCTTATGGGCTAATGTTTCTTAAAACTTTAGTCGTAGAATCTGTTCTCTGGCTAAATTAACAATAATAACAATAATACATCTGCTAAATTTGTTGTTTCCATCTTCGTTGATTGGCAAAATTGACAGCAGCAACAATAAATAAAAAAGCAGTTAATATTCTATACACAATAAAATTTATTAACATTCGTGGGTACAGTTATTTGTATATCACACCAGTGAGTGGTACCCGTATAACAATGATGATTGGTGCTCGTGTAGAACTAATTAGTACTGATAGATAAAGTCGTTAATACTGAAGAAGTTGAATAAAACTGCTTGGTGACTGTACAAAAAGGATGATTACTAACCGTAAGTGCAAGCACTATAAGGCAAACAGAGGACATATTCTGCTGAGCTTTCTGAAGAGGTACTGTTAATACCGTCCTTGAATCAGTGTTTTAGTTAGGCGAAAATAAAGCAGAGTAAAAACGATAGTTAAAGCGTTCTGTTGATTAAAAAAAGGAATTCTCAATATATTTTCATGAAACAGTGTATGTTGAAATGTTTACGTTTACTATACGATGATTGGTTGAAGTTACCAGTAGATTACTGTTAACGATCGCTAAGAGGGGAGGTGAATCTCTTTCGTTTTCACAATTGTTTTTTGCAGTGTTATAGAGACACTGCAGCATCTATCATGTTACTATTTGTGACGGCATTTATCAAAGTATTTCGTTGGATTTTTGAATAGTCATAGACTTCTTGCTACTATGCTGCATCGGTGGTGATCTGTATGTTAAGCTTCCTCATGGCATAAAGCTCTGTGGCATTAATTCAGTTGGCTTCAAAGGACCGTCAGGCGGAAACTAGGATGAGATGCTCTTGGGAGGAGAGAAAATATTTAGCGATGATATTTCTACATTCTGTAGGAGCTGATGACTAATCTTGATTTCGTGGATCAATGTGATCCTTGACTCTACCTTAGCTCTTAGAGTGTTTGTTGTAACCACAAGACATTGCTTAGCCTTGCATTTGGCAGTACTTTTACACCGTTATTACTATTATTATTAGCAATACCAAGCATAAGGTGGATTTTCTCGCCGTTTTTGTAATCCTCATAGTATCAGTGGGCGCCGTCGTTAACAGTAGCATACGTATGGTGAGAGATTTCGTCGTCGCTGGAATCGGGGCATGCGCCACATTTGTTCAAAGTTAGCATTTTCGAAAACGTTGGCATACGCTTGATCCTTTTCCTTCCTCATTACCTACTTCAACCTCTTACGCAATAGATTCGCCAGTCAATAGATTCAAGGGAACGAAGAATTGTTTGTAGGCAACGTCTCTGAGGAGTCTTTCATGAATGGGCTCAGTTAAGAGTACCATTACTTCTGATGACTATTTAGTATCGGGAATAAAATTTAGGAATTTGTGCAATATTGAAAATTATATTCAACAATATAGTGGATTAAAACCAACTAATCGTAGATAACTAATGATTGCATTAATAGTAGCCGTATTAAGGTTTTTTCAATAGATTTTTGCCAAATCTGATGAAGTTGACAGAAGGCGGTAATAGGATTGACGCGTGATGCGAGAAACCAGGGACAAGTGCTTGGCAATATTGTACGTAGATGAGATTCTCACTTATGAAAAAATAATCCTTAAGTGAACTAGATTGTTGTTGAATGAAATGTAAAAAGAGTCGATAAACAGTTATGCATGTAAGAAATAATTTCTGAGGCACACGGCTTGTATATTAAAGGCGAAATAAATCGAAATTAAAATCTTCAGTTATTGCAATATTGGGGAACATGGCAAGAATGCTGTTATGCACTCTTTCGAAAGCAAATATATCACCTCTGGGCAAATAGACGACATCAAGCAGCAATTTATTATTCTGGAGACTCTACTCAACGAAGAAAGATTAATAGATCCCTCCTTCCATTACTCGAAAAACTGCCTCATAGTGCCGATAGCGATGACATATATATAAATCACCTGACCTTCCTCTAGATATTGGCGAATCAATTATACCATGGCAAGTCTATAGCCGCGTCCTTTAGCTAAGTTTCACTTACGGCAAAAATTTCGAATATATTACCTTCAAAAAGGTTTCCAAACACATTGCGTCTCATAGACCTGGTAGAAGTACTAACACTATGCCAGTTCAGATGTGCAACGTTAGGCTCAAGACCGTCATACTTGAGGCAGTTCCGAAACAATTTGTTGTTGGAAATTGGCCCAAGATTCGAGACTAGTAACATTAAAATATAAGTTACAAGATTGTGTTACGAAAATTCAGTAAGACGTTGGAGAAATATTGGGCCTCATTGCACATTTTCAGGAAAGTGCAAAAACCATATGAAACCACAGCCATCACGGATTGTAACACTTACTTTAGGCAGATCCCTGTTGAAGATCTGGAATTTGGTAATTTTTCCATTTGTTCATCTTCCTGCAGAAAGAGTTCAGCGTCAGGTAAAGTGACGCTAGGTATTCCTTTATATAGATTCGAGACAGTGTCTTACCACCAATGATGTCTGAAAGCATTATTTATCCCCAGTGCAGGCGTATTAATGACTTGTTCCTCGAGGGACACCGCAATGCAAATCAAAGAAGGGTTAGGTGGTGGACACGTAGTCCTTCCGAGAAACGTAAGGTCGCCTGAGATGGTATGTTTCAGCGGGCGGGAAAGTCTTGTAACGAGTCTTCTTGGGCAGGATAAGCTCAGCCACTCCAAGACTCTTTCCAAGAATATTTATTGAATAAAAATTACTTGGACCTTCGGGTATGTTCTTATTTACTCTTTATTTATTTACACGGAGGTTATGATATACAAGCGAAATGTAAGACGCGT
Organism: Glossina fuscipes; assembly: GCF_014805625.2. NCBI lineage: Eukaryota > Metazoa > Arthropoda > Insecta > Diptera > Glossinidae > Glossina > Glossina fuscipes. The sequence continues at coordinate 3,168,096 of NW_023998459.1, read as the reverse complement.
AGGAGGGGAAAAAAACAGTGTGGTGATCCGACTTCACTTTATTGTTGCTCTCAATATTTCGTATCGGTTCCGACCGACTATGACTATCTTCCACGTTTTCGTATCACCAATTTCTACAAGAGAGGAGGATATGCCGTGAGTGTCATAACAGCCTAACTTGGCCTTCAGGGCCACTCGTCTGTCCTTAATTGTCTCACGTCGCAAAACGAGTATCCAACAGTCCTATCAGTCCTTCAGGGATGGCGATTAAGCTAAACCAATCCAACCCCTCTCCGTAAAGTCAACAACAAAAAAACCTACCAGTACTAGTTAAGTAGTCCGTGATTACTTACCCTTGGCTGCTATGACACAACTGAACGACTGAGCATGGTGCGACACGCTCTTTTATAGTTGCGATCACCACCGCGGTTCCGTTACATGTTTGTCCCAAGCTATACTTGTCTACAAGTGTATTGAAATAATGTGCTTATACGTATGCTTAGTTTAGGTTGACTTCAACGTGTTTGACAGACTTTCTGCCGCAACCTCAGGTCCGACTTGTATGAAATTACTTATATATATCCTAGCACTAATACTATCTTACGTGCCAACTTATGCCTATCCTATTGCTATGCTTCTATGATCATGATTATGCCTTCATGTGCTTATGCATGATATTTACAGATATTTGCTTTTTTTTTCTAATTTATATGCTTGCTCGTATGCCTAACCCTATGCTTATTCTATTGCTCTTTTCGACATGCATTTGTACAATGTTAACCCAGGTACAAAATCGTATGATTTGGCGACCGTTATGGGTCTTTTTTTACATGCCAGTACGTTTTTATATATAGCCTATATGTTACCTGCGAATACTTTGAGTACATTTTATGCTTTTGAGCACATCTTCATATAACTCAGTCTGGCAACTCTGTCGCGCGGTGTAGTCGTATATATTTTGTTTCGGCAATTAAAATTTTAATTTTTTGTTGAATTTCGTGGCTATTCTGAGAAGAAAGTGAGCGAATTCAAAGTAAAAGAAATATTTATCTTTTACGCTTTGATTCATTTGATTTTTGCAAACAAAAATTTTGAGCTCTGATAAAAATCTCTTTTTTTTTTTTTTGTTTTCTCTCTTTTTCTCTGTTATTTTTTTGCTGTTTGGAGTTTGTTTTGCTAGTGACCTCTCGTTACAGTGTCAATCTAACAGAGAAGTTTTGCACAAATTGGTTGATAAATTTTTATGTTCAGGATTTTTTTTTAGTGATTTGTGTGTCTGTTCTTCATAATCCACAACTGCCTTTTTGACTGGACATGGAGTGTTTATATACACCTTGTCGGGCGAAATCGGGCCCGGATTCTGATAGATTCATTTCTTGTTGGCTCTGCGAGCGCTTTGGTCATGCAAAGTGTGCCGGTATTCTCGGCCGTGCTGCTGACGCAGTCGCCGACCCGTCTAAAGGCTTAAGATGGTCATGTCCTGACTGTAGGCAGCGGGACATTGATTTTTATAAAGTTTTCACGGAGACCCGTTATGGTTTCTCGGAACTGAGTAGAAATCTCAGCTCCTTGTGGGAAAAGTTTGAGCTCATTAAGTCTAGGTTTCTACTCGTAGCGTAGCGTGTGGGACGTCACCCCTGGCTTTCTCCAAATCTAATTCGTTGGTACAAGTTACCGCTCCCTCTAACTCTAAAATGAACAGTAATGTTTCCGATATTGCTGAGTCGGTTGGTAGCAAAACAGTTACAAACAAACCGGCAAGTCCATCGGTTTTAAGCTACGCTGAAGTGGCAAGGGTATCTCCGCCCAGAGCCGAGAAAGATAAGTCATCCTCTCCTCCTGGCTGTTCGCGTGTGAATGCTGGTCACCAGACTGGGCAAGTCTCACAAGCTGCCGGTACAAGGGCGATAACCCCATCTATATTTTCTCCAACTCGAAACTCTCCTACTGTGAACTCCCCTCCTGTTCCAAATAATGACATTTGCTTGACGGCAGTTCCTCCCAGAAAAGCAATATTTGTGTCAAGACTGGCACCTGAAACATCGGTGGATAACATAAAAGGTTATCTGGCGACGAAAGTCCCATCAGTCAACTTAAAGCGTGTTAGCATCTTCAAGATGGCTCCTTCTCAAGCTAGGGCAATCTCCTCTTTTAAAATATTAGTACCGACTGAAAACAGTGATATGTTGTTAAACAATTCATTGTGGCCAGTAGGATCCTTAATTAAGGAATTTATCCGTCGAGATCGTCCCCGTAATACCAAGGCAATAGTCTTGTCGCCTTCAAAAAACTAATTGTTTCTTCAGGCCCACTATCTCTCATTTATCAAAATGTTAGGGGCTTAAATTCGAAAATTCGTTCCACTTTTCTAAATTCAGTGAGCACGGAATTTTTCTGTTTGGCCTTTACTGAAACTTGGCTAAAACCCGATCTACATTCGTCGGAACTTTTTCATAATTCTTTCCAAGTGTTTAGAAATGATCGAGTAAATCGCATTGGTGATGGTGTATTAATTGCCATATCTGCATCAGTCCCGTCCAATTTAATTGAATTTCCCACTTCTCCTGACGTTGAATTTATCGCTATTCGTGCGAATATGCCTGATAAACATCTATTTATAACCTGCTCCTATATTCCCCCAAATTCTGATATCTCCATTTACAGGAAACAGGCTGCCCTCATTTGTGAAGTGGCCAAGCGGTCTAGACCCACCGATTTGGTCGTTGCATTGGGTGACTTCAATTTGCCTCAAGTCACTTGGTGTAACACTGACAATTCTGGCTGTTTGGTTCCTACTTCAACGTCTGATAGGGCTGTTGTGTTCTTTAGTGAATTGTTTGATCATAATTTGGGTCAATATAATCGTACCGCTAATTGTAATGGTAGACTGCTTGATCTCTGCTTTGCCAATTTTCCCGAGATTTACGTAAATCGTTGTCCACCTTTTAGTTTACCTGAGGATCCTTATCATCCATCAATATGCATTTCCTTTCATCATATTAATGATGGTTTGTTGAAATGCCTTAATGTGCCAAATCAAACTTTTTTAAATAATTATTATGATTTTCATAAAATCAATATTGTATTTCGGAAGATGATGTTTTCAAAGGGTTGAGTTCTCTAAAATACAGTTGTTCGCCTGGACCTGATGGAATTCCATCACGTGTACTTAAATCTTGCGCTGTCGAGTTGTGTGGTGTGATCTCAAAGATTTTTTACATGTCCTTGTATTCAGGTGTTTTCCCTTCATGTTGGAAGAGTTGTTTCCTTATTCCTATCCACAAGAGTGGAAGTAGACAATTTGTTGAGAACTACAGAGGCATAGCCAAGTTGAGTGTCTTGCCCAAGTTGTTCGAGCGTATTGTGACTCAGCATTTGGCCTTTGCCATTAATTCGTATATTTCTCCGCACCAGCACGGCTTTCGGAAAGGGCGATCTACAGTCACCAACTTGTTAGAGTTTACCTGTCATGTTTTCAAGGCTTTTTCTAGTGGCTCTCGCACAGATGTTATTTACACTGATTTAAGCAAAGCATTTGATATGGTTAACCATAGACTACTTATCTTTAAACTCCAAGCCTCTGGTTTCCCACCCTACTTAGTGAAATGGATAAGCTCTTATCTGCACAATAGATCCTTCAGAGTTTTGTTTAACTTCATCACCTCGGATGAATTCCCCGTTACGTCTGGCGTACCTCAAGGAAGTCACTTAGGTCCCATTTTGTTTAGTTTATACATTAACGATCTCCCATCGGTGGTTAATTCCAGCCAGATCTTAATGTATGCTGATGATGTGAAACTGTTTTCTTCCTTCTCTGTTGAATCGCAATCACGTCAGCTTCAAGGTGATTTGGATAATATTGTTGCATGGTGCTCTTTGAATCTCCTGAAACTAAATCTGAGTAAATGTAAGAAGCTTTCATTCTCAAGAAGAAAGTCATTCATTACTCAGTACTTCATAGATTCGCATAAGTTGGAGTACGTCGATTCGATTACAGATTTAGACGTTCTATTTGACCATAGGTTACGTTTTAACTTGCATATTGAGCTCTCGATTAGCAAAGCTAGGTCCGCGCTTGGTTTTACAAAAAGGTGGTCCAAAGAGCTTTATTACGAATACATTATGATACATTACGAAAAGGCTGTACATGTGTTTGGTTAGACCCATACTCGAGTATGCCTCAGTTGTGTGGTCTCTTTCATATAGGTGCTACGTAGATTCAATTGAATCTGTTCAAAAGCAATTCTTGCTGTTTGCTCTTAGAAATTTGGGTTGGGATCCGATTGCCTCTCTTCCTCCGTATGAAAATAGGTTGCTTCTGCTGTCCCTACCGTCTCTTGAGAAACGTAGATTTGTTCTTGGCGTTTCCTTTCTAATTAAAGTAATAAATGGTGCTATTGACTCGCCTTCATTACTTGGTGAAATAAGCTTTAATGTCCCTAACCGCTTCTCTAGGCATTTTATCTTGGTTAAGCTTAATCAGTGTAAATTTAATTATGAGCTGTTCAATCCGCTCAGAGTCGTTTGCAAGAACCTAAATGACGTCTACCACTTATTCTTGTTATCGGACTCTTTAAAGTCCATTAAAGCAACATTGCTTAATACGCGCGATTTACCTACGTCGTATTTAAACTAGCTTTTATCCTTAAAAAGTCGCTACGTTTCGAAAGTGAATTATTGTCAATTTATTAACGGTTGCCAGGCTTATGCATGTTTGCGATGGCTTAGAGGTTCATTTGCAATTTGGTCCTGTACCGGTTGTAAGTGTGCTCCTATGCTGATAGTGTACATGCTTTTTTTTCTTTTTTTTTTTTCTTCTTATTTGTTTTATTATGGTTATACTCAATTTTATTGTTAATTAATATTAGTTTTGCATTAAGAGCCTATTGAACTCGACTGTTATTTGTTTAGTTGAGTTGCTAGTATAAGTGGAATAAAATAAATAAAAATAAAAATAAAACTCATATAGTTGCATGCGAATACTTTGAGTATATTTTTGTATATAGCTTATATGTTACATGCGAATACTTTGAATACGTTTTTGCTTTTGAGTACAAACTCATACAGTTGTACGAGTTACATGTGAATACTTCGAGTACATTTTTATGTATAGCTTGCATGTTTATACATTTAATAAATTTTTGTATGGATGCCTATGCTACATGCGTTTGAGCGGAAAGAGGCTGATCACGTTTAGTAAAAAAACATGTAAACGGACAAATCGGACTGACTGGTTGAGGTTTGCGGGCAAACATTTAGGCGGACGGACTTGTTATTAGAGTCCAATTGAGACAATGTCTCAACGAATCCCAGCACTTGCTCATAAAGAGAAAAAGGACGACTGGATAAATTTGGTCTCCCGAAACCGCGATGACTCTTGGACTCAGCGTTGTCAGGGGTAAAAAACCCTAAGAGACAAGTGGTATTCGTATTGCAAATGGAGTATTATCCACATGGAGGGAGTGTATGGTCGCATTAATCAGCACATTCTTCCATGGGCAGGATAATGCGGTGCTTCGCACTATTGAGGTAACCCCTCTTTGCCCTTCTTTGGAGAAGAATGAAATTGAGTGTGCTATTTCGAAAGTCAGATCGAAAAGATCCCCATGCATTGACCGGCGATATGGCTGCAGCCATCGGGAAGTTTATTCCTGATTACCTGCATACGACTTATTCCCTGTGTCTGTCTAAAGCCTATTTTCCATTGCAGTGGAAAGTGGCAAAAATCGTAGTTCTTCTGAAGTCACCTTCGTCTTATCGGGGTATCGGTCTCCTCTCAGTGCTGGGAAAAGTTCTGCAGTGCGTAATGATTCTATTTTTCTATCTATTCTTAGTCTATCTGATAGGCAGTTCGGCTTATGTGGGGGTCACCGTAAGGACGATGCCTGGATGCACGTGCCAGAGATTGTGACGAGGAATATATTTTGGGCATATTTATCGGGTTTAAAAGCGCTTTTGACCATGTTAATTTGCACTTGCCATGTTAATTAAAACTTGCCAGGCTAGGAGAGGTAAATTGCCTGGAAATTAAACTCTGGGCAAGCTACTTCTCTCATAGGTGTACTTGTGTTGTCGGCAGGTTAGAGTGCGGCAAAGTTAATTTCTCTGCATATGCAGAGGATCTGCTTATGTTAGCGAAAGGAAGGGGGCGGAAAGTAATAAAAGAACGCTGTGAAAGCGCTATGAGAGAGATTGATGTATCCTTCAAAAAAACTGTGTTAAAACTATTGAAAAGTAGCTTCTCGTCCGGCAGACCTGTGGTCAGAGTGCATGGGATCAGCCTTAGGTACGAGGCGGAAGTCAAGTACCTAGGTATTAACATGAATAAACAGGCCAAATTTCCCCACATTGATAAGGTTAGGAATAAAGTTATTAATATGGAAGGGCAAATTAGTCGTCTCCTACGGTGCGAATGGGGCCTTACCAGGCGTGCTGTCCGTGTAATATACGGTGGCCTCCATTATGCTTGTACAGCATGTAGAGCCAACATGTGGTGCCCCGACGTCGTGTCCGTTGTAGGGCGAAATAACTGAAGCTGAAGCTACTTGATGCGGTGCCTTCTTTACCGGAGAATTTAAGCGCAGCAATCAAGTCCATTTTGCCTTTCAAGTTGTTTACCACCAGCGAAGTATTTGGTCAAAACCCAGAGACTATGCCGCAAGTACAAGTAATAAGTAACATTGAATTCAAGAATTAATGGCAAATCAGCAATTGAGATAATGTGTGACATTGTCGATATATAGGAATAGGAAGACATTTTCTCAAGGTACTCAAAGGCGCCATATTAGTTTTCACTTGTTCAGTTTTCGTGAAAAGAATGCGATGTGTTCAGTCTTGTTTTTAAAGTGTTGTTGCGAAACATGGCAAAAGACGAAGCACTCATCGTTAAAGGCCAGTTAGCATCGCTTTTAACATGAACCAGCCTTGTAGGTGAATTATTTTTCGTTTGATTCGTTTCTATGTAATGCTACACATGTTGAAAGGATAATTCAATGTAACATTCAATGAATGTGGTATATAAATAAATACATACAGTCGATACGGAATGCATTGAGGTGTATGAGTCGAATAGCTTGGATTATATTACTATTGATATTGTTGTTACGGCTTACGTACATCAATGACGCTTCGGCTTGCTTCATCTGTGGTGGTGTGATAATAGATTGTTGAGCTTAACTGCCGCCAGCGATCAATAAAAATATGCATAACCAAAAGTGAAATTGATTTTCTTGTACGAAAGTCAGAGTCTTGGAAAAAATACTGCCTTTTTATCCGTTTCCTTTCCTCTATTTCCACTTCTTTTAATTTTGTTAACATGTTCGAAATTATTTCTAAATAGTTGCACAGAAATATGGTGTTAATTTTTCCTTCCTGCTTACAAAATCGTTCTCTGGCAGAAAGCTTGCAATAAGTGGTGAAACAAGGAGAGAAGTTGTACTACTGTTGCATTCATTGTTACCAACGTAAAACAAGTTTTCATTAAACTTTCTTGACGATATTACCGCTGTAGTTACATCGGCTCTCTTTTCTTTTTTTTTTTGCATCTTAGTAAGCATTTACATAACACTTGACACGATTACCATGTATGGTAGTTGCACTTATTTAGATTTTCTTTTCAATTCCTTTTAAATTAAAAGTACATGTTTGGTTTTTCTGTAAATTCTTCTTCTGGCAGTCAGCACATCGACAATAGATGATTTGCGAAGTTGAGTAAAAAAGGTTCAATGTGAACACGAAGTCCTTTGTTAAATTCTATTGTATACAAAAAATCCAAATTCGTTGATATAAAAAACGACTACGAGATGACCATGCTTTCTTATATCAAAATTGGTATCCTACAGAGGTCTACACCACGAGTCTTTTCGTTCAGACATCAACATAAAATGACAAAATCTCAGATATCAAAGGCTCACCGATACACTAAATCAAGTGTGTTTCAAATTCCCTTGCTTGGGCGCAAATCCGTATATATACATGTGGATCTAGAGGGACTATTATCATTTATCTAACGGTCACTCTTATTGACCAACAATACTACATTATTTTTGGTGTTTCGACGTTCTATTTACAAAACCTAGCGATCAAGCACGGTTAAAGTTGCAATTCTTGGCTTCGCTATGAACTGCATTATTCTGCATAAGTATGTTATTGTATTATTCCACAACTAATATATAACAACTATTACCTAACTAATTTTGCAAGTATTGACAATTGGAAAAACGAAATAAGAAAAACGAACATTTTACACATTTTATTCAATTTCTTTTCGGATTTATTTCTTGCAATTAATAGATAATCGATGACAACAATGCACTTAAAAAAGAGAGATAGCTATAATTAACTGGAAATTAAGTTGAATAACTTAATATTAACATTGTGCTTACAGAGACAAACACAATTGACGGTTCAGAGGGCAACAGTTCCGCGAACACACTGACAGAATTCAGTTAGTTGCTAACCGTAAAACGGGCAGCTAAATGCATCATGGCTAGATTAAATGGATCGACGAGCTTGCAGTGACCTCATACCGAATATTGTAGTAGAGTTGTGTTTACTAGAGATGCTCGTAGCAGCAAGCTCCGAGCCTAATAACTCGGATAAGATTGAATTATCTCGGAAAACTTGTCATGAAACTCTTTTTCTTTCCTCGCCGCTGAGGATTTAAATTTTTTCTTTAG
>NW_023998459.1:2930595-3149439 GCF_014805625.2 Glossina fuscipes | reverse complement strand
CACAGACCGACAGACACCCTACCCAAGGTTTGTTCGCGGCCGTTACAAACGTTTCTTCCCAAATCTCTCAGGTAGCCATTATAAAAGCGGTGAAATTAGTTTATTCCTTTCAAAGTAATTAAAGGATAGCAGGTCCGGTTTTGCCCGTTCCAAAAAAAAGCCTCCAACAAGCATCTGATGGGATATATAGGGTAACTGAAAAAGAAAATTTTTCATAGTTGAAGTTGGCTGTGTAATCATAACTATGCGAATAGACCTTCTAAAACCGGTTAAAGTTAAAGATGATTTTATATATATACCCAAGTAAATATAAACCCAAGAAAAAACTACAAAGTACTTTCAATCTGGCGGAGTTTCTACTGAAGCTGAGTGAACCAACGACTCTGCTAAAACCACATCACTCTATAAGTATGAGATCTAACATATATGGCAACATATGGTTTGATCATAGAGACAATAATAATTGCAAATCGCGATACCATCAAAGGGGGCTCAAATTTATAATATTGTTACGAAAATACCAAATTTGATGATTTGACCTTTCATGAAAATGAAAATTAGTCGATTTTCTAAAAAAAAAAATTCAAAAAAAAGATGTAACATTCATGAAGCGTTTCTTATGCCATGCAAGTCGTAATTGGCGAAAAGATTAAAACCAATTTGCAGAAATTTAGTTGAAAAACGGATTAACAGATTAGTTATGAGTTTATGCAACTGTGAATTGCTTGTAAAAGGGTATACACACAGAATATTTGCGAAAGGTAAAGTCAGTGGAGAAGTGAGTCGAGTTAGTCGAATGTGAGTCGTGAGAGTCGAGTCAGGAGAATTGAATTGCAATATTCGAATGGGCAAGAGCAGAACGAGAACTAAGTTCTTGTACGTAATTTGTAAGTAGATCTCTTAAGAATTGCAAATAAAACCTATAATCTCCTAAAAACCCCAACTCACGACCTTAATTTCAAAAGGAGTTGAATAAAAAACGCAAATACACGAAAGACGCAAAGGTTAAACGTTATACAGACAAAAGTGGTATTTTGACTTATAGTGAAAAGGATGGTGAAATTAAGAGTGAAATTAACATTGGAAAAGCTCGACCAGGAGCTGAAGAAGAGGAACATAACAGCAATTGGTGGCAAACATGATAAAGAGGAGAAGATGCAACGTCGAATTAGGGAGCAACTAGAGAAGGAGAGAGAGGGTACTTTCGTACTTGAATTCTACGGCAATTTTTAGGAAGTCTACGGAAAGTATATACGTATGCCGTTGCTATGACACAGGGAAATCAGCAACGCTATACAACCATACAAAAAATTGCAAAACAAGAGTAAACACTACAACAAACTGACTGGGAAATTCAGCCACGATGGAGGAAAAACGCGTGGAGCAAAAAGGCAAAGACTATACACATATGTCGCTTGCGGCTATTATGGACGTAATACAACCAGCACAACAAAAAATGCAAACAGGACAAGAACAAATGAAACAAGAAATAGTATTTAAGATTGACAAACGTCAGGAAAGTCTGTGCGTATACTCGAGGGGTATCAGCAATTTGAAGGCAAAGTTAATGAGTTCGAAAAGAAGGTTTGCGATGCGCTAAACCAGTTTAATGTCAGATTGAATGCTCTTGAAGAAAAAGTTACTGAAGTAGTAAGTCATTTTGATGCGAAGGTGGAAGCCTTAGACGAAAAAATATGTGGATACTCTCCTAAATATCACAATTCAGTGGTATGAATTTAGTTTCAAAAGGAGTTGAATAAAAAAATTTTAATTTACGAAATGTGGTTTACATTACAATAAAACAGTGGTATATCGCGATAATATCGAAAAAGTTTAGTTTTTTTTTGTTTTTTGCAGTCTACAATTGGTGCTCTCATGTGATACTACTCTGTTTTTTTCGGCTAATTTGGCTTCTTTTTGTTTACATTCTTGACTTGCAAGTACTTTACGTTGATGTCATTTAGCGTTTTCAACGTCTTTTCTTAAATAATTTACCAACTTTTAATTTTGGTTAGATTTGAAAATTGGCCTTTGAGATGCTTATTTTTTGTTCTCTGCTGTTCATATCTACTTATCTTAGTTTGTTACTTCGGCAAAACCATAATACTCGTCCAGTTTTGCGCAGATCTTCGTCTGTCACGGAAACATGGTTAAAGTCTGATACGCGTTCTTTGGAAATTTTTTCCAACACTTTTCCTGTTTTCAGAAAAGATCGATTAGATCGTAGTCGTAGTGATGTTTCAACTGCCGTATCAGTTGCTTTTTCGTCCTACTCATTTGAACTTCTAATTCTTCCCGACGTGAGGCTTATTGGTAGTTTTGTGAGAATTGGCAATAAACATTTCTACTTATATACTCTTCAAAAGGGGATATTTCTACTTTCAAGAAATATGCTGGTTTTATATATGGCGTGGGTGAAACGTTAAAACCTATTGGTGGTGGAAGACTTTAATTTACCGTAAGTCATTTGACGTTATAGTAATATTTCAAGATTTACGGCCTTACCACCTGATACAGTTATTGTATGTTGCAATAAATTCTTTGATCGAAACCTATTTCAACACAGTCATACTCTTAATAGTAATGGCGGATAGCTTTGCTTTGACAATTTCCCGGAAATAGCTGGAAATCGTTTTCAGACTGTCAGTTTGACGTTTTATTACAAGTGGTGACCATCCATCAAATTATTCTGATATCTTAAAGTCCACTTGCTCAAATATACAATTTGATTTTACTAAACACAATATTTTACTGCTTTAATCTTATCATTCGCACATTATGATTGATTTTCCTGTTGATAATGTGTCAACCCTAATATTCTCGCTTTTCATTTTATTTCTTTTCATTTACTCCAATTCAATTCAACTACAAATTTTAAATTTAAGCCAAATTACACATAACTCAAATAAAAAAAATTGATTGTTTAAATAACTTCATTAAGATTTAAACAAACAAAATCGTATTTACGTTGAAGCTATTTTACATAGTACAACGAATCTTCCGTTGTTGATTCAGTCAAGAAGAAAAGGGGGTGGAAGAAAACAAAAAATATGTTCCGTTCCGCAGCTTAAAGATTATAAGCATCGAGATGTAAGTGAAGAGTAAGCAGAGGCAGGCCAAAAAAAAGTCTGGTTTTCTGTAAAAATGTTCAACTCGACCATGTATCTAGTATAATACATATGGTTGGTACGAATTGCCACAGCATAGTGAAAATAATTTTACGATGATCCAATTTTGAAGAGTTTCATATAAAACACATTTTTTTTTGATTGAAGGACTTAAGTTGTCAATTAAAACGGACAAACGGTCTCTAATACGGACAAATTCCTACATGGCTGAGAATAATTTGCAATATAACCAAGATAACAGAGTACCTATGTAGTCAATTGCATAGTCAACAGCAAAGTTCCGACACAAGCCTCCTCAATAAAGGGACGTTTTTTCGGTGGGGCGTGACCTAGTTTATTTCGTGTGGGCTATCGCCACGCACAATATAGTTAATTTAATTTTCTATTTATTTTCAATTGTTAAACGTCTGTTTGTCTAACCAAAAATTATTCTTTCTTTGTTTACCAAAATTTTACAAGCTTCAAAACAACAATATTTTGCATGAATGCTTAAAAAATGTTGTTTATGAAAATAACTATGTGAATTAATACAGTATAAGAACCACTACAATTACTTCCCCTTCAGGAAATCGAGGAATATAGTAGACTAAATATAACCCATTCGGAATATATGCTATGTGTATTTGAAAAGGTTTTTTCGTTTTCCAGCAAAGCACGTTTGGCTCTCCGTGTAGTGTAACGAAGCAAACTTCCTTACCCGCTCCGAACGTTAAAGGAGTTGTTATTCAAATGTAAATAAAAATTAACTAATCTATATGTAACTCTAGCTCATTAAACTCTACGTTCGTACATTCAAACCTCTAGTCTTGTTATCTTCACTCAAAATTGTAATGCAACGCTGCGTGACTTAGTTTTGCGGCTTTATATAAGTACTAATAAAGCTCTCCGTAAGTTTGTCTCTCGAGTAAACTTTAGCATGTGAGTGGTAGAGTGAGTAAACACACCTCGTGCATAGCTAGATAGCAACACATTGGTGTGCCAGCCAACAGTTATATATATTATATATACGATCTTTGTTTTAGTTATTCAGCAAGCTGTTAAATTAACAGGTAAGGCAGTATACTCTATCAGGAAGTATGCTCTAGTTTTGCAGCTAACCGATGGTTAACGGTTAGGTATTGTCCGTCCGGAATTAGGTCGTTAGAGTAACAGGCGAGCTCCTGCATCATTACCTTATAGGCTCCCGACCCGAAAGCACATCATAGGCACGTTATATCTTTAGGGACCCGGTGGACTGCCTGCTGAACCACTAAAATAATTAACAGATCACACTCGTAACGCAGTCACACGCAGATCATATATCTTCAGTAAAAAGAAAGCCAAGCTGCCCACTAAGTTCGTGTTGGTTTTCTTCTTTCGCTACGAAATAACTTCGCAAATAAGAAAATCTTGTATTCTTCTTGAATTCCATCAATATATATTTGATTTAACACAAAAATATGAATGTTCCGTTAATTTACCGAATAAATTTTTTGAAACGAATCACTGGACAGCCTTAAGCGAAACATCAGCTATCAGCTCACAAATTGTCTTAGTATCACCGTTAATGTCAACTTTAAAAACTTTGAGGGGTCATTCGTAAGGAGAGTCCATCGAACGTTTGCTAATTTTGCGGATATACACATATTTGCAGCTCTTTAAATGCGTAGAGATGTGAAAACCAGTTTCAGTATAGTTGATAGTGCTATAAATTAGAGCTTACATATTTTGTTTTAATTTACATAAGACATCGGTTAAATCGTTATTGATGCTAGGAGAAACAATTTCTCCAAGTAACCGGATATTTTTCCCAAATACTAGCAGACTAGGTGTAGCTCCTGGGTAATCCTTGATTGTAGGGCATAAAATTAGAAGGACAATTGGTTGCTCATCGTACGAACCTATTTGTGGTGCTTTTTCTTGTTGGCGTAGCCGCTCAACCATTCGATTTGCTTGTGGATGGCACACTGGCGTATTAGTTTCTTGTGATCCACAAAATTTTCTCGATTTTGAAAACATTTCAGATATGAATCAGTAGTGATGGTAAATGAGACTCGAATGCGACATACATAATTCTTCAAGAAGGTAGAAATAGCTGGTGTTTAATATGCATTTCTAAGGAGAATTGCCGTCGGGAAACATGTAAATCGATCTGTAATGATTAGTATATGGATATGTCCCTTAGATTGGCCAAATATGTCTAAATCTGTATGTTGGAAACGACCTTTCTGAATGAGGATCTTACTAATTGGAGGTTTGATATGTTTATTTATTTAAGCTTTTTTGCCATTTAATACATTCAGATGTTCGTACATTGATGTTTTCTAATTAATTTGCGTGTATCTCTTGTTCCTGGATGAGAAATGTTATGTAATTTCTCGAAAGTTATGTTTCGCATTGCGTTTGAAACATAAGGTTTTGGACTGGATTGCCTTTTGTCGCACCATGTTTCTAACTAATTGGCAGTTCTCAAATTTTGCACATATTAATGATAATAGCTTACTATACCATAGAACTTTTGCATTTGTTTAACATTTTGAGGAGCATGAAATTCTTTAATAGCTCTTGTCTTCTCAGGCTTTCGAATATATTACGACCTCAGAAATCTACGATTGACACAACAAACATGCACCCTCCGGGTTTAACGTTAAGTCCATGCTCGTCTTCGAAACACTGCCCTTAACTGTTCAATAAGCTCTTCTCCATTATTACCAACGATGAGAACTTCATCTATATACGCGAACTTGAAATCAATGCCATGTAATATTTCATTCCATGAAGCGTTACAAAGTTTGTTAGATTTGCAAAGGCCGAAAGGCACTCGAAGGAATTCGAATATGTTGAAAGATGTTGTAATCACGGTTTTGTGGATATCTTCTTTAGCCATAGTAATTTGGTGATACACCGTAAATAAATCCAGCTTGAAGAAAACTTTTTTATTAAACTAGCACATATATATGAAATCGTAATCGTATTAAGTCTCCCAAAATCTCTATGTAGTTGATAATTTTTAGATTCTTTTTTAGGAACTAAATGACGAGCAACAAGAGAGGTTGAAAAGTCTGCAAATACCAAACTTAGCCACAAATTCAAACTCACTTTTCGCAATTCTCACTTTAAATGGGTCTAATCTCCTAGATCTAGAGTATGATAGTGGACCTTCTCTTACAACTCTATGAACAATCGAATGTTTAACGGGTTTGTTGTAGTCTGGTTGCGAAAATAAAGAAGGAATTCTTTAGGGAGCTTACTATATTTGTTGTCCACAGAAAATAATTTTGGTGAAGCTAACTTGAAACTAAAAGAGGGTGCTGTGATATGCAAATTAATTAGCGGATCGATCAAACCTTTCTGTTTGACATCAATTAACAATCCATATTCTAATAAGAAATCTGTACTAACAATAGGTTGGGGTAAATCCATTAGTGTAAAACTATAGGAAGCTCTCGACGCAGATAGAGATTAACGTTAACAAATGTTTTGCCAAAAGTAGTAATGGATCAATTGCAGCCAGAGTAACTTCAGACGAACGTTTATATTCTTTAATTTTATTAACTGGGAGCACAAAAATTTCAGCACCACTGTCTATGAAGTAATTTAGTTCGTTTTCTTTATCGAAATAAAAAGACGACTACTTGAATGACCTAAAAACCAATTATGCATCGCCATAATAATGGGGCATACGAAAGCGACATTTGCAAACCCACGATTTGACAATCTTCAAAATAGAAATGTTTTATTTAAATGAATGTAAAGTTCAAGTGAACAAATGTTATTTACAAATACATTTATGTGCATTAACGCAACAGAAGAACAGCTACAGCCCGTTATGAATGTCCCACGGAATGAGAAAATTACGGTCGGGCGGTAGCCATTCTCCGGCGTTACAAAAGGCTTCATAAGACTTTGATTTACGCAACGATCAGGTATATTCGAGAATATAAGGCCCAACAACCGTTTGCTGCAATTTGTAATACACCCTCTCAGAATCCATTAATGAATATATTAGTATTTTCTGAAGAAAAAATCGGTATCACGGAAACTATATCTTCGTTTAGGCCCAGCGGTATTTTTCGTACGTTCAAATCGCCAAGTGGTATGACAACATTGATGGAATTCGAAGCATTACCAACTTGCCTTTTCCGCGTTCGTTCGGATTAAAAAACTTCCTTTCAAAGCAATTGCCCTCCCCGGTTCAGCAACGTAATCAAATACTACTAAAATAGGAAACAAAAACTTCTTAAAAAATGCATGGGAATTGCCTCTGCGTACGATTATTTTAGCTACTCTACTAAGATTCACTTACGTCAACCATCAGAGCTATCTCAAATACTTTCAACTGATAAAGGTTTCCTTCTTATTAGCTCTAAATATTGTCTTAAAATTGTTAACTCCAAATGAAGAATCCCCTCGTACTACTTTTCCACTTCTTTTAACGACTCCGACTCCTCTGTTGTCGCGAATCTCTTTGTTAAATGGTTCTAAAGAAATTTTTCTAACGCTGATTCCAATACAACCGATTAATTAAGTACATACCCAATTCAACTCTATTTCTGTTGGATGTATAGCTTCCTTTTTCAGTTGCAAACAGACATCACAGAAAGAAAACAACAGTAGAGATATTACCCAATGTCTTAAATCTTATTAGTCGTAAACTATTGTTTTCAAACCTCAGATTTGCGTCTTATCGTTTTATTCATACTCATAACAAATAATTCAAGGTTCTGTTTAACCCCATCACCTCTGATGAACTATCCGTGACGTCTTGTGAGCCTCAAGGCTTTCTATTTCGACTATATATCAATGCTCTCCCTTCGATGGTTAAGCTCAGCCCTATCTTGTGCGCTGGCCATGTTAACTTTCTTCTTCCTTCACCTTGAAATCCCACTCTTGTCTCCTTTAATCAAAATTAGTTAATTTGCTTCCATGGTGCTCCATGAAATCAAATCTAAGAATTTCATGAAACTTTCTTTCTCAAGGAGAAATTCTTTCTCCATTCCACAAAAATTGAAAAATATGGATTTGCTGACGTGAAGCTTTCCATCAATAAAGCAAGGTCAGTGCTAGATATTATCGAACAGTGATGCAGAGATCGACGACCCTTGCGTTACGAAAAGGCTATTGGCTTAGTCAGACCCATGCTGACGTACACCTCTGTTGTGTGGCAATTCCTGCTCGTTACACTTACGAATCTTGGTTGGGATCCGCTAGTGTTTGTACCTCCTTAGGAAATTGTTAGCTTTACCATGAGTTACAGAATGTACATTTATCCTTGATCTTTCCTTCGTAGTCAAGCTAATAAATGGATTTTGGCGAGAGTACTTCGTCAAATGAACTGTAGTGTTGTAAACCGCCTCTTTAGGAATTTTCTTCTCATAAAACTCAGCCAATGTAGATATAATTATGGGCTTTGAAACCACTCTAAAGTTTTTTAATAAAATCGAAATGATATCTATAATCTTATCTCAATTTCAGACTCTTTAAATTCTATTAAGTCAACTTCCTTTCGTAGGCGCTTAGGCTCTGTGATATTTTAACTAAGTTTTAGTTTTGAATCTTAGTATGATTCAAAAATTGAACTGAATTCGTTGACTACTATCGGTCGTCAAGCTTTTGCATGTTTGCAGCGGTTTAGCGAATTAATATCGGCTAGCGATGTGCATCCGTGCTACATGTCCTCGTATTTACTTCATTTTTGTCTTGTACTTCATATCTCTTTACATATTTGGGAGTCCCATAAGTTTCCTCCTATTTTTTTTTGATGCGAAATTAATAAACGATATATTTCATTTTAATTAAATGATTATGTACTGTTGTCCTAGGAACGTTAGTGCTATCCCCTATCTCGCGCACACTATATTGTAGATTTTCAGCGAACATATTCTTGATGAGATCTGTATCCGTCGGTACGTGGCGGATGCTGCGGTCTTCATCTTTCATATCAAAATTGGCAGCCACGCTTTTCTAATAGTCGTAATGCTACTCCCGTAAACGGTGCAAACCTTGTCTGCAGTCCGCTTTGCACTACTTACTTTTTAAAAATGAAGCATAACATGCAGCAAATGCTTCTTTTGGCTATCCACATTGAACGGCGTAGAAAAAGATTTTAAAAGATACTTTGTCACTAACGAAGCCTACTTTAAAAGAGCTTCGAGATGACTGAAATCGGTGCAGTGAATAATAGATAAACCTGCATGTTTACAAGCGTAGCCGTCTCGAGGCCATGCATAGCGTGGAGCGGAAAAAACTTGTGGGACACACCTATACTTTGTAAAATTATTAATTATAAATTATTAGTATACATCTACTTAGCATAATATTAATAATAATACTTAGCATAAGATTTATTTCCAAGAGTCAATTGAACTCGACTGTTCATTCATTTTAGCTGAATTTGATATGTAAAGAAAAAAATAAATTAAACATCTTTTTGTTTCAGAATGCTAATCAACCAGTAAATCACCCAGCTCTATATACTTTGCAGATAGTGCTAAGAAGCTTTATTTGTTAAGAAACTATTTTATACATTTTTACCGTCTGTTGTTAAAGCGCATACAGCTGTTTAAGGCATAAAAAAACATGTCCCAAACCCTTAACAACACTCCAAGTTAGTAAGAATCCTAGCTTTTATATTTGCGTAGACAATTCAATTTAAATTTTCTCCAACAGCAGCAGCCCCGTTAAAAAAAATTTGCTTAAATATTTATTGGCCTAATAATACGCATCATGCAGTTAATATTGATGATCAGACGGACACCGTACAGGATGTTATAGAAAAAACAATAGCTCTGGTGCCCTCAGCCCAAAAACCTAACTTTAAGTATTATTCTTTACGTCTGCAGAACATGATAACAAAGGAAACGCTATGGATGAATAAAACAAGCAAAATACAAAAGTTGCTCATACATATCTGGAATGCCACATGTCCAAATATTGAATGTCCTCAGTTGCAAAAGAACATACCTTTGGAAAAGCCGTTAAACATTAACGATAGCCTGAGCATCTGGCGACCAGAATTGCGAATCCGTTACTTACCAAACAGCATTGAAGAACTACATGCAGAAGACAAAATTACTTGTCATTTTTATTTCGACCAGGTGTGTATGTTTATAATAGCAATTTATTCTGTTTTACTACAAAAGTAGTCAATATTACATTGTACAAAGGGAAATTTCAGTTCATCTGCGTAAAATCAAGCAAATTTTTAGACAAACAATTTTTAAAAGGGTATTTTTTTTAAACTGTGCCGTTATCAGAATAACCGGCTTATTTCTAATTGAAAGATTGTAAGTACATTGACGCTCACCGATACTAGCAGTTTTTATTTCTCAGTTTTGGTGGGCGTAAAAATAGTTCTATCCGAACCATTTGCAATATACCCTGCAATAAAGTGCGCTTCGGAACTTAAACACACAAATGTAGCGTGCTGAAAATTCGTTATATGAAAGTAATTGAAATTTTCATTTTTCCTCATGGTGAAAATCAGTCGATAATAGCAATTTGGCGTAGCTATTAACATTACGAGTTTTCTATTCTATTTTCTAGTCTATTCTTTAGATCTAACCTTCTATAAAGATTTTCATGTAAGTAAACCTTCATATGGCTGAAATGTCTAATATTTAATATTTTATGATAAAAACTGTTCCATAATGACAATTTGATGTAAGACTTAACGGTATCAAATTAGGTCAAGTAAGTTTGTTACTTGGCTACCACCGCAAACAAAAGATCCCAGGAAAATAAAACTTTATCTAGCTGTACTTATGCGATATGTTATGATGAAAAGTGCTCCACAATAGCTATATGGAACAAAAATTATATAGACCAAATTTCAACTGTATCGATTGATTTTTCTGGCCCCATTCCTCCAAAGGATTCTCAGAAATAGTAAGCCTTTCTACAAAATCGTCTAAGTTTTAATATATTATCATCAAAATTGGTTAATAATAGTAATTTACAATTAGTGGTAACTGAAAAGTGCAAAGTAAATTTTGTCCCAGCCAATTCTGTGTGAGTACGCGTGGAAAGTTGGAAAATATTCTACAGAAACATTAGATGCGGTAAATAAGGCAATTCAATTAATTTGAACATCGCCTAACAATATATTTTGATATAATATTTATTAAAATGACCCAACTTTATGGAGGTTGAAAACATAGTCCAGTGCGAGATAGCATACAGCTGTAGCGAGGCTGAAATCAATTACAGTTCATGTCCCAGAGAAGAACTACATGGCTGATGACGTTGTTATATGTTTAGTGCACGCAGTAAGCCCAAAGAAGTCTTCAAGTATATATGACCTCGAAAATGTAGCTTTAAAAAATATTCCTCATGAAGGAATCCGATTTTTTAGATCTGTAATTAACTCTTGTATCAAACTCCAATGTTTTGCGGATTGTCAACATTAGCCAACCCTCGATATCACTTATATACCCATTACAACCTTGAGGTATCTAAGCAGGATTTTTGAAAAGGTTATTAAAAGTAAATTATTAATAACAATTTTTCAAAAAAAAAAATGTTTGGTTTTAGAAATTGGCATAAGTCCCAAACTTCGATTAGTATAATATCCAAATATTTAAATAAATTTAAATGCAGGTAATAGCGCATGAAATTGCTTTTGCTGACCATTGAGTACGTAGGAGTTATGTTGGACAAAATGTTAATATTTCAACAATCAACATATCAAAAAAAAAAATAAATCGAGAAGAATTCTATATCCATTAAAACACAGAAATTCGAAACTTAGCACTGTAGATATCTATTATATGAAATTGTTTTTCTATCAATTACAATGTAAGCCCACTTATTATGCAGTAACTGTGCTCTAACGCATATCAATAATTTGCAAACGTAACAAAAAAAAAATACAGAAAACAAACTTTTTGCAAGACCAAATGCGTAACCTATTTTTAAGCCAACATGTGATACTTAACTTTAATTTGTAGATTTTCCCTCATTATGTACATTATACACATTGTATGAGTTCTAATATATATATATTTTTTTATTGAAATTTACAATGATAAAAATGTGAGCAAATAAATATATAATTCACGTAATTTACTTTTTCTATAATAAAACCGACATTGAACTTAGAACAATCATTCTGCGTTCTTCTATCGTTTAGGAAGTTAACGAAGGGCTTCATCACGAAAGTCATTTGCTTTTTTGTAATCTACGTACATCCTTTTGATTTTTGCGACTCCCTTTAATATAGAGTAGATAGTAGGGTAAGTAGGGTAGTAGATAAGTCTCCCCAATATCGTCCGGCTGATTGGACATTCGTTTTATTTTGCTTAGCTCGCCTACAGTAGCGTCACTCTCAATTGATTTGCACAAATGGCATTTTTATTCAGATGCGGAAATATTAAGCTGTTTTGCAATATTTTTTTTTTTTTGTTCATCGTCGTATACGTTTCACAGTTTTATTACGTCCGTCATAACGAAATGCATAATCGCTTTCCAATTTTGTTGTTAAGACGTTTTCTTGTTTGTAGCACTTTTTTTTAGTTTTCTTAACTGCGTAGTTAATTAAACTTTTCTAAACATACTTTTCTTTCTTAAAGAAGTTGTCCTGTGAAAATAACTTTTATATTCATTGAATCTTCTGCTTAGTACATTTGGACTTTCTTCTATCTTCAAACCAATAAACTTCACTACGCAAACATTCCAACCAACTCAATTCTCCGCACACCATATAATGTCACCATATATGTAAGTATCAAGTTTACACGCTTTGATGTGTGTCTATACGCACCAGATGCATGACTTTCGTAGGCCTAATCGTGTGTCGGCAAGTGGATGTGGGCTCAGTTGTCAGCCGGGCACCGCAGGGAAAGGTTAAGATAACCTGCTCAAATTGTTTTACCTCTAATCTGATGACATAGGCAGCCTGAGCAGCAACAAACCTTGGACTCACCTAACTGATCTAGATAGTGTGGTTACGAGGTGTTATGCAGCATTAGTACGCCCACTCGACCTATAATCCCATTATTTAAAACCACTAAAAAGCTAGTTGCATTCTTCGCTAAAAATGTCATAAATCATATCAATTTACTAAAGATTTCTGTTTTGCGAAACTATCAAAAATCCAAATATAGTTTTCGGCATTTTCCCATCAGCGTAGCAACTTATATTCATAAAAAAAAAAAAAACTTATACACCATAGCTGTGCAATCTCTCAATGTAGTAATATCTTAATTACAATGAGAACGACCGAAATGTCGCTAAATTTACAATTCGTTGCGATCCGTTTGGATCTTTAAGATCTCAGCTAAAATAAAAACTACCAAAATGTCTGGTAGGCCTATGGTAGTTTGATATAATTTGTTATGAACCGTATAGTAATGATGAGGGAACCAAACATAAGAAACAGTAAACTTCTGATGCTCCGATTAAAATTAATACCATCAAATATCAAAACTATATAAATTAATATAACACGATATAACCATTCGAGCAGCCCGGAAAACACGTGATTCGAAAAATTCAAAATAAATCACCGCGAAATACAATTACCAACAGCAGTGCAGTATATGGACTCTAAAAAAATTGTTTTCGTGAATCATAATTATAGAGATCAACAAAAGTATCTAATAAAATGCAAAGTTATATTACAGACGTTAACGTTAATTATTCTGAATATATCACGAGATTCAACGCCGTAATTATGAAAGCAAAACAAATTTAATCGCTCTCCAATACCCTTTTTTTAAAGACGAGGATTAAACGTTCATCAGCTTGATGCCAATATTGGAAAATTTTACGACATAACATTTTATTAGAACCACTGGTACTCTACAAAAGTACTATAGATTTATAAAAATAATTCCAATGATTAACATTGGTTAATTTATCTCATCAGTACAACTCAGTATAATTTGATAAGTACCCCTTATCACCAAACCAAAAAAACAACTTAAACCTTATGACGACTATGAAAATAGACCATCGTCAAAAAAATGTATATATATTCCATTAACGTATCCCGTAAACCTATTCATATCATGATTGGCATATTTTATCAGTAGATAAGGACCAGGCATAGAAGTTCCGCTCCGACAATTTAATTCAAACCTAGACACCATAACAGTACCCTGTAAGGAGATGGCGTGTCTAAACCTATTGTAACTCAGACATTTTCAACACACGGTTTCGCAGATTTTTAATACTCTCTGGCATGTCACTTACAGTGACATTTGCGCGGTTCAATACTAATAAGGTTTTTTTCTTCTTGAATAGATCGCTGACAAGAGAACATTTCTTTCCGATCCAATGTCTGCTCCAAAGTGCTCGCTATGTTGCAATATATCAGTTCTGCAAGTTCATCAAGCTATTTTATAGGCTTGCATTTAGTTTGGCCTCCCTGTATCCTTCTTGGTATTGTGGCTTGTCACAGCATGTAAATGTGTTTTCAAACGTCTTATATTCTGTGTATCTGGAAAATTGGTAGTAGTATAGCTAATAGTATGACGGGTAATTTTTCTTTAGTCTTTATAACAATGTGCTTTAGATTCACTTAAAACAGTATTAAAAACTTCCACAGCACAACGAAGGGTATTTTATTCGCTCCAGAGTTTTTTACAAAAGTAATTTACGGCATTCTGTTGATCATGTAAAATGTGTCTCTTGACGAGACTTCTTAAAAGAAGGAGATTATTGGACTTTGTGACAGGGAATGAAAAGAAAACTGTTTTGATGGAAAGAAAGGAACAAACATTAGAAGTGTGCGTATCCGGAAATAATTAAACTTAGGATGATTTGATATTTTAATATGGTCCTGGCATATTTTATAAGTATATGTGGAATCAATCAGTAACCTATAATTTTTATATCATAAACTGTATGTTGATGTTAAAAGCCTTCATTAGAATAAAAAAAATGAGTAAACGAATGATTACTCAGCGTAGAACTTTTCTATTAAAACCAAACACAAACTGTAATTGGGAAAAAGCGTCGCTTCTAACTGACGAAAGCGATAAGTCCTTATCCTTGTAAGAATTTCAACGCATTCCTGCGCATCAGACGCTTATAACAGAAAGCAGTATTCTTGTCGTCAACCTTATGTATAGGTTGAATTATTTACACGTCGGTGTTTAGCTTTGTGCGAAATATAACAATTTAAGAAGGTAAAGGATGAAAAACCAGAAGAGAATTAATTACAATGAACACCTAAAATAATTTTATTCAAACTTATTGATTGCATTGTAGGCTTATATATGTATTTGACGTCATTGAGCTGAACACGTTGTAAGCATAATGTGGTATATTCCATCACACAATATTTTATATATCATCATTTAATCTTGCTTTATATTTTTTTTAAAAAATTTCTATTTTTAAGGTCAAACAAGAATTTATACAATCAAATTCAAGCGCCATTGATTTTGACAATGCTGTACAATTGTGCTGTTTAAGCATTTTGCACTATTTTCGCGGCACAGCGGGAAATGTGCCGGATAAAAAACAGCACGTGGATTATATTGAGAAGGAGGTTGGATTTAGTTACTTCCTGCCGAAATCTGTGATATCCTCAGTTAAGCCAAAGAATCTTAAAAAAGTGATACATACAACTTATAAAAAAATCTACCAATTAACTGATATCGAATACATTACAAAGTAAGTTGCTAATATTAAAAGATTATTAAACTAAAGATATTAAGCTTTTGTTGATCCTTAAAAAGTTCATTCCATTTCAATTTGCTTTAGGATTTACTTTTTCTCATTTTCGCAAGCAGACTTTCTTATTTTCAGCAAAGACTAAAAGGAATTATGTTCAATCACATAACTTCCATGATGTAAAAATTTTTTCGCTACGATTGTTTCATACTTGCAGCCTAAAAAGTTGTATATATAATATTATCATGATTAATAAGTATCACCGCCTGATTACAGTTTGATTCTCTTTTTGAAGAAATTGCAATTGGTTTAAGCTTTGGTTGGAGGTAAATGAAGGTTTAAAATTCCCATTTAAGGGCTCTAGTGAAAAATAAAACTTTATGCGTCAAAAAGTTCTAATTTTTAACATTTTATGATGAGGATCGGTCCTTAGTAAATCATCTATGGGAAATTTGAATCATATAAATCTATTTTTAGGGCGATAGGTATATAGGGTCTTCTATAAAAACAAGACATTGTATCTATAATTTTTGCTATATCCTTAATAAAACGAAGTGGTGTCGAGTTAATGGTCGGTCTTGCCCGACTAGGGAATTCCTACTTGCTTTTTTTCTTCTTGGCTAATATTAGGTGTATATTTGTATTCTAAATATTGTTATTTACAAAGATTTAGTTCGACGAAGCATAGAATTATTGAAAATGCTTTGTTCTCTAGGCGCGGACGGAATCCCATACATATAGCTTGTGCTCATTAACCCTAAGAAAATAGTAACCATCTTTAATCTCTCCTTAGAAATGGGTGTGTTTTCAACGTGATAAAAAAGTATTTCCTCAACCTTGTTCATAAAGGGGTGATAGCAACAGGGTACTACAGAGGTATTGCAAAATTGGTCCTGCTGGCACAATTGTTCGATAAAATTGTTACTCCGCAAATAACAAACGCCGTAAAATCATGTCTTCGGTTCAACCTGCATATCAACAAGGTATATATACTGTTACCAATCTTCAGCGATCACATTGGAAAGGCTTTCTCTAGAGAAGTCCAAATGGACGTTATATATGTGGACTTTAGTAAGGTGTTTGATCGAATAAACCACAAGTTACTGATATTTAAGCAGCAAGCCGTAGGTTTTCTTTCTAACCATTACCAAGCGTCCATATATGATGATAGTTAGACCAATATTGGAGTATGCTGAGGAGGTATGTTTCCCGTTCTATCGGTGTTACGGGAATGTGCTCGTTTTGGTGCAAAAACAATCCCTGCTGTTTGCCTTAAGGAATTTGCCATGGCGCCCCATGATAATCCTCCCACTATATGGAGATGGATTACTATTCATATCATTACCCACTCTGAAGAAACTTCGATTATAGTTGAGTCCTCATTCTTGGTAAAATGGATCAATGGAGTTTTTAACCCAAAAGATCTTTTGAATGAAATCTACATTAATACATCCGTTCGATCTTCTAGGAGTTATCAGCTCTTAAAGTTTAGCCAATGTGAAACCAGTTATGAACTGTTTATTCCCATTTAGGACAACAATTTAAGCAAGGTTCACATTCTGATTAATACATCTGGTTCTCTACCTAGTAAAAAATTAATTCTTCTATTGGCGCATATATCGCCATTGTTATAGCTTGACGATAATAATAAATGAGTGAAGGTCTATTAGCAGCCGTTGTTTTAATAAAGTCTCAAAACTCGGGGTAAGCAGCCAAGATGACGCTTACGTTTTGTTTAAGTACATTTTATAGAAGCGTGCGTTTACAGGCATAAACTTCAAAACTTTAGTTTAAACTTTGTGTTGAATGTTGCATTATTCTTGTTTGTTTAATTGTTAATTATTAGCCTAATTCAACTGATATGCAAATAGCTGAATTGAAAAATGGAAACCAAATAAATAAATCAATTTATATGTAGTTTTAACAATATAATCATTCAGTGCAATTGTTAAGAATGTGGCATATACAACAATCAAAAAGGCGCGCTTTCAAAAAGAAGTAAACAACGGTACGTAAAAAAAAAATATATGGCCTCTTTCTGTCTGCTACATTACATGTGTTAATTGGTGATGGCATCGGTTTTCTCTTTCGTTGTTGTATATAACCAGACTTTCAAGAGATATTCCCTCTACTCGCAGGCGCGATGGTGGTCAGGAAGGATTATAGGTAGAGAAGATTTGGAAGGATAGAATAGTGCTTATGCAGGCTTAATTTAAACGTGGAAAAGTCAGACGCCACGGAAAAAACTACCGCTGGTAGAATGTTCCAAAGACCTGCAGTGGGAGCAATGAATGTCAACTTACGGCAGGGTCTCGTGATGCTGAGAAAGCTTCGTAATCCTCTTAAAAGTTTTAATTGGTGAATATTTTTTTTCTGTAGAACACTTGCCCATATCACCCCCATGAACGAAGTTTTGCGAAAGTGAAAGAAGTGTTTTATTCAATTGAAGTCGTTTTAAATGAAATTTCATGTTTTATGATATTTCTCAATTAAAGCGCCTATGCCCGGCCCGATTGTCTTGCCGCATTGAAGAATTTCACTCTTCGGGGCTAGTGGGAGACACGTGTCGAAGATTAGCATACGGAAAGTATACGGAAATGGTACAAATGCCCGAATTTCCGGGATGTGCAAGGATCTTAACTTCGTATATTTGGGAATGCAAAGTAAGAAAATGACCTAAAATGTTTTGATGTATCCCATCAACGCTTGAACGTGCGTGGGCGCATTCACAGGTTACGCTAAGCAGTTTTCAATTGCCATAATGTCAGTATCGCATTTCTACGGAGTTATATGAGCCGAGTGGCGTAGCCAGTTTTTGTTGTGGACGTTGAAATCGTCGACAGTCACTATTTTGCTGTCAGAGTACTCATTAAGAATTGATGACATTGAATTGATTAAGGTGTCGAAGCCGTTGCAGTAAATCATCCTGTCTGCTTTTGAGATTCTATAAGCGAAGCCGAAATGCAACGTGTTTTTACGGAGATGATGTTCACTCACTGACCGCCCGCTTATCACATATATTGCTACGTCCCGATCAACTCACAGCGCAAATGATGCCGGGTGGCAATTAAGAGCGGGAATAGAATGCGTTTTTGTACCCATTAAGGATGAACTTATATTGTCTTTTTCTTTTCGTAACAACCAGAAGGAAGCTTCGGAGCCAAATAAAAACTATATATGTTCTTGATGAGCGTGAAATTCTAAGTTGATTTAGTCATGCCTGTCCGTCTGTGTGTCTGTGTAGTGTGTGTTGTTGGCACTCTCCTGATCGCAAAAATGAAGATATCAACTTCAAATTTTGGAGAAACATTAGAAGATTTTGTATGCAAATTGTTCCAAGCAGAAGCGCGCAGTGAAGCGTAAACTGAACGCAGTACCGTCTGTTATAACAAAAATTTTTGGATTTTTGCTCGTTAGTCGGAAATTATTTCCGTATTTGCTTTACGAAACACTCTGGTTTTTACATCCGAAAATTGAGACAATCGATCATGTCCAGACAAAGTTACGATTGATTAAAGTTTTTCTTTCACTTCTTTGAGGTTTTATGCTTATTTATCATAACGCAAACAAGACATAATGTTTCAAACTATTTTGCATATTTCTCAAATGAAGATAAATTATCTGGCTAAAAATGGTTAACTCTAAAATGAATGTAATAGACCGCGCGAGTATGTTTTTCTTAATAATACTAGAGATATAGGTATCAAATAAAAGAATTTGGGGGGAGTACGAGAATATAACATTCTTACTTTTTTTAATACCCACAATATATATTTCGAGACTCTATTCTTTAGAAAATATATCGTATATATTGTTGAGAAAACTGGTAGATACGAACTCTTCATACCACACAAAACTTATAGCGCAAAAACCCCAAAGGCGAAATTTTTGAAATATACCGGCGCCAATATGAAATCTTTGCAGCAGAATAATATGAGAATAAGCATGTGTTAGATACTAGGGGACTAATCGTTGATAAAATAAGGTACCGACCGATTGGTTCACCACGGACCATGAGTGCAGCGAGTATACAAATCACTTACTATTAAGAGTCTTGTACAAAGATTCCAAAATCCTGGACAGCATGCCGACTTACAGTATACTAATCGGAAAAATAACAACGTTATCCACTATCGAAACATTCAACAGTGCATTCGATATGGTGTTGTTTTAAAATAAATACATAGAATACTTAAATTTAATCAATCGAACAGGTTAAACAAATATAAGGATTGGAATAATTATCATAGAACGTAAACGAAAAAATCTTTCGAAGAAAATTTTTTCAAGTTGCTGAATAATCTACAGCAGTAGTCAGTAGTCTACAGCAAGACTACGAAAAATGTATATAAAGAAAAGTTATTAAAATATTGTTCGAATGGGAGAATAGAGGTAGAACGTTGGGGAAGAGAGCTCTTATAACTAGGTCAAATTTTCATAGTTTACATAGAATTTCAAACGAAATGATATATGTCGAGTGCAATAAACCAATTTATATTGGTACCCTCTTAGAATTATCAAAATGGAGAATGTATAATTTTTATTGCGGTTACATGAAACCTGAATATAAGAGAAATATTAATCTAAATTATATGGATACTGATTCATTTATTTATGATATTAGAACGGATGATTTATGTGATGACATTGGAGATGATATCAACTGTCATTTTGATATGGGTATTTCAAACAAAAGGATTTCAACTTTCCATTATTGAATAAAAAAATTTATAACCAAAAATGTATTCTTGTAAAATCTATGAAAACAAAAAAGAAGCTAAAAAAACTGAAGGAATAAAATAATGCGTTAGAGCCAATGTGATAGTCCATAGGCGCTACGTAGAGTAACTCATGTGGATGTGTGATATGGAAAATGGGATATAAGAAAATTACATAAAGATAAATATAAAAAAATACATCATCTTTTTTTTAATAATGAAATATCTTCTTATTTCTTGATTTGTAAATTTTCATTGAAATTTATCGAAGCATTCGCCGAACGTACACTTTCGAATTCCTATATGTCTAATAAACGATGGGAAGAAAAAAAATTATATTTTCTACATACATATATACCGTTTCATCTTTTTCGTATATAAGCAATTGGATGTATTTTATAGTGCGTATTCACACGAAAAACACAGAATTAGATATGTTTCGCCATATAAGGTAACTATTAATAGGATTTTTCCCCACATCTATATTTTTCTAAGCATCTAGAAAGAGTTGGTTTATTAACTGATAAGCCATTCGAAAGTTTTTTGAGTGTCTAAATTGTATAAACTGAATACCTCAATAATACTAGATGCAAACTGCTATTTTATGTAGAGTAAGATCAAATTCATCAAATTTAACCGTTGTGCTTATTCGTACTTCATATTACTTGGAAGCACCTAAAACTACCTTAAAGGTTTCTCGATATGGCCTCAAACTGCGTATGTTAAAGTTTTATAAAACAGAAAATTATATACCTTTATGATTATACGCTTCAGTATATATGTATGTACGGGAGGAAAACCACAGCCAATTTCGGAAATGTAATGCTTTAACAAATTTCGTTGAAAGTTTTGTAATTTTCTAAATAGAAAAAAAAGTTGTAGGAACCATTTGCTATTGCTGACGTGCTGTATGCGGCGCGTTACTTATGGGTTTTATATTGTTGATTTTCCAATGTCTATTTCAAGCTCATGAAGTTAGGTTTCTTAAGCTAATATAAAATATAATATAAATATATAATTTAATATACATATAACTTACTATAGTAAATAAATGTTACCATTCAATCTGCCATAACTCTAAATCGGCATGCTGCCAGGCCACGCTTTTGAGTTTTTGTGCAATAACGCCTTTAAAGGAAAGTCCAGTAAATAGTAGCCTTTGACCTTTAGTTACCTCCGCAATTTTATTAAGAATTTCCTAACACCTAAATCGTCTTTGCCTTTAGTGCAGTGGAAATCGCACAGTTCGTGCTGTCAAAAGGCCTTTGTAAGTACCGTTTTTCTGCGATATAATTTTTCTGTTATAAAAAAGTTTTGAGACGACTGCCTGTAATAAAGTCTCGCTCGATCATGAAAGTTAAACCTTACAGTAGCGCCCTTTTTCAAAAAGGAATACGCAGAAAAAAAACGGCGTGCTGATTGTTCCTGTTGCTTCATTATAGACATTTTAGATGTGCCTTCTACTTCGTTGTATTCAATATCAAGGTCCACATCAATTTCGCTGTCGATATCCTGATAACTTAGTTGATGATTTTTTTCCCATGGATATACGTCCATTGAAACTTCCAGGAAGTCCGACGGGTATTAGCGATGCAATTAATTTACCATTACTGTGCTAAACCTGCTCTTCATTTTCTATGATTTTATCTCGATTTTCCATTATCGGGAACATAAGCGCGGTCTCATTTTACAGCCAACCAATCGTTTTACATCTCTTCAGAGAAAAAGCGACCAATTTACAGCAGCATTTCTGGAGGTTAGGTGGTTATCGAATTTTTCTCGCAACAAATTATTGCGATGTACGGAGTGTTGCGTTAACCTGTTAAACCACATATCGCCTAAATCGAAATCACCTTATTCGTGCTAGAAAAAATTAATAGTAATCTTTTTATAACGTTCTCCAATAGCAACGTCTGCTTTGCCATTTTCCTTTTCCAACATTTATTCCAAACTGTCAACTGTCAACTATTGTGTATGCAAACGCGTTTTAGGAACAATATCTGGATTTTCTTTAATGCAAAGGGGACAATTTTGGTTAATTTTGCATTTAACTAAGACTCTGCTCCGATTTTCATAAAATAATGGTTCTGTTTCAAGATTCTGGAACGCTTCATCGTCGCTGCTTAATGTTCTCAACAAAAATATAAACGTCGCCATATTCTAAAGAAGATTAACGGAAAGCTCTATAAAACCGCAAACAAATACAACAGTTCCAGTCTCGAACTGTTTATACAACAGTTAATCAGCATGTACAACTTGTTATAAATAAATTAACTTAACAGCTAATTGTAAAAAAAGAAAGATTATTCGTCTTTATATTCTGGTTACCATATTCAGCGCTTTCGTGTGCGTTACTTTCTGTGAACCTTTTTTCTTTTTTTAGATATTTCAACATAGTAAAAAAATTTCATGAGACTGACTACGAAAAATTTTCAGTCACGTTAAGTTCTTCCTGGAATATATCTGGTTTTCTGTACGTAGGTCCGACAATAGGTAAAATTATTTTTTTATCTAAACATATTAATATAATAATGTTCTTAATTTTTTGCTAGGAATTTCATATCAAACTCATCCACAAGCAAAAGTAACGCAAGTGGCAACATTTAAAGACATTCGTCGTATAATTACCCTATTTTTACCAAAAGACGACATACATTCCAGTAAAGAAAAGGATCTTAATTATCAAACGCGATATCCGCACCGCTGTCTTCATGTCGACGATAATGTGACGAGAAGATCTTGTAACTGTCGTAATATGAAAACGCAAGTAAGAATAAAAACCACTAGTAATGAGGAGGATTTGGTAATAACATGCAATGGTTATAACGTAAGTAATAAAAATCGAAAAAGTAGAATCGGAAAAAGAACGTCGAAAGAAAATCGTCATTCTTTTACAGACTGCTACCAGCGTAGCAAGTCTTATAGAAGGCTACTGCTTATTGATTAATAAAAATCAAGTTTACACATTATGGAATCCAATCAGTAACCAACACCAAATTGATGAAACGAGAGAAGGTAATAGGGACGCCGTTCAGATAAGTAAAGGCGACATATTTGTGACTAATATTTTTGATGGGCATAATGCGGATAGTCCCACCCAACTGAATGTGAAACCAAAATTAACTGCTGACTACGTTGAAATCGGTACAGTGGACGACGAGGGGGATTATTCAACGCCGGCTGTACGTAATTATGAATTGGATCGTTCTGAGATCGTTCTGAAAAGTACCATAGGTGTAGGTCAATTTGGCGATGTTTACGTAGGCACTTATCACACAAAAATAAAGGGGGGATCGCGGGAGACTCAAACAGATGAAAAGATAACTGAATC
Organism: Glossina fuscipes; assembly: GCF_014805625.2. NCBI lineage: Eukaryota > Metazoa > Arthropoda > Insecta > Diptera > Glossinidae > Glossina > Glossina fuscipes. The sequence continues at coordinate 3,125,662 of NW_023998459.1, read as the reverse complement.
TGCCGCCATACAAGTGGCCGTAAAAACATGTAAAACTAACGATGATCCCGAAAAGATGGAACGGTTTTTAGAAGAAGCTTGTAAGTGTCATCAAAATACGATATTGATCTATGTATATTATTCGCTCTTTTTTGCAGATGTGATGCAAAAATTCGATCATCCCCATATAATACGACTTATAGGTATATGTAGTGAATCCCCTGTTTGGATTGTAATGGAATTGGCTGAATATGGTGAACTGAGGGCGTACTTAAAATCAAATGCTGAAAAGTGAGGAGATTCGCAGATTTTTTGAACAATAATTTAACTTAAGTATGTTTGGATTTTGTTGCTATAGGTTATGCAAGGAGATTTTATTGTTATACTGCTATCAACTATCAACGGCTCTAAGTTATTTGGAGTCTAAAAAATTTGTTCATCGCGATATCGCTGCCCGTAATGTTCTCGTTCGTTCACCCACTTGTATCAAGGTAAAGCAACTGTATATAATAGATGGTAGATTCTTTGGCTCGAAAAACTTTTAATTGTCTCATTAAATACTTGTACTTGAAGTGAAAAAAACGCATTGCTCTTAAAAATTCTAGTTGGCAGATTTTGGATTGTCACGATGGGTGTCAGAACAATCGTACTATCATTCTAGCATGTGCATGCTGCCAATAAAATGGATGGCTCCTGAATCAATAAATTTTCGTCGCTTCACCGTAGCCAGCGATGTCTGGATGTTTGGTAATTGATAAAAAATAAGGATTAACCCGAAATTGCTTTCAATTGCGATTTTCAGGCGTTTGCACTTGGGAGATCTTAATGCTGGGCGTTAAACCGTTTCAGGGAATCAAAAATAGTGATGTCATCGCTAAATTAGAAAATGGTGAACGGTTGCCTTTTCCTAACAACTGTCCGCCGCGCTTATACAGCTTATTGTCGCAATGCTGGGCTTACGAGCCCTCAAAAAGGCCAAACTTTAAAAGAATAAAAGAAACTCTTTAGTAAGTGTTTGTTTGCTTTTATACTCTTAAGTTAATTCTTACCTCAACGAAGCCTGCCCAAAAATGTGTGGAATCTTCTTTGAAATGGTATTAAAAGTTTCATGTAACATTTTGGTCAATATATGGCTCGAGAACTTAGGAGGTATCACCAAAAATGTATCACCCATTGAACTTTTGATCTATCAAAATCCTGTCTATACAATGTACTGTGAGCGCTTTTACCCATGCCCTGGTGCTTACAAGAATTTTTATCTTTTGATGTTTTTCTTTAAATAATTTAGAGTTCAGAAGCCTTCACTTTATTTATTAATTTTCCAATTTGCTTACAATCAGCATCAATAGTACTATTCGCTTTTCCAGCTCAAAGCGTACTCTTCTACTGCCTAAACTTAACTAACTCGTTGCGTCAACTTAACTAATTATTCTCTCTTAACTAATTATTCTCTCTTAACTAATTCTTCGTTCTGTTCCTCTTTGTTCTGGTTACCCTACTCGACCGCACCAGTCTGACCCTCGACACGGACTATTTGTAGCTAGCTCCTCCCGTCAAGGTTTCCTTTTGGCAACTTTACCTTGTCCCAACCCGAAACCTCTATTTCTGACTGGGTCTCCGCTATCTCCCGTCGTCTGTCTAGTCCTTCACTTAATCTTAATTCTCAACCTACTTTAGTCGAGCACTTCCCCCCCTTGTCAGGTCCAGGTGCAGAACTATATTGTGGAGAGTTTAAGCCATCTAAAGCATCATTTTTTGAAATGACTAAGTTAGGAAACAAAACCGTGTTAGATATCGGATGCGGATGGTTAACAATTGAATCGGAATTAGTGGTTGAAAAATTTCGTCGGAAGTATCAGCAAAGAGTTTCGAGGTTAGAATATCATCACAGGACTAAGGCCCATTGAAAGAAATATGCGAGGAATATATGGAGATTTTTCTTTCGGAATTGACAAATTTAAAAAAATATCTAGGATTAACAAGCAGTGAGGGTCTTATTAACTGAAGGTATCTGCTATAATATTGGTCGTTGAGGTAATTGTAGTTAAATCTATGCCTTGACGTAGAATAGGCGAAACATTTGTAAGCGGAAACACTTTTCATAAATTGTTCGGAAGGTTTGATTTTTCTATTTTTGTAATATTTAATTGCCTTGTTAAATCATGGCGGGTATCTGCTTCGAGGGCGAGGTTGCTTCATCGGAACAGATGCAGAAGTAGCTAGGTTTAGTGTATTAAAGAACGCAGACAGCAGAGAAATTAAGCCTAACGTGTGAAAGATGAGATTTAAGGAGTAAAATATTGGTTTTGTTAAAATCATATTTATTGCAGGACGTTGGATTTCGCGCATTAGAGTAGTTCAAAGGACCATCATACCAGCAAAGACAGGAAATACGAATTGCTAGATGATACGGGTTCTCAGGTAAACTAAAAGATGGACAGCGATTTACAACTATTGGAAATGGCAAACAACAATCTAGGCGTCTGCCATTACAATTAGGAGAACGGTTGTATTGCAGTAAATGACGAGCAAATCATTCATTGAAAAACACAATAGCTCTATCAGATGTTGAAGTGGCGACAATATAGCTAGAATTTTTACTATAACACCAAGCGTCTTGCCGCAAATTGAACGCTATAATTATATCAATAAGTTTAGCCTTTTCAGCCCCGTCACAAATGAGGGTAGCATGTTTCTTATAAATGGAGATATCCGCATTTGGGTGGAATGTGGAAGGAAGTTACGTATAACTGTTTATTGCTAATTTTCGCCGGGAGGATTAGGAAATTTAACTGAATAGAAGGGATCTGATCCAATCGATCTTTTCTGGTAAGCTGGAAAGAATTGTGAAAAAGTTCCGACGAATGTAAATAAAGCTATAACCAACCTTCAGTGATGGCCAAACGGAAAACCTCCGTGCTTATTGAATTTAGGAAAGAAGAGCGAAGTTTTGAATTTAGGTCCTTAACATTTAGGTGAATGGAAATTACTGGTTTATTTATCTTAACCGCCGAGGGTGTGAATTCTCTATCCAGAGTATCCTTTGGCCAGAATAACTTGTCCACTATAGCTTTGAGGTCTTTCGTGGGCAACAGCAGTTTGAGCGAAGCAATTATTCGATCTTCTTATGATTTCAACTTAAAGATGGAAAGTCTGTTTAGGTTGATATTAGAATGCAATATGAAATTTCATATCAATTACTACCGTACAGAGAACCAGCGTGAAAGTAAACGCCGCTTTCCTTGGTGGAACCGAAGCTAATTCACGTCTTTCAACATTATTATTAGGAAAAGAGGAGGCTAACCCAACTTAACTATTTGCGTTAGTCTTTGACGACAGATCGATTGCGACACAGTCGGACTACTTTTTACAGGTTCAGCATACGCACCCTTAGGAGCCTTGGGTAGCATTTCTAATCGCTTCTGTTTAGATATTGCCAGCTGATTCATTTGGTCCATAACTTTATACGTTAATAATGGTCTTGGCGAAAGCAAATCGACGGACAGCAGGTCCACAGCCGGCACACCATTTTATTCAATAATCGGTGATGCGATACCCTCCGGGATCGTACATTAAATACTCACTGGCCCTACACACACTCTACACTACTGGGTATGCAGTTTCCCGCTTGCACTACGTAAACCTTTTTTCCGGAATTCTTCCCATATATAAGAGTTCTTATTAAAAGTTAGCTTTTATATTGCAGCAAACCATAATTTTTCTAAAAATAGGTAAAGAATTGCAATGGTAGGGTTTGCACGAATTTGAAGTTTTAACTTGCTATAATTAGTGATTTCAAGTCTTAATACCAATGTTCACAATCAAAGCAATAATCCAAAATGCATATTTATGTAGTGAATGATACTTAACAAAGGAAAGTGAAAATTAAAAAGAATGGGAAAAAAGCGAAAATTCGTATGGTGTCAGAACAATGTACTGCGACGTCCACCTTACCCTTCGACTGATCTTAAATTAGTCTTAGGGATTGGCCATTAGTGGGTAATTCTGCTAAAATCACATATCAAAGCTCTGTCAGATTCCCCCAAAATATTTTTCGACTTTTCTGGCTTCTCCCGTGAAGCTCTCTTGGAAAATAATAAGTATTATCCCCATACTAAGACAAAACTGCGTTCGTGGACGTTACACAAGGATGTCTGAACAAACTTCCCTACTTCTGTTTTACTAAAAATAGAGAGAATGATGAAGAATGGACTCACTGAAATGAAGGCGGCTGATAATCTCAGTCCTCTGCCGTCCAGTATATCAACTAAAGGAACTAGATTTTGAAATAATTCTTGTTGCGATTGATATCAACACTTCTTATGACAGTATCTCCATTACTAAGCTGAGAGATATTGTTATTAACACACTTGTCTGAATAATTATTTGTTTTTCAAAGCATATTCTATATCTCGAGAGTCCGTGCAAATTTTCAGTGGTTTTGCTCTTGCATCTTATCCTTACATTTTCCAACTTGCACACTGCATATCTTCACCAAGTAGAAGACAACAGTACATTATTTTCCAATTTGCTGCTAACTTTTTGTATGTATATACTATGCAGAATATATATACTATGCAACTGTAGTCTGTTGCTATAAAGCAATAGTGGAACTAAGAAAATTAGGAACTAAGGCTATCACTTGAATCAAGTTGCTCTATTATTATCCATTGTGGTCATAAGGTTACAATGTGCGATTGTATGTAAGATGTCAATAGTACATTAGTACATTGTACACAGTACATTATTTATAAACTACTGAGAAATTACAATAATTTCAAGGCAAGAGGTTTATAAGAAAGATAAACTATGAATGCTTAAGCGACTAGGAGTCATTTAACCTGTCCACAAAAGAATAATAGTCGTAAGTTTTTTTAGCACACGGATTCATCATCACATTTACACTGGACAGGCCCGTTTTGAGAATCTTAAACATAAAAAGAGTTTCCCCGCCTTTGGCATTCTGAATAAATGCTCAGTGCCGTATGTTTTTGTCTCGAGTTTTTTTTCAAGCTGTGCGATTTTACTTTGTCCATTGTTTCGCAAAATCTTGCAAGTTATTGTCAAAATTCAGTGTAATTTGGCTCACCCCCTTTTTTCCTTAATATCGAACAATCACAATAAGAGGTCGCACTCGCAACAAAATGGATATATCTCCAATCGATAAATGCGATGCCTTTATTGACTTACCACTCGCCACAGCTACGACCTAAGTAAAATATACAACACCTGAAGTTTTAACCAGCGAACACTGGCTTAGTAACTGTCATTTTTGCCTATTACGCCACTCATACGCATATGGTTTTAAATGTTGCATGAGATTTATAGATGTGGATATCTTTGCAAAGTTCGCAGCTTTTTTATCCGCTGCTCCAGATGGACGCATTGAAAAAAACATGCTCGTCGTTTTCTGTCACATATTGTGATTTCGCGAGTCGATTTCATTTTTTCAGGTAAGGTTTGTAGCAGGCGAACCCCGTGAGTAGCTGCATTAAAGAAAAACTTGCATTTACACTGCAAAGAGCCATTTCCTATGGTTTGTGTCAAGCGTCATGTCCGTTATTCTACTTTCATCTGATTTGGCATTCGCGTAGGATTGTATATCTGGCAAGCCAGCATTTCTTCCTTGAGTTTCTGCTTTATGCGGAAAACGTTGATCCGAATTCTAGCAGCTAACCAGAGTGGCATCTATCGACGATCCGTGACAGTCATTTTCCTTATCGCACATAAACAGTACGCAACGCCCGTGCTGCAGAATTGAAGATTCATCGTCACCCCACATTATTTAAGACTCGCATATAGTATTAAAAATTTCACAATGTCGATTTGTTTGTGTCTGCGATTTTGATTTTGGCTTCTTACGCTTGTCGTTAGACCTACTGCAATTATAATTACGGCTGCTCCTTCCGAGCTAAGATTTTGACGTACGAACTTTGATTATCGTCGATTATCACTTCGAGATATCCTATCGCTTCCTTAGTGGTAACGCTACCTTTTCGGACACGATCTATAAGCGAAGTTGATCATGTTTTCCGCTATGCAATTAATATCATCAGCATGTTGGGCAAGAATTACGACAGCTGCATCATCGACAGAGCTTGTTATTTTAGTCTGCTCAGGGATATGTAGCTGCAATACATCATAGTACGTCGAAAACGTTTCTAGGGTAGGGTCTGCGATCGACCATTTCGGCTTCGAAATCCGAACTGCATGTCGTATAGTTCTCCTGACTAAGGTATGGCCTGTGATAGGTGATTACAAATTAGCTGTTCTAAAACTTGTAGTGTCAGTTACAAATAGAACGCTTTGCGATTTCATTTAAGTTTACTTGATTAGGCATCAAAACTAATTATTTTTTCCGGCTAGACAGTTTTTGTAAAGTCCGACGAACACTTCAGTTTGCCATTATTCGATATACCATCTGATCAGATAAATTTTCATTATTTATGTGCCCTAGCTGTCTAGTTATTTATTTTGATACTGTATTATACTTGCATTTCGGGTTTCTTATGCCCTTTGGGTTAGTTTCTATATCATCGTTCAGTCTACGAAAACTGTTACGATTAGTTGTAACGATTGCTTTTTTAGCCGTCGTTTGTTTTTATACTCTTGTTAGCGAAACAGCCGTTGGGACTTGCATTTGGACATTCTCATTCCGTAGCCTATACATCAACGCCGTCTACCACTATTAGAGGGGTTTCCTGTTGACTTGGGCGCGTAACTCGTCGTTTACATGTTCATCATCTTGAGACACCGCAGCTGGATATATAAACATCATCTGTCTCACTACCCACGAACCCGTTCTGTATTGACATCACTTTTAACTTTTTAGTTCACCTGCTACAATGTTAAATAGCGGGTTCGCTCAGTTCATCCTTTATCGACCATTTGTTCGTGGCACTTTATACGGCTAGCTCAGAATTGCTACATCTACATATTTCTTCCGTACGTTTTGGTCTAGTAACTCTTTTACAAAAGTACAATGGCTTAATCTAAGTTGCAGCACTCATTTTTGCTTCATAGGAAAACCACTTCCACGACTCGTTTTCCAAGCCGCTGACGAGATGGCCTAGCTCACTACAATCAAAACAGTATTTACTTCTGCCTACATTGCCCATATTCTGCTCACAAAATGGCCGCATTCTAGATATTTAAAGTATTCCAATATAATTTTCTTTTTTTAATTCGACAAGCAACGAAGCTAATTTTACTGTTTCTTTGTCCAGTAATAGTTTTGCCTTATTCGCGAAAGCCGAATGAATCGAACTTTGCGTACTTCTACATGATTTTCTGAGCGATTACATATTTTAATCTTCGCTCCCATGCGAAACACTTCTCCCACATTAATGCAAAGTTGTTTTACATTAGTATTATCTTCGACTATTGTCTATACGTAACAGAACATCATATTTCCAATTTTCTTTAACGTTTTTTACCTTTTAAGTAGTGGTTTCGGCTTAGGTTTCATATTTTTCGCTGGTTTTTTTGGATTTTTCCCCACGGAATTTTTTTTTTTCTAGCTACCCACTATCGTTACTAGAAAAGGTGAAAAGCGGGTACTTGACTGCTTTTCGAACTGCTTCCATTTTGGATTCGGATCTTTTGTGCAGGGTTGATTGTGTGCCGATTACCAACCAGCATATTGGTTAGTGCCTCTATTTGTTTGCCAAGTTTTGCGTCCGCTTGGTTGTTTTCACCACCAATCTGCTTATTTAAAAGGCACCTATGTCATTTACATCGTATCCAACTTCACCGATACTCGCCAAATTTTTCGCCGGCAAGATACCGTTGTTGTACCGCACTATTTAGCAATCATTTTTTATGTGTGTAGTGTTTGCGAATTTGATTTTAAGTGTTTCTTTGTACGCCTATGTATGTGCCATTTTTTTCTGTTGAGGTGTCTTCCAAAGATGGCCAGCAGCATGCTCGATCCACGGCGCCTACATGCTTAACTTACCTCTCACATACACTTGCGCAACCGCTCCCCTCCCCAAGAGACGACATCGCGGAGGCTGGTTGCGGTTAGTGCACTACGCCTGATGGAATCTTAGTCGATTCTTTCATTGGAACATTGTAACAAAAATTTCTAGTCTGCTTCAGATCACTGACTTTACACCATATTTTTTATACCGTCACAGCCAGAAGTTTTTTTATCGTCCACTTTGTCGTTAGTCTCCAGCAAAGCGACTGCTATCTCCCCTATTCTAGAATTCACGACATATGATTCTTTGGATTATAATATATAATAATAATGTTATCATTATTCTTTGAAGCAATGACGAAGCAGATAACTTGTAGCGATCTGTACCGTTTTATCGTCTTCAATGCAACCTTGCTTGCCATTGCCCATGCGTTAATATACCCTGGGTGCTTTTTATCGCTTACCTTAAGTCGATTTTTACATAGTGTCAAATGTATTACGACACGTTCTTCCACTCTAAGCGGCTTATGTTTTCTCGTGTCTCTCAGCCAATCCTTTCTCAATAAATATATTTAGTTGTTCCACAAGTAAAATAAATTTTTGTTTCCCCTTCTTTCTTGCGCTTTCGCAAAATTTTAGTTCTAATTTTAATTTTGTACAAGCAACTGCTGGCTGATTGTACAATTGTTCCCGAGGACACGTGAACACGCACATGTGTACTATTGAAAGAACTTAAATTTTTTCCAATCTCTTTTTCATGATAAAAAGCGGGTTATATCGCGGCCAATACTAAAGGACGAATCCTCCATTTTAGAAAGGATACTTATATTTACATGCAATATTCCTTTTAGTGCACAGTCATACATTCTTGGCAAAACGTATTTCTTAGATTCATTACTTGTTAACAAAAACGATAAAATGGCAGGTTGATTTGTCCTAGTTGCATGTAACTATTATTTATTCTCTGGTGTTTAATAGATTACATTTTTAATGTTTATATGAATTTTTCAGCGAAATATTAATAGAGGAAAGAGCTGCCGGGTTTGAGGTTGGTAATAAAGAAAACGCCCGTGTTTTATTTATGAGCGCAGACAATGACTTGCCGCCTTCAAAACCAGCGAAAATAATGCAAACTCGAGGTAAATTTCCATGTTAAATTTCCATATTTTGATTTACTGAGTGAATTATATTTTCTCAGACAACTTCAAATTATCGCCAGCATACGATGAAACTGCTCTTAGTCCGCAGACCTATATAATAGCTCAAGATCCCGAAGTGTTGGCCTGTTTGATGAAAGAAAACGAAAACCGTATCATTAACCCGGCTGCTTATACAATGCCCGCCTCGGTATTTAATACTTTAGCTGTAGAAGTAGACACATCTAAAACAAATTCTAATGATATTGCATTGAAAACTACCAAGCTGCCAGTGTCGGAGTTTCTCAAGTTAGATGATACTATTAGTAGGGAGGATAAGATAGCAGTTCTAAACACATTGCAGCAAAATAAGGCAGAAATTTTAAGGTCGTATTTAAAATCAAAGGCAGCACCAACAACAAAAACATTTAACTCTTCAAAGGATAACAACGTAAAAACTCAAATGAATATTTCCCTTCAAATAAAAGCCGATCAAATAAACAACTGTACTAGTACGCATAGTGCTTCGTGTGCCCATCAGACGTTGACAAGACAAAGTGACTGCTTCTTAAGTTCATTAGATCCTTCTTTCCGCAACCGAAGCTTTTGCTATAATGATGTTGGTGAGGTTGATTATTCATTAAAATCGCTACCAGCGTCATTAGTAAAAGAAGAAAAACCCCAACTAATATACGACTTTGGACGAAATTCACCAATTTTGCAAGATTCACCCGTTTCTCTTACTACCGCCAAGACAATTTTAAAACCTATATGTGGTAGTTTGGAAAGAAATGTTATAACCCCTTATTTGAGTAGAGCAAATAAGGGACGCTACATAGGCGGTTCATTAGAACGCAATAAGACACTTATCAATACTCTAAGTACGCCACGTAAATCTGTGCCACGCAGCGCTAGCTTAGAACGTTCAGTTCAACATAATAAGGACATTTCGCACTTTTACTACTGCACTGGTAGTTTGGAAGCTTACTCTTCCTTTGTTGTTCTTAAAAATCATATGAAGATTTCCCCCGAATATCGGGCGCTTGAAGAAGAAATTTATGATATGTGTCCTGCCCAAAGCAATATTTATATCGGTGCAGGTGCAGATTCAGCCGTTTGTTCTCAAAACGCACTTACGTTGTTCCCTGCACAGACTTATATTCCAATGGCGCCGGGCAGTAGTTCCGCCTGTTTAATTAATCAAAGTTTGGTTGATATAGACACTAATAAAAATATTAACGTTCACCCGCAACAACAACAGAAAACACCGGAAGAAATGTGCGAAGTAGTGGAAACTACGACATTACCATTAGCAGCAACATCTGTGAAGAATAATAGTTGTAAGATGCTAATGGAGGAGGTTTGCAAAAATTAATATTATTGGTCTTGAATTTAAGTTTTAAGATTATTCTCTTTTTAGTTCTTGCTTTGTTAGAATTGTTTTATTGAGAATTTAGTTGGTAGTCATTTAAGTTTTTTGCAAATTTGGACTGAAACTTTCTTATATTACATATTTTTAGAACTTGCACCAGTCAGCCGCTTTGCCAGACAATAGCGAAGTAGATTCCCACAATTTGTCGGGATCTTTAAAATTGTCTTGGAATGATTCACTCGCTAAAGGTTTTTGCCGTGCAAGTGAAGTATATCCGAAACAACATACCCACAATTCGAAAAATTTTCCAAAAATGGCTACAGAAGTGAATGTCGATCAAAGATCGGGCATGGCTGATTCCAGGTTATTCGGTGAAAATCAACCGAAAATCATTATGAAACCTACTTTGGATCGCAGCAAGGATCAAGTGTATATGGCTACCAAGAACGTTGTAAAGGCAATAATAACTCTTTCGCAAGTGGTCGACCAAGATACTGGCAGTAATTATCTAGAACTAGTCAAAAATATCGGTTATGAATTAAGGAAATTGCTACAATCGGTAGACGAACTTTCGCCCCTAATACCAGCAGAAGCTCATAAGTGAGTTGAACATAATTATATATCGCAGTGGCAATCTTAACTCCATACGATTTATAGAGAAGTAGAAATGGCTCATAAGGTACTACCTAAGGACATGCATGAACTAGTTTCAACCATGAGACTAGCGCAACAATATGGTGATACCACGTTAGATAAAGAGTACAAGAAGTGAGTAATTTTATAGTAAACCATATCGATGAAACGTTTGGATAGGAATATTTTGAAAGAGCGAAGTTTTGTTCGGAACATGATTTTTTTCTTAAATTGAAATATAAATAGCTTTTTATATTTCAATAATTTTATCATACTTTTTAATCTTAACTTATGTATTTATGTCTTTGTTCAACGACATTCTCTTCAATTACATTTTCCAGCGAATTAAAGATAACTTATCAAAAACTTACAATTAAAAAATAACTTAACTTAAAAACTTTTTAAGTGTACTATGTTACTGCGAAAAAAGAGTAGCTGATTCAACTTAGCTTGTAGTACTACGCAACAAGGTAACAGTGTTTGCTTTTGATAATCACCAATAATAAAAACGTATGACAATTCAAACTATGAGTTGCAATGGGTGTCTGCGTATATTCAGCATAGGAAAATATGTCGAAACAGAAACATAAGATTAGATACCCAGGCAATCGTCCTGATATGTTTATGATGATATGTTTATATCTTCAGTTATGTCAAAAGAGATGTGTTTTGAAAACCTCTGATTCGAATTGTCTCATGCAAATTAAAAGTTCGAAAGGTGGATTTATTAGGATATAGTTGTTAAATGAATATGTATAAATTAACTGCATATGTATAAATTAAACAATATTTATTCTTATTATTACCCATAATTTAATAGCGCATTTACACCGAGTGAGAATCTTTAATTTAATGGACTTGCCATAATATTAACTTAGTTATAATTCAATACGCCGCCTTAAATTTGTATCATTATCTTGCACTAAATATTGCAAAGTGCTTTGATATTAGTATAATTTACGAACTATTGTACATTTGGCATATCTCTAAACTTTTCGACATTACATCCGATTCAATAGAAAGATCTGCCTAAAATTTCCTCAGAATTCACTTTTACAATGTCAATTTTTGCTTTTATATAACTTTCATTTACGAAACGGTAAGAAAAAGTCGAGCTGTAAATTCAAACAGCGCTACAAACTCAGCTGATGTGGAAGATTTTGTTACATTATTTTGTTTTTTGATTTTAATTAAATACATCCATACATTTCAATACGGTGGTTGATACGTAACAATCTGAAATATCAATATTTAAGTTTTTCTCAAAGCTCAACTTCAACGTTTCGATTAAAACTAAATACTTTAGGACTCTCAAAGTATATAGACAACTTAGCATTATCATAGCAATTTCGGGATCTGCTCAAATAATTTACAGACTTTCTATATTTTAGTTCACGACTTGCTGTTTGTGCTCGTTTCGATTTTAAATTTCTTTCCATTGATGTAGCAAACGAATGAAATATTATCGTTTTGATCTAACATTATTTTTCTTTTTACATTTTATTTTACTCAAATCCGTTTTTTTCATGCAATTTTTTTTTAGTGTGTTTGGCTTTCGTTACAAAACTTCTCTTTTCATTTTTTATATACCGTTATCTTTAATGACTAAACCAATTAAATCTCCGTTTGGATCCAAAAATTTTTACGTGTGTCCTGACAGTACAATTTTATTAGCACTAGTTACTTTACTCTTATAGGATTTCTATCGGTTCCCTTTACAAAAAAAATCAAAGAACTTACTTTATTATTATCATTATTATTGTTATTATTAATATAATTTTAGACTAATGAAGTAAATTCTTAGACTAGAAAGGACATTGAGCACTAGCAACACAGGCTATCGGCTCTAATTTATATAAATGTACATTAGATATTGAGTCTAGTAGTTTTAACAAAGTAATATATTGAATTAATATTCTGTTCTGAAGCTGATTTTAGAATGCCCAAAGGGTTAATCGTGCCAAATGCAATACTTCTAACCAAGGTAGAGTTAATGCTTTATAGAGAGAATTTGTCCACAATTGCGGATTTATTAAAAGAGAAGTGCTAATGATGGTACTGTAGATTTACTTCTGTAATTTTCTCTTTAACCGTTCTTCCAATGTATCTTTGAAGATCCATCTTTTCCATGACATCATCCATAATTAGAGGTGCAGACGCAGGATAGTTCGCCGCTCGATCAGTCCGCTCATTTCCCAACAAACCGATATGACTAGGTACCCATAACGTTCTTATTTTTTCGCCGGGTGTTGTAATGATATTCCTTAATTTGTTGATGGTGCTCCATCTCGAAGTCGAAGGATTCTGTATAGCTTTTAATACAGACAAACCGTCAGTAACAATGGCTTGGTTTGTTTTTATGGAAAAGTTGAAAGTTGAAGTATTTTCGTGAAATATGTGATTGAGAGGAACCTGTTCTGAAGCATCTACCACCATCTGTATCTTCTTTCTTGTGTATTGATAGCGAAATGTCAAAAGAGCAGTCTTTCAAAATCCATGGAGGTTTAACACCAAAAGTGCGGAAAATTTTTAAAGGAATGTCCAATTCCTTTGCGACGACAAACAATAGTCAATTGCAGATGGTGGCTTTTGAATTTTCGCAATAATAATCTTTCTCACGTCATCACTGAGAATAGATTTGTTTGAATTAAGAAGCTTGGGGACTATTTTAGCTTTTAACTCATAAAGTCTATTTTCTAAAGCTTCAATTATAATATTATATGCGGGCGTCGTCCGAAAAGCACAACAACTTGCTCTGAGAATTTGGTAGTAAACCGGTCTGAGGATGTTGCTACGAGATTTTCAGCTATTGTCCTAAATTATCAAGGCATAGTCAATCCTGCTTAAAATAAGTATTTTGGTAAGGTAAGCAATAGTGTTAATGTGCGCATGGCTTTTCCAAGCAACGTACTGTATGGAATTAACTATTGGTAAAATAGAATTTTTTAACCGACAACAGTCTGTTTTCCAACGATATATGTTGGAAAACGTGAGCCCGAGAATATGGAGCGTATGCCCGTTTAGTATTGGTAAATCATTAATTTCCCTGCATCGCATATCTGTATATCTTTCGTCAAATTTGCATTTTTTTTTGAGTTTTGTACGAAAATTTTAGCCCCTGACGAGTTTGCCCATGCGGAGATCTTTCCTCCAATAGATACGAGACATTATCGGTACACGTCAAAGAATTTTTCTACTGTCGTTGGAAGCGATCTGGAAAAGCGTGACAGAAAGAGGAAATCCTTGCGGAAATGAATAAGAGAGATAATTGTTAATTCTAACTTTAAACCGCCAATGCGACATGAATGATTTGATGTAGTTGAAGAATTTGGGTCCAACATTCCATGATTTCAATAGTCTTAAAATAACATGGAGACCAACTCCGTCAAATGCTTTTTCGAAATCAATTGAGAGAATTGTTATATGATTCCATTCGGAAATAGCTTTGTCTGTAAAATAATCAATATGTGAAAGAGCGTCGATGCACCTACCATCCCGCTCGAAACCAACTTGTTGCTTTGTAATCAGTTTCTTGAACTCAAGAAGCCAAGATAATCTAGATGCCATAATCTTTTCTAATACTTTTAAGAGGCAAGATAAAGCGGAGATTTGGCGATAATCCGATGCCGTGGAGACATTTTTTGACCTTGGATTTGGAACAACTGCTGCCAGTTTCCACATGTAAGGTATATGGCCAGTCAAAATTACCGTATTATATAGGTCCGGCGATTTCTTATTACTTGAATTAGACAGAGCACAGACCACTTGGCCTTTTTGTGTAATAACAAATCAGGGTTAAGAGCAGCTGTGCGAATCGTTTTAGACATAAAAGCAGCATCATGGTTGTAGTTCCCGTTTAAAGGCTTCGAATCCAGAAATGATTCTGCCTGTGTGAAGTAATTGATCCAATCCGCTTTATGTAGAAGAAATTCGGACTGTTTTGCTGGAGTAGCAGAGCACTTTGAAAGATAGTGTAGTAATAAAAGCTAATACTCAGCCGATGTGTAGTGGAGATAGAAAATGCGTTGCAGTATTTGGGAGGATTCCCTATGAATCCTTCCCTAAGTGTAGGTAGTGTTTTATCTTTAGAGCCCTGTTCGGCTGCAGACCGCCAAGTCTATCCGTCTCATGTAGTGCCAAAAGAACTCGGCAAGAGACGGTCCCTAATTAAAGTTACGAGGCGGATAGAACGCCTTTATTAACACAGCGAGTTGATACGCTTTGATTGAATTGTTTGCTAGCAATTAAGTTCTTTATTTGCCAGGTGCATTATTTATACTTAAATCTATAAGTGATTTTATGCTACGTTATCAATTATTTTAATTGGGGCGCGTGGCATCGTATTGCATTTCGTAATGCAATACCCAGCCAGTTGAAGTGCGACAAAATTTTTGTTTTATTTTTTTTTGCTACAGAATTATGCAAATTCAGCATAATTCTGTCGCACTTCAAGGTGGATGCATACAACGGTATGCGATCACACTACAATAGATTATGTTTGGAAAGTGATTACTATCATCATAGATCATTAGAAATGGACTAGGAAACCAAAGGAAGAAGTGACGGAGAGCAACATGTTAAATTAATATGTGAAAAGGTGTGATGAGTTGAAAAGTGTGTTGGTTTTCCATCATTTAAAATGCAGAGATTACTTAGAATGAAGGCGTTTTCTAAAACACTACCACGACTGTTGCTCACTGTTAAGCTCCAGATCGCACCCCAGCTATTAAAATCGCCGCATATAATTAATGGGGGGAAACGATTGCAAAGGTGGCATATAGAGCGAAAACACTGTAAATTTTATGTTTAAGATTATTTGTATCGCTACGGCTAGTACGTACGAGCTTAAATTTACGCGCTTGATTTTATAAAAACACCAACTCCTTGTTTGGAATATGAATTTTGATCAGCATTCGTGAAGTATCCCTTATATGTGTTGGGTGGAATAGGATTAAAAGAGCTTGTACAATGGGTCTGTTAAAGGAATATAGAGGTTGGATTTTGCATACAAACATTAAATTTTTGAATAAAATTACCGACTCTTACGTTTATGGGTTTTTTAAATTCTTTGAATCCATAAAAGTATTTTTCATTGTTTGCGATATGACATGAGCAACCACTATCGAGTATCCATTTGATTTTATCACTAGGACTATTCTTCTCATCGTATGAGATATTCAATTCTGTTTCAATGTCAATTCGCCGTCCTTTGACATCGCAAAGTGTTTCAATTTGATTTTGGTTGGAGAAAAGGAAAAGAATGTTCATTTTTTTCAATTTTCTAAATTTTTCATCGAGAAAGGAGAGTTTTAAAATAAACATGAATACAATGATATGTTTAAACTGTAGAGGCAGGTGTAGATTCAGATTGTACAGTTTTCCTAGTGTATGACAGATTTTAGAAGAGACATTGTCAATGTAGAAGGAAGAGTCGAGTTTGTGATTAAAGATTACCCCAAAACATTGTATTGAATCCATAAACAAGCCAACTGTTTACAATGCGGAATACACGACCACGTAAGCTTACAAGCACTTCGAGAAAAGTTGAATTATTATATGATTTGTTAGTAAGCTTAGCGTGTGGGACTCTGCCAAATGCTTTTATTAGGACCTGTGCAACAAAAACACAGTCTATCCCATCATTAAAGTTATTCCGAATGGACTCCGTAACAGAAATTACGAGCTGCTACGTCTTTTGTGAAAGCTAAACTGGGCATTACTGTTGTTCAAGTTATTGCTTAATGACGTACTCCGTAGTTAGGGAAATCGGTCGAAAATTATTACGTGAAAAGGAGGAACCCTGTTTAGGAATTGGTCATATTCCAACTATTCCGAGGTGATTAGCAGTAATATTCATCAGATGTGTAAGATGTGTAATAGACGATTAGTTGTGTGAGGAAACATCAAGTTAACAAGTTTCATGGATATTGCGTCTAGTCCAACGGAGGGTTATGTCATTTTACGAACACTGTAGAGAATATTTTGATTTCCATCCTGGAATGAGAAAGATTAATCTCTATCTTCGAAGTTGTTGAGAATTGGCGGTGAATCGCGGATATTTAGTTGGTGTTGCAAGAAACTTGATCATAGAGTTTATATCTACTTCATTTGAAACATCGCTACTAACCACTAATGCACTAATGTGGAGCACCCACAAATTTTCTTAGAATTAGGATTATCGAAGAATTTGGCGTACGATTGATTTCTTTCCTTCCTCATTAAATATTTCATCTTATTGCGCACTTACAGTAGATTCGCCAGTCAATAGTACCACGGGACCGAAGATACGATTTATAAGGAAATGCTCTGAGGGATCCTTCATACAAGATATGACGAGAGTGGACCCAATTAAGAGTACCATCCCAGATGAATATATAATTAAGGTGGCAGACAATGTGCCAATGCTGGGAACCAATAAATCAGTTGGCATTTAGAAATTTTCTTTGAAATGATATTACCGTATCTGAAAGTGAAACCTGCGTATAAAAGCCGTTCAAGTTTTTGGGCGACATTGAGTGGGCCTAATTGGAAAGTAATGCCTAGAAAAGCGAGGGGCGCTAACTGAATTAGTTTTAACCGATTTTAATTCGGCGGAAAATGTAAGAACGTACCCTACCATAGTCCACGCAAGGCTAAAAGGAAAACTGTTTTTGAACTGATTCGATACTATCTATCCGAACGGAATACCTTGGAGCCCACACAAATGACACATACTGTAGAATAAATGTCATAACCTCACATACAAACTATTTGCTATGTACAAATCACCAAAGTCTTCGACCATCTTTTTATAAAGCCCATGGCACATTCAGCTTTACTTGTAATTGATTGAATATGAAAATAAAAGTGCATTTTTTGATCTAGTAAAACACTAATTTCAATGTACTAAATAGTTCGTTGCATAAGGTGGTTCGTTTTTCGTGAGTTGGTGAACACAGCGTCGGAATTGATACATTAAAGACATATCCTAGTGGTTTACACAGATCATAAGTAGCGCTAATAAGGATGATTCAATACCATCAAAATTCGGCCTAGTGCAATATTTTAGGTTTTGCATGCCAATAAAAACTTCGTCTTCGGTAAGAACAAACCGGTGAAAGATGTCAATGATGATTTTATTTCAAATGGATAAATAGGTTGCCCGTAAACCTAATCTGAATACGTTTCTTGGCGAAAAGTATAATAACTTTTATTAACTATGAATTATGTATTTTTAACACAAGTACAACGAAACAAATCAACTGTGGACCCTGTGTTTCAATATGTACCTACATCGGACGATCCAGGAACATAGGAGATAAAAATATATCTACTTTATAAAGTGAAAAAAACACATCAAAATTCAACATTAATTAAATGGGCGAAGCATAGTAATTCGGATGAAAAGAAATTGCATACAACTAATCGGACACCTACCCCTCCGTTAAAGTGTCTGTCTTCTCCACATACTCTATAATTAGCGCAAAAGATTTCAATACTTAGTATGTAGATCTTTTGAGAGCGTACAAACTGCGGAGCTTAGTGTTAAGGCGTCTAAAAGTTTGATAAACAATAGTGAAGCCAAAACTTCCTATTATAAGTTTTTTGAGACGATAGATGTGGTAGAAGGGAACAGCAACAATAGTTGAGTTGAGCGGTCTGTTATGAAGAACAACTTTTTCTACTAGCGCACCTTCAAACCAGACAGTCAGATTGCGGCACCGATATTTTATATGACACACTCCGCCATGGTTGCTCGTAACTAAATTTAAATACGCTTGTAGTAGGTAGGATTTGGTAAAATTTTTGACGTATATAAATTGCAAAATGTATCATTGGCAGTTACTCGACTTGGAAATATCGATTTTCGTGGGGCCACGATTCCCAATTGAACTATTGGCATTACCAGCCCCAAGTTCGTTTGAAAAATTTTCTCTTCCTTTCAGTATGGGAACCGAACAATTAACCGGCATGTCGCTTAGCATTAACTTGTGGAAGCCCACATCCCTATGACGGCTTTTTTTTATTTTTTTTTCTCCCTTTTTATTTATTTATACATGAATTATTCTTTTTAACTTTTTAATTTATTTTTAACTTACTTTGTTATTATTCTTCTTTTTATCTTCGTTTTTATTGTTTATTAGTTTTTAGAACAATTAGCATAAGATTTTCTCTTAAGATGCACTGAATTCGACTGTAATTTTCTTTAGTTGAATTTCATGTATAAATGGGTAAAAGAAATAAAATAAACAAAAAGAAAAAGAAAATTCCTTACACGCCCAGCGTAGACCTTTTCACCTATGTGTAGGCAAATTAATTACTACTGAAGCCTACGCACTTAAAATGAGCGACATTATCGCACATCCAACAGATCAGCATAGAATCATGCTGTCTCTTACATTTAGGATAGCCGCAATATACGGCTCTTCGCTGTCGTTTCTGTCACGAGGTGTTATTGTGATTATTTCTGCTGTTGAATTTTCTTTACTTTCGACATATGGAAATGTAAGAATGTCCACTTAAAATTCTTTGCGAAAATCATTCGCCTCACGCTTAACATTTACACTTGATACAACACGTCATCTCAGCAAAAGGCAGCTGTTATTAGAAAAAAAAAAAATCGCGAGAATTTAAATAATTTAAAAAGAGGAAGGAGGGAAAGAAAAAAAAGGGTTTAAGAAAGTAACCACATATTTTTAAAAAAATTTAAAGAAAGAAAAGGAGAGAAGGAAGAAAGAAAAAGTGAGAGAAAAATTAAAAAGCAATATATATATTAAATTTTTTTTATTTTTTCTTTCTGACTTTTTTTTGTGTTCCCCCTGATAACAGGCAATTCAACTGAGAGACTGGGTCTGATCTTATAACCACCGATAGGGGCTGTTTCGAAGATTTTTATATAAACGTCACTGGGCACACCAACAGATCGAGGTTGGGTGAGAATAAAATTCTTTTATTTCCTAATGGAGAAGCTAACGCAAATGTTTTAATTGTGCCTAGTAAACAGGCAGTACAAGCCCTTTGATTTGGGTGCCACAGCCGCCCCAAATCTCCAGATCAATTTGTACGACGGCTTGTCGAAAAGCAATTTTGTTGCTTTTGTCGAAACGTCCGCAAACGGTGAAGGGAATCGTATGAATATCAATTCCAATCTCTTTTTTTACGATTATTTGAAGGATTTCACCATGTACGGCTTGCAAGAACTAAAAGTTGTTAGCAGGGGCAGAGCCAAACTGCTTTTCAGCTCTGCTGCCAACGCCAAAAACTTTGTCACAAGTGACTTTTTTACTAAGAAGAATTTAATGCGTACATACCGAGGTCGTTCACCGAAAAATTTGGTGTTATTCGAAACATGTGTATACAGGTTAAAAAAACCAGGTAAAGTGGTTGTCATGCTTTCCCTGGACATCAGCAAAGCCTAACCAACCTGATTAAGCTTGGTAAAATTCTCTTAAACTTTTCGATTCCTCTTCAAACACGGTTGTGGATACTTAATTTTTTATCCAGCGTGTGTTGGTGATGGGTACTGAAAAAGTTGAAATATGTGGCCGTATCCCACAAGGTAGTTGTTTAAGCCCCATACCCTTCAACCTATACACAGTTTCTTTGCATGATCTTCAAGATGACAAAACTCATATTTTTCAAAATGCAGATGATTTTCTAATTTATCTGCGGAATCATCGTTTTCAGCTACTGTCAATAATCTTTCGATGAAAGCTAATTTTTTTTTCGACGCATGCGCTGATCTCAATTTATATTTTAACTCCAGCAAAACAAGCACTGTTTAATTTGCCAAAGTTTCTAAACATAAAATCAGGCTCTTTATCGAAAGTACTAAAGTTGATCAAGTGAAATCTCTTCGGTTTCTTGGTAGAATTTTAAATGACAGCTTAACCCTTCGTGGGCATTATGAAAAAGCCTTTAAAGACTGTCAATCTGAATGTAACATCATCAAACTCATGACTTATAATCAGTCAGCCTTGTCTCCCAAGAATTCTCTGACTGTATGCAAATCTTTATTTATTTATTTATTCCACTTATACAATTGACTCTTAAAGTAAATCTTAAATTAATTAATATTAAAACTTAGTATAAGTACAATAAAACAAATAAGAAGGAAAAAAAAGAAAAAAAGCATGTACACAACTAGCATAGAGCCACATTTACAGCCGGTACAGAATTAAATTGCAAATGAACCCTTAAGCCATCGCAAAAATGCATAAGCTTGGTAACCGACAATAGTTAACAATGAATATTCGACTCATTATGACTTTTTAAGGATAAAAGTTAGTTCAAGTACGACATAGGCAAATCGCGCGTATTAAGCAATGTTGCTTTAGTAAACGTTAATTAGTCCGTTAATGAGAATAAGTTATAGACGTCATTTAGGTTCTTGCATTGACTAACTTTTATCAAGATAAAGTGCCTAGAGAAGCGATTAGGGACCTCTATCTCCTATCTCTCGAAGTAATGCGGGCGAGTCAATTGTACCATTTATTAATTTGATTATGAAGGAAACCTCAAGAACGTTTCTCCAATGACGGTAAGGTTAACAGAAGCAACTTATTTTCGTAGGGTGGAAGAGGGACAACCGGGTCCCAATCAAAATTCCTGAAGACAAACAGCAAGATTTGCTTTTGAACAGATTCAATCGAATCTACGTAGCACCTATATGAAGGAGACCACACAACAGAGGCATACTCAAGTTTAGGTCTAACCAAACACATGTAAAGCTTTTTCGTAATATAAGGATCATGAAGCTCTTTGGTCCACCTTTTTATAAAATCAAGCGCGGACCTAGCTTTGCTTAACGAGAGCTCAATATGCAAACTATAACGTAACCTATAATCAAATAGAACGCCTAAATCTGTGAACGATTCGACGTCTGCCAACTTGTGCGAATCAATGAAATACTGAGTAATGCGACGTCACGGGGAATTTATCCGAGGTAATGAGGTTAAATAAAGCCGTGAATGATCTAACATGCAAATAAGAGCTTAACTATTCCACTAAGAAGAAAGGTAACCCAGAGGCTTGGGGTTTAAAGATAAGTAGTCTATGATTAACCAAATCAAACGTTTTGCTTAAGTCAGTGTATATGACATCAGTGCGAAAGCCACTAGAAAATGCCTTGAAAATATGAGAAGTAACCCTAACAGATTGGTGACCGAAGGTCTTCCCTTTCGAAAACCATGTTGGAGAGGAGAAATATACGATTTCATAGAAAATGCTATATGCTGGGCCACAATTCACTCGAACAGTTTAGGCAAGACACTCAACTTGGCAATGCCTCTGCAGTTCTCTACAAGTTGCCTACTAGCACTTTTACGAATAAGGAAACAAGTCTTCCAACACAAAGGGAAAACACCTAAATTCAAGGACCACATAGCTCGCCAGCACAAGATATAAGTACACATGAGGGGATTCCATCAGATCCAAACGAACAATTATGTTTTGGAGAGCTCAATCCTTCAAAAACGTCGTTTGCAGATATAACAAAGTTAGGAATTGAAATCAAATTAGAAATCAGATATGGATAGTTTGCGGATAAATCAAAATTGGCAGTTGAAAAGTTCTGTCGAAAGTATTCCGCAAAGAGACTTGAGGTTTCAAAATCATCGAGGACTCAGAACCTTTAAAAGACACATGCAAAGGATATATGGAGATTTTTCTTTTGGAATTAACGAACTTAAAGAAGTATTTAGGATTAACAAATAGAGAGGATTTAACCAACTAAAGGTATCTGCAATAGTTTTGGCGGTTTAGGGAATTAAATTTATGCCTTGCCACTGAGTAAGCGAAATAGTCGAAAGAAGAACCACTTTTCGAAACTTTTTGAAAAATTTGTTTTTCCTATACTTGTAATATTTAGTTGTTTTATTAAACCACGGGGGACACTTAGTTCGAGGACGGGACTGCTTGATCGGAACGGACGCAGAAATAGCTTGATTTAATATATTGTAGAACGACGACAGTAAGCTATCAATACTTCCCAATGAGAAATCAAGCACAATATGAGAAAGATGTGATTTTAGCTTGGAAACATTGATTTTATGGGAATCATGAAATTTATTTGAAAAATTTGAATTTGGAACGTTATAGAAGTTCAACGAACCAACATGCTTGTAATGAAAGAAAATACCCAATGCTAGATGATACGGATCCTCAGGTAAACTAAACGGAAGACAACGATTAAAGCAAATCTCAGGAAATCTACCATTGCAATTAGGGGTAACATTGTATTAAACTAAATTATGATCAAATGATCAAACAGCCAGAATTATCACTGTAACACCAAGTGACTTGAGGCAAATTGAAGTCACCCAACGCAATGACTATATCGGTAGGTTTAGATTGATTGGCCACTTCACAAATGAAGGCGGACTGTTTCTTATATACAGAGATATCCGAATTTGGAGAGTGGGGGTCACATATAAGTGTTTATTTGGAAATTTCACTCGAATGGCGATAAATTCAACGTCAGAAGTAGTTGGAAATTCAAATGAATAGGAGGGGACTCCCGAAGAAATAGCAATTAAAACACCACCACCATTGCGAAACAATCGATCGTTTCTGAAAACTTGAAACGAATTATGGAAAAGTTCCGACGAATGTAGATCCGGCTTTAACCATGTTTCAGTGAAGACCAGACAGGAAAACTCCGTGCTCACTGAATTTAGGAAGGTAGAACGAATTTTTGAATTTAGGCCCCTAACATTTTGATAAATGAGAGAAAATGAGCCTCAAGAAATATTTAGTTTTTTGAGGGGGAAAAAGCTATTGCATTAGCATTATGGGGTCGATCCCGAGGGATAAATTCCTTAATTAAGGATCTAACCGGCCACAATGGTTTATTTAACATCAAATCCATACTTTCAGTCTGAACTAGAATTTTAAAAGATGAGATAGCTCTCGATTAAGAAGGAGCCAATTTGAAAATATTAACACGCTTTAAATTGACGGAAGGGGCTTTCGCTGCCAGATAACATTTTATGTTATCAACAGATGTATCTGGTGCCAGTCTTGACACAAATATTGGCTTTCTTGGTGGAACTGTCTTCAAGCATATGTCATCTGTACTAGGAGCAGCAGGGTTCACGGATGGGGAGGTATGAGTTGGAAAAAAATTTAAAAGGGGTAAACACACTTGCACGAGCAGCTTGTGCGACGTGCCCAGTTTGGCGACGGGCGTTCACACTCGTACAGCCAGGAGGAGAGGAAGATTTACTATCATCATTATTAGTTTTAGGCGATGACGCCTGAGAAGATTGAGTGACATCAATGGGAGGAGATACCCTTGCCACTTCAGCATAGCTCAAGCCAGAAGGACTTTTCGGCTTTTTGGTAACTTTTATGTTACCGACCGACTCAGTAGTAGCAGAAACGCTAACATTCTTTGTAGACTCTAAGGAATCGCTAACTTGCACCGACGAAACGGACTTAGGAGAATTCGGAGATGACGAACCACACGCTACGCTACGAGTTGAAACTTTGTTAGCTGGAGAGGAAGATGACTGCGCAATATAACACTCATCAAACCTAGTCTTGATTATATCAAATTTCTTCCACAAGGAGCCGAGATTTTTGCTGAAATCTGAGAAATAATTCCCCGTCTCCGTGAAGTGTTTGTAAAAATCAATGTCACGCTTTCTGCAGTCTGAATATGACCATCGTAAATCTTTAGAAAGGATCAGCTGAACGGCCGATAATACCAGAACACTTTGCATGTCCAAAACGATCACACAGCCAACAAGAAATGAATCGTTCAGATTTAGGGCCAGTTTTCGCACGACATGGTGTAAGTAAGCAATCCATGTCCATTGAAAACAACAAAAGTAGCTTATGAAGGAAAAAAAGAAAAAGAGAAACAAAAAATTCAACTGCACAAATTTTCAGCAAATTAAAGCAAATTTCTCACTGCCCTGCCCACTGTAAATATAGAGAGAAAGCTAAAGAAACTGTAAACAAAGAGCAACAGGAAAAAAGAGAGACTGTTACTAAGAGCTCAGTTGTTGATTACACTAGACGAAAATAATTTTTTCACATAAATGGTTAATAAAATCATATACGTTAAATTCACACTTTATTCTTTTAGAGAATTTTTAAAATTAAACACGACTAAGCAGAAAAGCTAAGATATGCACTGCAAAAATTGAAATATTTCTTGCACAGAATAAAAACGCGACTATAACACGCACGCAGAGTTGCCAAACTTAACTTAGTCAGGTCCAAAATCGAATTTGCACATTCTACATGTTGCATTTTCCAAAATATATTGAGAAACGTAACAAACATTTGAAAATCGAATGTTAAAACGTTGTGCTGGACTGACACCTTCAACTCCTCAACATATTCTCAATGTCGTATCTGGTGAGTGCCTCGTTTCCGAAAGAGCTCTTTTTTGCACTGCCAAAGAGTTAATTAGGATCAAGATGATGAATCTCTTCTTTTTTTAGGAAGTCATCTCTTAGTGATACTGTCTCTTGCGGCTACACCTTTTGCTATCAAAAACTTCGTCATATCTTTGATAAGATAGATTCAATTCCTCCTTGGAATTTCACTACCAATAAATGTAAAGTATTCATGAGCATTCTCGAATCGATCTCTATGTCAAAACAAAATGTCAACTTCTCTTATATGAGGATGTTATGCCAAGAAAAAGTCGTTTTTTATTACAACAACGGCTACGATATATATGCCATCGACGATTCGGTCGGATATAATGAATCTGCCTTCGCGGCTGTGAAACATCTATCTAAAACAGTACAACGAGTCAAAGTGGCGGAGGAACTTTCCTCAATTTTTATTGAGTCACTCGCCATCCGACATGCTATTAAGGTTGCTATCTCTGATAGTATCAAAATGTTTTTTCTTAGCAAGTCAGCTCTACTTCTAATAAATAAAAGAGATGCAGAGAATCAAGCAA
Organism: Glossina fuscipes; assembly: GCF_014805625.2. NCBI lineage: Eukaryota > Metazoa > Arthropoda > Insecta > Diptera > Glossinidae > Glossina > Glossina fuscipes. The sequence continues at coordinate 3,099,719 of NW_023998459.1, read as the reverse complement.
TATGTCTTTCATATTCATAAGATGTTGAATGTGTCTCAAGTGGATGACTGTCAGCTTTTTTGAGTACTTGGCCATTGTGGCTGTTTTCTAAATGTAAAAGCCGACTTTCATGCAGGCTCGTGTTGATGGGACAACTTTGTCCATCAAATACACTCCCAATGAAGCAATTCGGGCAATTCACAATCATATCCTTCAATAGATAAATGACGAATTTAAAGAGATTGCGCGCGTTAAATCCAATGGCCTTTTCTATAAATTAAATCCCACATTTCAATTCAAAGTCTTTTTCTACATCTTCTTTTAAGTCCTGGGAAATTAAAATGCTTTATAGACTCACGAATGGTCACACTTACGATAAAGTTTATTTTAAGATGATTCGCGCTATGCTATATGATGTTTGGGAAGTTTGCAATGTTGTCGAGTCTGGTGAGCATCTAATCTTCAGATGTCACAAGCTTGATGACTTTAGAGATTCCTTTAGCTTCTCCAAGTTATATGACTGTCTCCTCGATCTCTTTGCAGCAAAAAATGTACGTCATCTCGCCGAACTAACTTGCTTTATTAAATAAGCGACTTTACCGTTTTAGAATTTTTTTTTCTTGGTCTTCCTTTTTTTTTCTCGTTCATTCATTTTCTGTTACTATAGCATTCCTTTTTCGATTTCAGCCAAAGTTTGCAACACCGTTTTACTTTCAACACTCAACCAGCACACTTACACATACACACACAATTACACTTAACATACCGGCTCCAGTTATTATGGCAGCACTTGTTTTTGTCACGTTTTATACACATTGTAAGGAAGCGTTTCGCGGCCTTACTGATAACAAGTCCGTCCGCACAAATCTCTACCCTTAGACCCCAAGCAGCCAGTATGGTTTGCCCCTTATTTGTCGTTTTTTCTTTCTCATAAGACCATCCTTCTCTCGCACAAACCGTTGACAATTCAATGTTTATAAAAAGAAAAAAAACAGGAAAATTGTATACACCACTCATTATAGGCTAGGTGAAAATGCGCCTAGCAATAAAATATATACATAAATAGGACACATATAAACACTATACATAAGTCTTTGCATAAGGAAACATGTTCTTATCCGCTGAGCAACATACTAATAGTTATTTTTAATTGTCAACAAGCTACCTGTGGCATTGAATTATCCACATTTTGCAAAAGCGGTCTAGTGATTTTGCAAAAGCGGTCTAGTGATTTTGCAAAATGGTGCTCAACGGATTGTAAAATTATATCTTGATCAGTAATAACAAGAAAGGATAGGCACACAAACAAACATCCCGACAGGAAAAAAATAAGCGAGCATATAAAATCATGCATGTTGATATGATGCATATCACATGAAGACATGCTCAACGGTTTATAAAATCATACGATAACAATAAGGCTGACATAAAAATATACATACAAGCAGACATGACATTACAAAAAAAAGAGTTAAAAGAGGGGTATAAAATTATGCATTGTACATATCATATGAAGACAGGCTTAACGGTTTATAAAATCATCCGATTTAGTACCTAAGCCAGCAGTAGCAATAAGATCATACGAGTTGGTACTTAAGGTAGTATTAACGACAAGATATACATAAGAGTACCATTATAATACTTATACAAGTGAAAGCTGAGATTGTAATATAGATACAGGCAAACACTTTCTATCAGACCTAAGTTAGCATACGTGATAATAGATGTGTAAAAATATCGTTACAACGCATATGTAAGTCGGTATAGTCAAAACATTCATGTAACGGGACTGGGATGGTGATCGCGACTATAAATAAGCGTGTTGCACCACGCTCATCCTTTCAGTTGTGTTATAGCAGCCAGAGGTCACGGACTACATAACTAACTGACGTTACTGATAGGGTTTTCTTTGACTTTACGGATAGGGGATGGTCGGTTCACCTTAGCCGTCATCCCTGAATGACTAATAGGACTGCTAACTTTTACGGGTAGGGGATGGCTGGCTTGGCTTAGCCGTCGTCTCTGAATGACAGAAGGACTCTCTTGCGTCGTGAAATGGTTAGGGACAGACGAGGGGTTCTATAGGCCGAGGTTGGCTGCTATAACACCCGCGACGTATTCCTTCCTTTTGCAGAAGCTCGCGATACGGTTAAAACGTGAAAATTAATCCTTCGAAACGAACATTCAAATCCTTCGAAACGAACATTAAACAAGAGTCGGGTTACCATGCTGGTTTTTCTCCCGCACCTCTTAAAAATCGCCTATCAAATTATAATAAATCCAATTAATAAGAACCAAATCCGGAAGTCGAAATTATTTTTTTTATATAAATTTGTTGGAAGTAGTCCTGGGAAGCCCTGAGCTTTACTTGTCAATGAAGACTCATTACAACATTTCTGATCAAAATTACAACATTTTATTATTTGGACATGTAAGCCACAAATCTATTGGCTTAGTCCATCTCCACCCAACAACCCAAAAAAAAAAAAAAAAAAAATCATTCGCTTTACAAGCAGTAAATACAATTAGCGTATTTAAATTATTAGGTTATTAAAGATATTTGTTTAAATATTTCAGCGTTGTTGCGATTTTAAGCAAGACTTTGCAGAATTGTACGACAATTAATAAAATGACTTGCATTATGATGTTTTTGTTATCACTGTTATAAGCAAAGTTGAGAGCCGCAACGCTCCAAATGTAAATAAATTATTGAGTTTACTTAGGATCACTTAGATTGCGAGGCTCCCATATTTTTTTATCATCTTTGTTCAAAACACAACGAAACAGTTCAAATGTCGAATATTAGATATATAAAAATGTACTACAATAAATGTAACAAAAAAGGCCGAGATATTGTACCGTTTCGGAAACTCAACCTATACACGGATGTTGTCGTCTAATTCTTATCATTTTTCGCATGTTGTCCGGCCTGGCTCGTCGGATGGGAAGTGTCCAAGTATAGGATATACAGACACGTGATAGGTACTTGTCTCGCTACGATATTCCATTATTTTAAAATAAAACATGCTTACTATGAAATCTTGGACAAAAAGTTTTGACTAATCTAATCCATGCCCTGACCACATTGCTTCTACCTCGCCTCTCCGCCACCCACCGGAAGTCTCACCAGTATGTTACCTTCTAATAAGAACACATTTCTTTCCTCTTCTTTACAACGCATGTATTACAATGTTTTAATTCCATATGTTAAAAATCACAATTTTCCAAAAAAAAGGAAGAATAGTTAGTATTCAATCTTATCACAAACTTATAACGAATTAGTACAATATTTCGGAACCAAAATGTTCACAAGGAACAAAGGTTATTAAACAGTTTTATCGATATCTTGCGGTGAGTTAATTCAATTTTGCAAAACCTATAATGTACAAAAGGTACATTGGTTGTTAAACAATCTTTTCAGAACTTAAAACGACTTAGTACAATATTTCGTAACCAAAATATTCATAAGGGACAAAGGTTATTAAACAATTTTTCGATATCTTGCGATGATTTAATTCAATTTTTGCAAAACCTATAATGTACCGAATGAGTATTGGTCGTTAAACAATCTTTTCAAAACTTAAAATGACTTAGTACAATATTTCGTAACCAAAATGTTCATAAGGAACAAAGGTTATTAAACAATTTTATCGATATATTGCAATGATTTAATTCAGCATTGCAAAACCAAAAATGTTCACAATGAACAATGGTTGTTTAACAATCTTATCAAATCTTACACGACTTAGTACAATATTATCGATACAAAATTTACGCTCTGGGCAAGGGTTAATAATTAATTTCACAAAACAACTTACCGAAACTGGCAACCACGCCGATGCGCATCGCCATAGCTGAAAGGTGCTAGAATTATCGCAAAAAAAGAGTAGGATTAATATTTAGGTACTAATACTCGAAAGATAAGCCAAGAATTGCTTCCCTCATAAAGACGGTGTGCTCCGGACGTTACGCCGGACGATTTAACTTCCTTCCTTCCTACTTTTACTTCTTATATTTTTTTTTCCTTTTTGCTTCCGGCCCTTTTTTCTCCTCGTTATTAAAAGATTTGGAGAATTCTTTTATCGTTTCCTTGAACGACAAAACAAAATAGCTATCCTTTCGTTACCAGTCGCGATGGCACAGCAAAACATGGATTATTTTAATTACTCCCAACGAAAAATGAATTTGCACGCTAAAAGAATCCGCGAAGCGCCATCTTTTTTTCTTCTTCTCAAAAACGTGTCATGTAGAGCCAAAACGATCATATAGCACCCAAAAATGATTTGTAGAATTTGTTGTTGTTTTACACCAAAGTCACAAGTTTTTATGCACATGCCATTTTCGGCAAGAATTCATTAAATTAATTGGAATAATTCCAGCGATATATGGATTGCATGGAAGTGAAATTTCTCCCTTTAAATATTATTATAATTTCTAAATAACACTGTTAAAGATGTCTTTTAAAAATTTTGCTAAAAAACCACAGAAAAAGAGCAACCGACTCTACGCCATTATCCAGAACAAAAAAACCTTCTTTTTTTCCTCAGAGTTCCCCAAGTTTCTCTTTTTTTCTTTTTTCCTAAGCGCCGCTTGTCGCTTTTTCAAGGTTGCCAAAATTTGCTTTTTTCTTTCCTTTTTTTTTCTCTCCACACTACAGTGCCTGTTACAATATAAAGAGAAGGGTAAACAAAATGTTGAAGAGAAATTAGACCTTCTCTGACCCTTTTAGAAAAATTGTGAAAGTTTTACGAACCCACAACACCTTGGTTAACTATAAGAAGTCCTTATAGAAGATTTTGAATTTAGTAACGCGGAGTTTATTGATGTAGTTTCGAGAACGTGTCTCGCCTTCAATGATGTACGAAAGAATCGTGAGCGCAAGAGTCGATGCCCACATTCGTGCGCTGGAAGATTCTCAAGTTGAGCTGGCAAGCTTGATATGGTAATGTCAGCACCATTCTGACGTCGAGAGAATTGGTTTTATATTGCTTTCAATAATGTAATAAGTTAACGCGTATCCTCGAGTTTGATTTCTACATTTCTAATCTTCTTGCCAACGATATCACAAAACTCTGATAAAATTTAAGTTAAAGTTGGGAGTAAACGGTTAACAACCTGTTGAAGTTGATGGGGGGGAAATGCCTCCCGTCAATTGTCGCACAATCAGAAGAGGGACAGGAGAGTTTCGAATCCCCAATTAACATTGCATACTCCTTTTGAGAAATCTTGACGCAATCGGTATGAGAGCATTTGCCACATCAGGCAAAGGAGGTAGTCGCTTGCGCCTTTTTAAGCACCTTCTTGTTCAAGCAGCAAGACATGGTGAAATACATCATAATTACGCACCACACAAAGAACCGCAAAGATAAGCAATCAAAAGAGGAAGAACGGACTATACAACACGTTTTCACCCTTATCATCAAATTCCAAAAAAAATATAACTTTAACTCCACGACAAAGTTAATTTCCAAGAAATTAGTATGCGGTAAAACGCGGAAAGGTTCAAGTGCGCAAATAGATCGACAAAAATTTAATGCATCTGAACAAAAATTTTCCTATTCGCACATGATAGTTAATCATAATAAGTTAAATTAAACGTATTGTTTGGTTTCGACTGTAATGCTTTGGGAACCTGTATTATGTGCCAGGAGTGCAGATTTAATACTGTTATTAAACAATGCTTGGACATTACCGATTTTAAAAATTTTTGGATCACGGTAGAATACTTTATACAGTCCTTTTTAGGTGGAAGTAACGTATTTACAATTTTTAATATTTTTTTAGGATATAAGTGCTATCATCAGTATTCCGATGATGCAACAAATTTGTGTCAACATATTAGATTATTGTTTAATTACTGTTAAAATATCAATTGTGCAAGTATTAGGACATCAAACAACCAAATTATTTGATAATCTGATATTTTATCATTACGCCAACTTACCGTATGTGGCCCTAGGTTGTTTTTGAATGTTCGTCACAAACCTAAAATGGCTTTTGGTGGTTAATCGCACCGATTATTAATATTGCGTCGAACCATAAGTTCTGGTTTTAATTATCACCGTAACAGCTCAACCATTCCATTTGTTTGTGGGCAGTATGCAAAAACATTAATTTTATGTGGACCAGAAAAGTTGAACAAATATGACATAGTATGATGAATTACAGTTTCCTTAAAGGGGACTGCCCTTGTATTATATATATTCCAAGTATTATTGACTAGACGACGAAAGTTCAATATATCCTTAAGTTGGTGCCTAGGCGCGTCATATCCAAATTCACAATCAGATCTTTCCGAGTTGATTTACGTCAAAATTATGTAGACTAATTGCTCTAAAGACCTAAAAAATTCGAAAAGTATACCATCTTTAATCTCAAAGTCGCGTAAGATCCCGTCTAATTAGTGCCAGTTCAACAGTTTTATATTTGTGCTAAAGGGCGGGTTCTGAATGATACGAAGATTTATAACACTTCACCTGTTGACTTTATAAAATAATGTGCCCTCATGAAGCTGGCGACTGTCGGAAGGACTAACAACGGTTTGTGGAAAAAAGGAGTAACGCAGAATTGTCAGATTAGGTAACGATAACTTGCTTATAAAAGGGTATGTAAACAAAATAGCACCGAAAGGTAGAGGCAGAAGAGTTGAATCCTAATATTCAAACGGCAAAGAGCAGAAAAAGCAATAAAATATTGAAATATAAGTTATTATAAATGACCCATTTGTAAATACACCTCCTACGCGTTGTAAACAAAATGTACTTTAATTGTGATTTATAGCAGAAATAATGCTAAAGTGGAGCGATCTATCAGTGTAACCGCTTCACAAGGAGTTTAAAAAGGCAAGAAAGGAATATACGCTTAAATATGTCTATCGCTAAATTACAATAAAAGTTAGTTAAATAGCTGCTAAATCCCAATGTAACAGAGAGATAGTGTTAACGAAGAGGACAATATAACCACAACAGGAGAGAAGTGTGGCGAATGTCAGAGCAGACATAATAAAAATGCCATTGTGATGCAATTAATGTTGCATATGCCGACGTCAAAAATAGAACAATAACGGCAAGAAATGACATGCAAAATTGACGAGGAAACGGCAAAAATGAAATAATACTTACAGGGGGCCTATCTAACGTAACTGTGGAGGAGGAATTAGAAGAAGACGCAGATATATTGCAAAGAACAAGAAAAGCTTTAAAGCAAGGAATAGCTACGCTACGAATTATCGGCATAATCACCAATTGGAAAGCGACTCCCTTCTTCCTGTTATGATAAAGCGGTCGCTCTAATAACGGCCTTGGGGGAGCAGCAGTAGGAATCGTCCATGTAATTCCGGAAGAATGACAGAATTCGATGAGAAGTCAATACGGTGGTCAACGTCAAGGGAGTAATTCACCTAAAATTGTCTAAGTACTGCCAGAATTCAAAGAAACCAATTTAAGAATGTGCTGCCAAAATCAATCGCATGATTCCGCCACATATGTGGACGTACTTGAGAGGCTAAAGATTGACACCTGCGTAAACGGACTTCAGAAATCCGTATAGAAGTCATCAAAAACGGCATTCACCGAGGCGCTGGACCTCGCGATTACACAAGAAGTAAGGGTTAAAATTGGGCGTAGAAAAGTGCCTTTAGGAAAAAAACAAAATATCATGGCCACTAAATTTTGATGGATAGAGTGCACCTGGACGCAAACAAAATCAACGCAGTCAAATAATGAGCATGGCCAAAAACTTCACAAACGATTCCCAGCTTTGATTGCAGGTGTTCACGTAGTGGAGCTAACTTTTATAGGGAGCACCGATTTTAGCTCCCCATGACCAGTACAAAGTTTATAGTGGATATTGATGGAAATGTGATAGACAGCCACACTCAGGAAATTGATGCCAATGCAAGGGTGATGTTGTAGCACAGGAAATGGTTATTCAAACGAGAGCGGCGTGAGTTGCTGGCTATAATGCAATCCGTCAAATAAATCCGCAATCTACAGCGCCAACAATTTCACTTAAGCTTGGATCTTGCATGGGTTTCGTTTGCGATCATTCGAAAGTGCAGTGAAAATACAATGCCCGTATGTATCGTATTGACTGGTCCTGTATTTCTGTAGCTCCATATGCAGATCCCATCCCATACTGAATTTCCCGTTCTGTGGAATCTGACGAAAAGTCTGACCACAGGCAGGGAGTTCGGTTAAGGGTAGTGGTAGGGATTGAACGATCTTTTTTGTGGCGAAAACTAACTAAAACGAAATTCTCAAAACGCAGAATCCTCCTGGCGTTATAAAGTAATCTCAGTTCATGCAGCAGACGATTATCGGAAACAGTAACAATAGTTTGCGGAAAAAAGGAATTAACACGAAAATATCAGTTTAGGTATTGGTAACTTGCTGTAAAAAGTTATAAAAGTTAGTTGGATTAGGAAACTTGAATCCTAATAATTAAACGGCCGTGACCAGAAGTAGGATTAAAACGTTGAAATATAAGTTGTTGTAAATAATCCATTTGCAAACAAATTTGCTAAAAATTGTAAATAAACTCTACGTTAACTAAAAAAAACAAAAAAATAAATAAATCAAAAACTATTAAGTGGAACGAACTTAATCTGAAAACGAGTTGGATGGAAACGTCAAATTACAAAGGAGAGTTAACTTTACAATATCTCAAAATCGCAATATCGCAATAATAAACGGCTTTTGTGTCTTTTTTGTTTGCGTTGAGGACTGAAACATATCTGGAAGGTAAGATTATAATATGTTATATACACTGAACAAAACAAAGTATGTATCAGCAAATAATAATGTAGTATTTGAATTATTTAAAAAGTAAAGTTCACCAAAAATTAAAATATATAAATATGTTCTCTACACACTAATGTATATACCAATCGATCGACTACTGTATTAATTCCAATAGAAAAATTAAATTAATGTGATTCGGCCAGTAAAAGTGTTAATATAATTTCTTTTTCATAAAATGATATAGCTTGTTACTTCGTCAAATTGTTTGGTTTGCATTAAAAAATTTTAAAAGTTTACGTTAGTTTACTTGTTTTTAAAAGTTTTTATTTTAACTTGAAAGAAAAATTTTGACGGAATTTCTGTTTATTTCGACAATTATCAAAGGAAAGTTGGCAACAGAAATAAATTGTAAAAAGGGAAGAGAAACTATGCTCATTTAAAAGTAAACCAACAATTAACAAAAAAATTTTCTCTGCAAGACGATTTTGCAGAATGAATCGTACCATAATTTTTCTAAATTTATTTCCAGCTATTTGAGATTTCGAAGATTTCGTACATATTACATTGTATGATCATCGTAAGGCATAAAAAAGCGTGAAAATTAAATAGACAATTTAGAATTTCGGTTATTTTTTCCTTTTTTTTGTAAGTTGACGTAATATTTGTATATGGCGAGCGACCAACTTGGGTGTATATACTAATATAATAAAAAAAGAGGTGTACAGAAAATTCAAAAATACAAAAATTCAAAATTTCCTGGACGTCACTCTTATTGTTGATCAATCACTTACGCCATCGAAAAAACGTTATAAATAAACAAACAAAAAGGAGCGAATTTTGAAGCTCTCTGCTTTTCGGCCTCTAGTTTGTAAGGAAGATATTTTCGCCGCGGTTTCGCGATAGTCAGACTCCTTTTTTTTGGTTTTTTTACTTGATTTAAGTTTCGGAACGGTATAAGTTTTGATATGCAAAGTTATTTTTCCAAAACTGCCTTGTAAAAGATCGTCTATGCAAGAAACCTTTACACATCCATACCTCCTGCAAATGGCACCGCTGAAAGCTATTTTGAAGAGACGAATTGAATAGTTTTGATTGGATTGTAAGACCGGAATAAAGTGCGCCTTTTAATGAAAAACTTGACGATGTTTTTTCTGAACCGTTTAAAACGCTTCCCAATTTTGTTGTTGTGCTGCCTTGCTGATGCGCACATTCATGTGGTAAGTAATAAGTCTGAACTGCTGGCGGGGATGTGATCAGCGACATGTGACTCAAATGCACATACTTGTTTATGAACGCCGTATATTGTGTTTTGATTTTTGCATGTGGATTCAGCTTTTTTGATAAACCATTAAAGCGCTAAAGACCACGCTCTCCCAGTTGCAACAGTGGTGTCAATTTTACTTTTTCCTGACTAACCAAATTGACATGTTACAAAATAAAAATAACTAAATAAAAAGAATTTGTGTTGAAGTGGTTTATATTGTTTATTTCTGACGTATGTGGCCAACAGTAACGACTATTATTTTAAGTCTCTCGTACTCCAAGATGCCCTGCTGTTGATTTTCGCTGAGCACTCGGATGTAGGGACCCATAGTTTCCACGCAGAGTCTTCCTTTTTAGAACTATTTCTGGGAAAGTGTCTATACATTTGGCTATTAATTATTGCAAAGTCGGGAAACTTGCGGATCGGCGTGAACCCCGTGCGTGTTCTTACCTAATAAGTTGCATCCTGTGACAGGTGTTATCAATGTTAGGAAGCGATTGAATTCACTTACGGGCTGTCGGGACGGGGTGTTGGGCACTACATAGATCCCCAAGCGTACTGAATTTTAAAATTATATTCTTGTAGTTCTAAAGCCTACATGACCAGTTTTCCGGTTGGGTTACCCATAGAGTTTAGCCATTTGAACGATAAATAGTCCGTTACGATATTAAAGTTGTATCCCTCCAAACATGGCAACATTTTGCAAATACCGAAAATGAAAGCCAGACATTCTTTTTCGGTAGCGGTGTAATTCTTCGCTTCAATATTGAAATGACTATTGGCAAACGCTATAAATCGCTCTTCACCGTCGAATTGTTGGATTAGAACAACACCTAAATCCATCATCCCTTGCATCTGTCTGTAGTATAAAGTATGCAAGTATGGGGCTCTGTATCAACTTAGCCTTCAATATTTCAAATGAAGTTTTTTGTTCCTCCCTCCAGGGCCATTCCTAAAAAACATTTCATGTCCAGGGCATTTTTCGGCGTGGACACTCTGATAGTTGATGTTTTATCGGGATCAGTTTGAATACCTTGGTCGGGGCCGAGATACCATCGACAATTAGATCGTCTAAATACGCAAATGCGTGCGGTTCCATGTTTGGATCTATCACACTATCCAAGGCCCTCTGAAATATCGCAGGAGCAGAATATAATTCAAACGGCATTCAAATGGCGTTTGAAGAATCCTCGTCAGTTCTGTTTTTCTTGCGCTCCAATTTACCCATTCGCTATTAATTTGTTGACTTCTGCGTCTACAACAGCTTGCATCGGAGGATTGCGTGTCGTATATCCAAGTTTAAACGGCCGGCCCTCTTTGATGAAAATTTTATGTTCTACAATGTTCATAGCTCTACGTAAGGTCGCAAATTTTGGCAATTGTTCTCCTAGATATCATTCGATTTTTTTTGTTCAATGTTCGCAATTATTGTAGGCTTGTTATCTTCTCGGTGTTTATAGCACGTTTCAGTTTCTGTGGTAGGCTGATCCGGACATTCGTGTGTTCGTATTGTCTTGGCCGTTGATTTGAAGTCTTTCGATCTTCTGCTGTCTACAAATTTTAGCTTTCCTTTATAAGTAATAAAACGCGAAATAAAAGTCGAGACTTACGCTGTCTAACTAAGATCACATGCAATTTAAATATATAACACGACTGTGAAAGAGAAAATGAATTTTTGGAATTAAATTATTAATTCATAATAATATCAATATTGAATAATCAATTTCTCATAAAAGAAAATTCACTCTTTGTAATAATCACGATTTGTTATGTTTATTAATTTGAAAGTTTTCATATAATTTTCCTATTCCAGTAGCCTTTAAGAAGAACATAACTTTCACAATGATTATCCTTTATTTTCTCTTTGATATGATTTTTGCATGCAGATTTAAAACTTTAAGAATATTTACTTATGAGAAAGAGGGCACTTGATTTTCATAATTTCTTCAATTTGTTTTTCTTTAATTTTTTCATTTTAATCCATGAGCAAGGAATGTTTGACTGGGTGAACACTGATCGTAGAAAACCAGCCACATACCTGGAATTCCTTGGCCTAATCGCTGATACACAATTTTTGTTCCTTTCCTTCCTTTCCTTTTACAACGCCACGCGAGTTTTCTATTCAACAACCACAGCAGGGATCTCAAAAATTACCACGGTTTAATGTTATTTACTTTGGAGCTGTTTTATTTCCATATATCAGATACGCTTGCAGGTTTTGCTTAACTCGCTTAAGTTTTGTCAAGCAATAATAAAGCTGTGTTAACTAATTGCCACAAGGGCGTGCGCATTTTAAAGTACACCTAATCGCTGTGCAATTGTTTTGTGTATTTTGAAGTCATTTTGGTGATAAGCACTTGTTCATATATAAAAATTTTTTGTTTCTTTTTATACCCACCTCTCTAAGATGGGTAATAGGGGTAATATATGTATCATCCAAAAGGAACCTTCAGGGACCCTATAAGGAATATATGTTCTTGATAAGCACGAAATTCTGAGTTGATTTAGCGGTATCGGTCCGGCTGTGTATCTATGTGGCGTGTGTTGTTGCCACTCTCCTAGTCGCAGCAAAGAAGATATCGAGTTTTTGCAAACAGATTGGTATTGAAAATGGGCCAACAGGTCAACAGCCCGCATAACCTGGAAAAACTGGAACATAAACTGAACGCAACTCCATTTTTCTCAACAAAAGTTTACGGGTTATTGCGCGTCACTCAGAAGTTATAAAAGTTAGAAGGCTGAAATTTTTCAAATTTGCTTTGTCAAGTCTAGTCTTTACGTGCAAAAATGGCCAAAACTTGTGGTTGCTATGCGATATTTGGCCCGCGCCGAATATGCCTTTCTTACTTGTTTAAATATAATTCCTATTCTATAACGACACTCATACTATATTTATCATGATCGGGTCATTATTCCCAAGAAAAATAAAATAATACTCCGCAATAACTAAAAATCGTACTTAAACCGAAAGTCGTACGCTGACGGCCTTTTTTTCACAAGCGATTCGCCTATTCAACAGAAATGAGATGGTTTCAAGTAAGATGCCGGCTGCCCGTCGTCAGTCGCTGTATGCCTATTACTACTTAATCTAGCTTATTTATTAACACCCCCCGAAAGGAAGATATGTGACGGGAAAACGAACGTGTGACTTTGCCTTCTCACATATATTCAAAGAAGCCAAAGTATACGAGATAAACACATGTCCAATGTAGTAAACGTCTTAATCTTTTTATTGCTTTTAAATACAGTTATTTTCAACTAGTTCTGGCGTCCGCATACATAGGTATAAGGGGTTTCTGTCGGGCTACTTTTGCATTTTTCTTCACGAAAGTCCAATAAACCATGGAAAAGCGGAATTCCGCTCATATGTTTTTGTTTTTATAATCCCTCAGGAATTATAGTTAAAATAAACAGGAGGAATTATAAAAAGACAAAGAAAGTGCGTTTGTATACATAAAGGCGTCGTACAACTGGTATACATTTTTTTTAAAAACTCAGACAAACTCAAAAAGATGAGAAAAGAGCATTCAGTCTTAATCAAATGCTCAACCAGTGCAAGCCGAATATATATCGTTAGTGATTTGAAAAGGTTAGTTTCTGCTTCGAAGCTTATAACGTAAAAATTTTACGAACTTAAAAAAAAACAAAGATGCATACAAAAAAAAAAAAATAAATAGATTAATATAATTGACTTGATCTATTTCCAACTGTGAAATAAATTATTTTTTTTATTGTGAAATAACTTTTTTTTATATGAAAAAAGACGTTTTATTTGCTGCTAGTGTTGACACGTGAGTGCTATACAGCACGAACGTACATACATGAGTTCATATATACATATACATTTGGAAGAACTTTGTTATAATCTTCACATTTTCTTAAAAAACAAAGAGCACTACTGACACAAATGGTGCACATTATCATCTGGATACTATCACGGCAAGAAATTTATATACGAGAAAAATTCTCTCCAGAATGTTGATCCCGTGAGTCCAGAGCATAGACGCTAGATTGTCACTATTGTGTTCTGCAGCTATGAGGGAACGGATATAGAATGAAGAAAGGTGGTAACGCACTACAAACTGTATAGCATGTAAGTAACTGATCACATAAGTAGTATGTAACTGATTAGAGCCGTAAGTAACTATTTCTTTTGTATTATTCTTTTATGATATATAGAAAAAATGTTAACTGTAACAATGTATTAATCAAGTGCAAGTGGTTTCGTGATGGACGAATAGAGTGTGCGTATTTGTTCGCTAGTGTGTGTGCATTAAATATATGATAGTTGAGAATGACCTAACGGACAAATTGATACATATGCACAGACTAATGGACAGATAACTATTGAGGTCCACCGTCTGCACCTGGCATGAAGCCTTAATCAGATGAGTTGCCTACAACCATCGGCAATCAATTATTAGATTGAAAACCCCTTAGAGAGAGGCAATTCCTATTTAAAGGTGTCTCGCTGACCTGAAGAAATCAGATTGTTTATTGTGTATGGCTCAATAAAACACTCTGGTCAGTGTTGAGGTCTATCCTCACCTCGATTTATTCTACTTTGGCTTGGAATAGTGAAAGCCACAACCACCACGAATACTCCCCGAACGGCCACACCCAAGCAGTCAGGGCTCACATATTGATCAACTGCTGTGTTCAAAAGGGATAGGCTTGTTGCTCCGCAGTTTCCACAAGAATGCAGTTATTCAATATTGCCACCATTACCCGCAGGCGTTCGTGAACATTTCATTTTATCATTCATATTTCGAAAGGTTTAATCATACTCTAAAATGCGCTTTAGTGGCGCATTTAAGGCGAAAGGACCAAAACACCTTTGATTTTATTATTCATTAATGTAATTTTCCTAAATTAAGTTCGGCCCTTTATCGAGTAGAATCTTTCGCATTTTTCTTATAAGATGATATATTACTATTATATTATTATATATAATTCAATTTCAATTAATTTCAATTGCTTTCACTTTAGTCGCAAGTATACATCGCTTTGTGAGCGGGCTCCTGACCCCCGTGGTGCTTAAAATTAGACTATAAAGCCTTTAACTCACTTTACGACTGAACGGTGTCAGACCACTCTTGCCTTCGGATTAACCATACAGTCCCGGCTAGCCAAAACCGAACTCCCCTTCATCAAAATATTTTAGCTTCGGGCGTTGCACTGACATGGCGGGTGAGCTACCATGTACTCACTAATTACTACCTCTACGTATTTTTCCGTAATCAGTGACCAGCTGGCCTTTTGTTAGAATGTTCTCTGTAGTAATTAGATTATTGAGTGAAGAGTTCATCTTCCATTGAACCCCTAACCCATCTTTCAGACAAATCGTCGCCGAGTTATAAGTAATTCAAGCCTTAAACCCTTCTTCGCCGGCCGAAGCCGTTTCCGGGGATCCCCACGAGGAGGTGAGGGTTTCGGCACGTCTATGCTCCCCTAAAGCATAGTTTATCACCCGCAGACTAATGGACAGTAGAATGAAACCGATAGATAGTTCCACAGAGTCGCTGACAGATAGGCCAGATAAAACATTGACATAAGATATATTTTTCGTTTAGCTGGGCTATTCTTTGGGGTATTCTCGTACACCAATCTTTAATCAATTTTAGATATTTAATTAACTAATTAAACTTTTAAATATAGTAAATTTTAACCAGTTTTAACATTTAGTTTAAACATTAATGACTTAAGTTTTTAATAGTATTGTAGATTTAATTAGTTTAATTTTCTTTAAATATATGTATTTTTTAACCAATTTTGTATGTTCTTTTTCTTTTCACTTTTATATACATGTATTTGTAATCAGTTTTCACGTCTTAACCGAACTGAAATCTTTGCTGGATTTACATATGTACATTTTTAATGTTCTTTAATTTTTAATCAGTTCTATCTTTTAATTCAATTTTTAGTCCTGCCAAAAAAAAACAAATCACAAGAAAAAAAAATTCTTTTTTCTTTCAGTTTACAAAACAATTCTACAATTAACAAAAAAAACTTTTACTCAACTAGCTTTGTAATTTTGCTCCCTCTATTTATTCCTCTTCTCTCGAGCGTGGCTCACGAACTGTCAAAATAAAGCTAATCGTGAATATCTTAATGAAGTTGAACATACAGCTTGTGTTGCACTGTGCGTTAAAGCGAGTTTTTGCAAAGCTTGTTAAATTTGTGCGTGCGTTGTTTTTGACAACAAATTTGCTGTTTATAAAGCGATACGAAATCTTATGGCTCTATATGCCGTGAAAAACAATCAAAAGGGAGGAAAAATTACATAGAATTAAAAGTTAAACTAGTCTAAAAGACTTGCAAAAAACGAAATTTTGCTTATTACAAATGAATATACTTGATATATATACCTTGCTTTATTGTAAGCGAAAATACATATTTTAGTTACATGTATATTTCGACAATTTTTTATGTAAATAAACTGCATTATCATTAAATTGGGTTTTGGTTTAAGTAATGTTTCAAAATATCGCAAAGATGAAAGACAGTTCTGCTGGCGTTAGTTCCCGATAAATTTGTTGCTTTTCGTAGCATGCCATCACGTATTTTCACAAAAGTACATAAGAAAACATTGCTGCAGCCTTCTCGGGATTCATGTAAATACGGCGCAATTCGACAACACGGCATTGCACTTCTTATCCATCTTCCAGTTGTATTTTGTACCTCTTCATAAACATTTACGTAAACAACCATTAGCCATATGATTTTGCTTTAGCAACGCACGCAAGCTGTATGCGTTATGCATTGCGTGTTGCTCTCAGTCATATTCTATTTCGCGCTAACGTCTGTCGCTGACTTAGCGAGCATGAACTGTAGTAATGCAAACCGGTTGCATAATTCAAAACAGCCCTTTTGTAGTGCAGAAAGGCTTTGAACTTATTCTCTTTTTATAATTTCACTATTTCATGCTTTTTTGCTTTTTTGCAAAGGTAAAAATAGAACGAGGAGAATCCGTTGCCGCGAGAGTTACATTCTTGTACCTTTAGCAGGCTTAAAAAATATGCAATTGAATCGAGACGACTTCTTGTTTGTTGAAAGTGTAACTCACAAATAATATCCTCACTGGTACTAGGACAAAATTCATTAAAGTTATATATCACTTCTAGATATAAGCGGCCTGCCCAAATTGTCCCTTTCGCTCTCAATAGACTTGGCGCTTGCTACGAGACGTCCACCACCAGAGATTACCATTCAAGCGTCTTAGAAATAGATAACTTTTCGGCCAAGCGAACTTGATCGACACACATCTATTCAAAGAATAGATCAGAACCGATTAAAACATCTATGTGACATAAGGCTCTGCTGACTGCACGTTTTTCAATGTGTTCTAGCGGCTTAAGTTAGAGCTGATCCGTCTGAGTAGCCGAAGGCGAGGAATCTCGACTAGCAAGTCAATTGTCGTGGGTTCGAGTCTCAAGTGCGGTAGAGTTTTTGATAAAAGCCGATAGCCTTAGATGCTAGTGCTTTTAATAGTTTAGTCTTAGAATTTATTTCTCTGGCGAAGTTAATAATAATAATAATAATAAGTTAGAGCTGACGCTAGGTTGATAACTTGTTATAACTGGCAACTTGACAACTGACGTTAGAGTAGAATAATCTTTATGTTCCAAGTGCAAAGAGATATCGCGAGTTGTGATGAAACTCATCTGAGATACGAAATTTAAGCAGCATGAATGAGCTTTAATGAAATTTTACAGTAATTGCTGCTGTAGCATCAACGCATTTGAAGATAAAGTTTTTTTTTTGGAGTAACAGCTGATAATGATTGCATAAGCAGATCGCGCACTTGAAGATATGGCAGGATGTTTCGTAAACGTAAAGTCGAGCGGACTTAGGGACAACATTATCGAAATGCAACAGTGAATGGCGGTTCGCTGGGCGATTATGGCAGTGGCCGTTTTTGCAATTTCTTGTTGTGTGCGCTTTGCTTAGGAGTTGAGGCACAATTGCAATCTTTTGGTCTCGTCATGGCGTTGCGATGTGTTTAAATTTTCAAAATAACAATTATCGGTGTAATGCTCTTGGGGGCGCAAAATATACAAGAACGCGATGGCGCTGTAGAGGTGACAAGAGCATCTCGATCACGTGAAGAAATGAAAATCGAGGAACAATTGATGATTGTTGACTTATTTGTGTCTTTTTCATGACTCTTAGCTGGTAAGCGAGCTTGTCCTTGAACTCAAAGGCGAAATTAAGACGATTATTACTTTGAATTACCTGTAGCTATTTCCTTCCAAACAATATTGCTTGCCGAATGTTTTTAATTAGCTTTTCCTCATATTCCCTCGGCTATATAACGTTTAGAAGTGCGTTTAAATCGACAAATTGTTTTGACGCTGCAGCTACTCTTCTTTTTGAATAAAGTCACAATTGTACTGTTATTTTGGCGAGCGGCAGAGTAAGTTTTTATTAGATGTGGTTGCTGAACCTGAAAAAAGCAGACGGCCCAAATAAGTTTAGCATTACGCAAATCAATCATTGATCAAATCGGTGTTTTTAAACTCTAATTTTCACAAAAAATTTCATTCAGGTTTATTTAGTTGAAATATGGTTTGTTCGCAACTTATTGCTCAAATCGAATGTGTATTTAGTTCGCTTTTTTCAATATTAAATGAATTTTTAAAATGACCTACGGGCGATTTATACAAACACCTAACAGGGCGAAGATTTGATTGAATGAGTCAATAGTCTTTGAGAGCGACAAGTCGCTTAAATTTCGTTCCAATTCTGTCCCAATCCAATGTTTATATGTCCTTAGGTTATAAATAAAGTTTTTTTTTTTTGACGAAATAAACATATATTGTAATTATTCCAAGAAAAGATTTCGTTATTCAATTTATTAAGATGCATGCAATTAATCTTGTTTCTTAACTTTCAGTAAATCGTCTTTCTTGAAATCCTATTTGGATTCCACTGATAACGATTTCTACATTGTAAGCGAAGTTTTACTAAAAAATAACAAGATTAAAATTCTTGATTATACATCAATCACCAAATGTCGAGAGATGTTAGTACACTTATTAAAAATAGGAATTAATTTCGCATGTATTCTTTTCAGTTCAGCTTTTGCTGTTATTATCATCAAAACCATGAATTTTAAACCAAACATTTTCATTTTGTCCTGCTACTTTCCACCGGGGATTGATATATAGATCTTTTGTAATGAAATACAGATGTTATGTGACTTTCTTGACGGTGAACAAAGTGTAATTTTAGCCGGACATTTCAACGTTAGACATTGCTCGTATGGTAATAATCTCGCGACTAATGAAGGCAAAATACTTGCAAATACTGGAAGTTTTAAAACTCCAAGCTATGAAAAACCTACCTTTGACTGCAATCGGAACGGTCGGACTGCGAGTAGTGTTCTCGATATAGTTCTTTTACCATCTTAAGTGTTTCGCCATTTAATTGGAATACGGTTAATGCCTCGATTGGTAAAAGCCTACACTTTCCCATTTTATTTCAAAGCTACAACAGCAATTCGTTACATAAAATAGAAAATTTCAAATTCTTAATGGGTCGTCTGTCTAAGATTGCACCATCCGATTTATCATCAATTCGAAGATTTTCTCAATCCGAGATCAAGCCCGCTAGTACCAACTTTCCTGGTATTCACTTTTTCTCACCTAAATCTATCCCTGTCAAAACTTATCCGCATATATCAAGACGTGAGGAAAAAAATTAGTAAATATTTCAATCCCGCCAACTTCATTAAATATATGAAAAAGGAAGGAATGGAGATCCCCCGTTAGGAAGACCAAGCGAACACACAAAGCTATCAAGATTAATGAGATGCGTATCGGCAGCAATTTGCGCTGTGTTGGAATTGTATCAATGACTGTCGACAAATAAGTCGAAAAACAAATAGTTGCGTTACATAGCACGAGCATAACAATAAAAAATGAAATACCTTCAATGCCATTCACTCGATAATAAACTCTTATCCTTATCTTCTACTTACATATGTTCTACGATCAAGTATTATATGGTTAAGGCACCCTCTGGGGGAAGCTTGACTGTTTTGTTGCATGCAATTCATAATTGCTACACAAATAACATCATCGCTTTAAACTGCGATGTGTTGTTCCTGTTTCTAAAGCAGTTAAAAAGTTAAGTGTTTTAAGCAACTTTAGAATTTCGCTAATTTCAGTGTTCATTAATCCGATGGTTAAGGAGAGGCTGACGCGTTTCTTAAAAATCTGGAAGATAATTCCAACTCATTCTTACGTTTTTCAAAAACTCAAACCTACGAACACGTGCATCAATGAACTCTCTTTTCTCATAGCGAATTTGGAAAAAACTGGTAAAAAGGTTGTTACGCTTTCTCTGGATATCAGCGAAGCCTACGATTGCGTTAACTTAACGAAACTCGTTAGAATTCGTTTAAACTTTTCAATCCTTCTTCAAATGCAATGAAAAAATCTTTGGCAATGCAGAGCTTTAGTCCGGCCTACCATCGAGTTTGCATATACAGCATCTTGCAATTCTCCGAAATATGTAGAATAAGTAATGTGGGCATTCGAAAACAGAATGTGAAAGCCCTTTGCAGGACTGACATCCTCAACTGCTGAATATATCCTCAATGCAATTTCTGATGATTGGCCTACTTTCTGAAGGACTCCTTTTGTACTGCGAAGGCGTTAATTAGGGTTAAAATCACGAATCTTCCTTCTTCCAGAAAGGGCGATATAATCTCATGTAGCGCAATGCAGCCTAATATACGAAAAATCGCTTTCTATTGTCGATCTACTTTGGCGATTTAATAATAGGATAAAAATTCGGATGATTTAATTCACTCGAAACAAACGATTGCTGGGAAATTTAATATAAAAGATTAGACGCGCACTGGCTGGGAATAGTGCTAGCAATAGTGCAAAGATATATATGTTTAGAAAAAGTTCAGCATGGAAAAAAGCCCGTCCTTGCTTCAATGAATCAATTAATAAAAATGAAAAACCTACCACCAGACCAGACATAACACCTATTGTAAGCATTCTGAGTCAATTCAATGCAAATATTTATAAAGGGCATAGGAAAGGATTTCGTGGGTTATTTCATCATCCATTGTGGTGGTGGTATTGACGACAAATCACAGTTCACATGTAATACATTTAAAAACG
Source organism: Glossina fuscipes (assembly GCF_014805625.2). Lineage (NCBI taxonomy): Eukaryota > Metazoa > Arthropoda > Insecta > Diptera > Glossinidae > Glossina > Glossina fuscipes. The sequence goes on along the minus strand of NW_023998459.1, from coordinate 3,078,594 downwards.
TAACTGCTAAATGGGAATGTTGCAAGCAGCGACCATTACACATGCACCACTTATACTATATAACATTGATTTCTCTCTAATATTTATCGAAAATATACAACAGAAGGGTTTCGGACATAATGAAGCTAATAGAAAGTTCCAGCTTACTTGGACCTTCTTCTATATTTTAAAATTCATTGCCACTTTAACAAATTTACTTTCAGAGGTATGTTATCAGCGGCACACGTTTTGGCAATGGATGCCAAAAATCTTCTAGATGTAGTGGATACAATAAAGCAAAGATACGAGTCCATATTTATTGAATATTATGTAAGTTTTTCGCCATATTGGACTGTTCAAATAATGTTTTACTTTTTTTTATTTTCCACACATTAAGAGCTCCCTTGCCGTTACCACAACTAGTAACACCACAGTTGTTGAGCTCCTGAATGAAGATGGTTATCAAATAATGCAAAAACACTCTCTAGAACCTTTTTACTTAAACAGCAACGTGAGTCGTTTTTTAAAATGAGAAAAAGCGTATTCAAAAAATTTACACAAAGCATATTACAGGAAGTGCATACTGTGCCAACTGATAATCAACTTGATCATGTTCCGAGTCTAGTCCAAAAACCCGAGTTTGTCTCAAACAAAAATTCGAAATTTGCCAACAGTTTCTCTGATGAACATCAATCATTAAAAATAGTTGAGAAAATTGGCACAGCTAGTGAGACTAATTCTTCTAAGTTATAAACCAAAAGATATAAAAAGAAAGAAATTGCTCCAAAAGTTACTTTTTCTTTTACATATGTATGTATATATTATTTCTAACGACATAGAACATACTATTTCTAGCTTCTACCTATCTATATGTACTAATTAACCACCACTCAAATAAAGCAAAAGAACAAAGAGAATCAGCGACTGCAATCAAGATGAAACAATAGCAAAAATTTTTCGTCAAATAAAAAATAAAACAATTAAAGTCCATAAAACATATTTTACTTCACATTTGTTAATTAAGGCAAAATGAAAGGAAAACATAACACAAAACTTTTTCAATCTTAATTTTATAAAAGAAACGAAAATAAATCTCTCAGAATAAAAATGTAAAAAAACTTAGCTTCGAGTTTTATATAAAAGTGCAACTAAAAGTTAATATTTAGAACACTTCGTTACTAGGCCTTAATGACGTTTACACAAATTTGTGTACAATAGTACAGGCGTTTAATTTAAAAGCTTCAATTAAGTAACCAATTATTACGAAATGCAAATAGATTTATAATTAGTTCACCCATCTCATTATCGATTTTTAAACATTTTCGTTTTTGATTTAAAGGTAAGGCCAGCATATCATTCAGGCAAGTTAAACTGGAAATAAATGAATAACAGTGATTTGAAATAATTAGATCTTTTTTCGCACGTCGCTAAGCTTACCTTATATTGTTCAAATTTATATCGCAGTGAAAGCAATCCCTTAATTTCCATAAACCGTTGTTAGTAGATTCTACTATTGACAGTTGTCGCAGTTTATTTGGATCTCTTGTAAACATGATGACAAAGATGATTCGATTTTGCAGGGAATGTGGGCTTGATACTTTTGTTAGCAAATGAAACCAGTTATAATTGTGACTACTCAGGTTATTATCCTTCACATTTTTATCCGTTTGGTACAGCATAAAGAATTTCTTTTCCATACGTTTTAATCGATCATTAATAACCATATCGGTTTTATTGTATGTTGCCATTAGCAGACTAGAGACATTAAAGCCAACGATGAATTTGTTGGGCACCGCTTTGGGTCTAACTCCCGTTTTATCTGGCTGTTGAAATCCATACGCCAGATCTTCTCGGACCAATATTGTTTCAAGGCAATCAGTTAATATATTTTCATTTTGAGCAGCAGGAAACTTTGTGCGTCGATACTTTTCTATTGAATTGCAATTTTGCAAATAATTAATATACCTGCTATAAAAACACTGCCGAGTTTTCAATAGAATCTGCGCTTCTTTATAATCCATGACGAAAGAAATCCATTCATCCATATGAAAATGTGCTTGGAAGCCATCTTTGTCGGCCGCTGATGGAAAAATTTGGATATTTGAAGAGGACAACTTTGGTGATCCTAATGTTGGGACAGAGAACAAAAAATATTTGCCTGTTAGTCTATATTATGTTGCAAAGCTTAAAAACTAATGATATTATTGAATCTATTCGTCCACTCATTTTTTCGTTTATATATACATGGAAGCACCCAATTCAATTGACTCTTAGTAAGAATTACACCTTATACTAATTGATATTAAAAATTAATATTAAGTATATAAAGAAAAGTAAAGAAAAAAGCAAATAAATAAAAAACATGATGAAAGTATAAAAAGAGAGGGACATAATTCATGTGTAAGTAAATAAGGGAGAAAAAGAAAAAAGGCATGTACTCATTCCACACAGAGACACATCCACAGCCGGTACAGATCCAAGTTGTGAGTGAAGCCACAAGTCGTTGCAAATACGCAAAAGCTTAACAACTGGTAGCAGTAAACAACGACTCATAGTAGGATGTTAAGATTGCAAGTTAGTTTAAGTACGACATAGGCAAATCACGCGTATTGTTTTGCTAGAATTTGAAAAGTTCGGCCTTGAAATTAAGTGATAAGTATTATCTAGGTTTCTGCAAACGACTGAACGGATTGATAACCTTATAATTATGTTTACATTGACTAGGCTTTATTAAGATAAAGTATCTAGAGACGCGAGTTCCGAATCCGGTGTTCCGACATTAAAGTTTCTTTCACTAAGTAAAGTGGGCGAGTAGATAGTATAATTAAATAATTTAAGTAAGAAGGAAACAACAAGAAAAAATTCACGTTTCTCAAGTGACGGTAAGGCAAGCGGACGCAATCTATTCTCATAAGAATGCAGAGTGACAAAATTTCTGACGATGAAGGTAGCAAGAATTGCTTTGGCACATATTCCATTGAATCTACATAGCACATTTGATATGACTAAGCTGATGTATAACTTTTCTGTAAAAGAGGGTCATTAAGCTTTTTGGACCACCCTTGAATAAAACCTAGCGTCGACCTAGCTTTATTTAAATATAGAGGTCAATGTGTAAATTAAAACGTAATCTTTGGTCAAATAGAACGCCTAAAATGATGAAGGAATCTACGTTTTCCAATTTCTGTAAATTGATGAAGTACTCAGTATTGATGAATTACTCAGCATTTTTTTAAATTTAATTTCAGAAAATTTAAGTAGCACAATGTAACTAAATTGTCTAAAAGTCTAAGCTGATAGCCTTCGATTAGGGTTTTAAGACTTTAGTCCTAGAATTTATTTTCTGGCTAAATTAATAACAATAACTCCAACGAAAAGGAAGAAATCAGTTTAACATCGTCAGTGTATAAATAAAAGTGGAATAAATAAAAGAGACCCTAAGTGGCTGTGTTGAGGGAGGCTAGACGACACGGAAAATTTATCTGAAATGATAAAGTTAAAGTTCTGTTCTGTTTCCACTTTCATGAAGTGAATAAGGAAGCTGCCCTTCCAACGCAAAGAGATAACGCCTGATTTCAAGGACTGAATAAGTATGAAAAAATAAATGGGCCATCCGGCCTACACCCATCCGGCGATATATATACGGAGATTTTTCTTTTGGAGTTGACAAACTTATAAAAATATTTAGGATTAATAAGAATTGAGGATTTTATAAACTGAAGTCATCTGAAATAACATTGGTGGTTGAGGTAATTAAATCTATGCCTTGCAGCAGAACGATTCAACGGTCCATCATGCCTATACTGAAATGAAATGCAGATTACTGGATTATAGGGATCCTCAGGTAAACTAAAAGGTGGGCAGCGAGTAACCGATATCCCCGGGAAATTGGCAAAGCAAAGATCTAACAGTCTGCCATTATAGTCAGGAATACGGTTGTACTGATGTGGATGTCAAATAATTCATTGTGGTTGAAGTGGGGATCATATAGTCACAATTATCACTGTAAACACCAAGTTACTTGTGGCAAATTAAAGTCGTCCAACTCTGTGGCTATATCAGCAGGTCTAAACTTTTCGGCTACGTCACAAATGAGGGCAGCGTGTTCCTTATAAATACAGATATCCGCGTTTGGCGGAATATAGGAGCAAGTTACATATAACTGTTTGCTGCCAATTTTCGCCCATATAGCAATAAATTCACCATCAGGACGAATCGGAAATTCAAACGAATAGGAACAGATAGCAACAGATATGGTAATTAAAATACCACCACCAGTGCGATCCAATTAATCCTTTCTGGAAACCTGAAAAGAATTGAGGAAAAATGTGACTATAACCAGATTTCAGAGAAACTCAAAAGGGAAGCTCCTTGCTCATTGCATTTACGTAAGCAAAACGAATTTTTGAGTTGAAAGTTACTGGGGCTGTAAAAACTTTTAATTTTTTGGGGGTGGGAAGGCTGCTGAATTAGTATCACGGGGTCGATCGCGAGGGATGAATTCCTTTATTAAGAATCGAACCGCCTAAAATAGTTTATTTAATAAAATTTGCATGTTTGCAGTCGGAACTAACACGCTTCAAATTGGCGGATGTGACGTTCGCAGGAAGATAACTTTTTGTGCTATCCACAGCTGTCACGCACTAGTCTTGAAAAGAGTAAGCGTTCTTATTAGGAACGTTAGAAATAACGGGTAGAGAACTTTGCGTTTGGGAGAAAATTTGGATATCAACTTGCGTATAAAAACATCCAATGTTTCTGCAAGTCGATAGTTTAATATTTGCGGCCAGGAGAATGCTTATAACAGACATTACACAGGTGGAGGGGCATAGCTTACATCAGTTCAGAATTTGTTGGTGATTAAGAATATATACATTTTGTGGGGTCTCTGAAGCGTCCTTCGGCGATGCGTATAATAATGTAAGAACTAAGAATTAATTTAGTTTAACCGACTTCCGATAACGCAGATTGGTGGAAAAATTTCTAGGCAAAGAATGTTAAGAAACTAAAGAGAACGTTACTAAATTTCAGTTTGAGGCACTTATAAAATAAAATACTCTGTTGCCGTTCGTATGGAAAAAATCAGCTTAACACAATCGGTGAAATAGGACGCCCAAAACCACTTCACGGTAGCTGAATTCATGAAAATATGGTCGGACGTATTGCGCATACGAAGGCAGGAAAGGCCTTTTATGTTAAATGATTTACCTTGAGAAATTAAAAATGTAATAGCGGAAAAGAGATTCCGTTAATAGATTCGGTGTTAATTAAGTCTTCGAAACTTAGGTTCACTTACATTCCGTTCATTTGATTTCGAACATAGCGTCTCACAATATGTCACCATATCGATGGCAATTCTTCTTAATACGCATACATAATTTTGAAATGGGTTTCATCCTATTATAGGTAGTGTGATCTTACAAATATTTACATCGTAACAGTCGACACGAAGTTCGTGATAGCAACTGACGCGAAAGTGAGACTTATAACTCAGTGATCACTTCTTATCTTTGCTTTAATAAACGTAGTATTACTTAGTAACATCGATGGTATTATAAACATCACTTAAAAGCGGCTTTGACGAAAGATATATTCGCTGTGCCACAGCATCTTGAATTAAAAACTTTATCTATTTCCAATTTATGTCCAAACTATAACTTATTAAAAGAACGAGATATGGGCGAACATGGGGATCTAATGAGTAGATGAATATAACTTAACAAGTTTTTTAACGCACATAAAAATGTGTGAATTTATCTGTCAGCTCGAAAATATTTCTGAATAAAATGGACATTAAAATATGTTTAAATCATTTAATGATTACCGCCGTTTAAAAAAATTTTGTTATGAATAGCAGCCATTTATTACTCACAGTTTATAGTCATTTTTAAGAGATATTCCAATTACTCAGCACTTACCTGTAAACAAGGCAATACATATTGGAGACACTACTGTGCCGTAATTAATGCTATTGCATCTTCCGCTATTTGCTCGTTTGCCATAAACGATCCAATCAGAATTAATTTTTCTCGCAACCATTGTCGAGGAATTTGCGTAACCATTGCCAAAGAATTCAAGACTCCTTAACACTGAATCAGGATGTAAAACTAGTTCGCGTGTTTGTGGAGACTTAACACAATTTATTTTTGAGTCCACTAAACATATGTTGGGATAGAGGCCTCCAACCAGCACGGCTTTAATGATTGGCCAACTATGAGATTTCATATTAATATAGTGCATACTTAAGACTCCTTTACTGTGTATAAGCTGACAAGATCGTAAGGCTCCCACCAATTGGGTGCGTATATCGCAAATCTGCTCAAGCAGACCGTTCAATATGAAATCGTATTCATTAGGTAGAGGGCCATTATTTTCATCATGCACATCATTTTGCCACTCTTGATATAAACGTAAGTACACAAAATGATCAGACGCTATCCCTTCAGACAAACGTGAACGTTCTTTTTTCATTTTCGTCCGTATGGCGTCTTTAAATGGTTCAGTAAGGTCGTCAAGGTAATTATTTAATTCAAAAGGATCTAAAGTAGACATGAAACTGACTATAGTGAGAACAGGATCTATACATTGCAAGAGTACTGCGAAAACCAAAAGTTTTCCTAGAAGACAATCGACAGGTACATCGACTAATCGACACCCCAGCCAAGTAATGTCTTCCGTTTCAGAAAAAACATCGATTTTCTTTAAATGCTCCACACATCGAAATACTTGCGGGAATGGTGGCTTTACAATGGTTTCTTGTAAATACTCGGCTACCATTCTGTGGGGCGATAAAAGTTTAACAGACAAACAAACGCGATCTAAAGGTATAGTCAGCAATTCGGGTGTGATTGCCTCAGGCAAACATTCGAAAATACAAAATGGAATTAAGCGAAAACAAAAGCCTAAAAAAACGAATAAATATGTTAAAAATTAATGCTACGCTGTTTTACAACACTTGCCTTTGTTAATAAGTAAAAGCTTACGACTTTCCATACTTTGTTTTGAGGTCCAATCATATGCATTTTCTTTATGAAGTGAGTTATTGTAGTAAGTAATCCTGCGCATACGCCCAGTGTCGATGACATAATGCACATTCTTCCAGCAAGACAATGTTTCGGCGATGTCTGTTGCCAGAATAATTTTTACGAAATTACTCGAATGCTCAGTAATTATGTCTAGTTGACATTTTTCAGTATTTTTATGCAATAAATATACTGCAAGATTGTCTGGTAAGTTTCCCAATATCTTCTGCTTTAGTATGTTATAATTTGCACGCAATATATGTTCATATGAAGGTAAGAAAACTATAACGTCACCTGCGTATCAAGAAGAACGTTGGTTGCAGAATGTTTTTCGATTTCGAAAACTTACCAACTTTCCATTGTTCAGTGGTGCATATCATATGTATTATATCAATAATCAAGTAGTGATCAATATATTCCTTATCATTTGATAAAATAATATTTTTCTGAACGTAATTCTCTTTCAGTGCATCTGCACAATCCAGATGGCCCATAGAAAGCGCAGCGTTAAAGGCGTTCATTTCTTGTTGATCACAGATATTAGGGTCAGCATTAAGAAATATTAATGTCTTAACATGATCAATTTTTCCAAGTAGGGAAGCTAATAAAAGAACTGTTCTACCAGTAATGGTATGACGATAATTAATGGAAACGCTTTCGCCATGAACCATATATAAAATTGATTGGAAGGATTTTTCATTTGGTAATTGCTGATAGATTTCCAAGCAACTATCTAAGTAAGCACTATTTATGGTTTTGTTCGTCTCGGGCGGAAACAATTTGGAAGCTTTTAAAGCAGTCTTATAAAGACGTCGTTTAGGCAAAATTTGATGTATATTTTCTATATATAAAATTTGAGGTTGCTGTCCTTCCGAATCATTAATATCTGGCAGGTTTAGTCGCTCCCCCTCCCCAAAATAGTTTATAAACTCATCATTAAATTGGAAATTCGATAACAATAATACTTTCAAATGTGCATGATATTTTAAAGCTTCTTTCAGTTCTCGAAGTAAGAGGTCGGCAAACGCTTCATGTAAATGAGCATCCACAATAACAACATGAGATATGTGCCGAAAACTATCGGGTATCGATTGGCCCATCAATACTCTGAGGAAGAAGTTGGACGTAGTATATATTAGATTAGATGAATCACTGATTCGACTTTGTAATTGAACTTGAAAGGCCACCGTCTCGCCAATTCTTTCACGAAAATGTTCAGCTAACCGTCTACTATTGTATATGGCTGTTAACTGCTCCCTTTCCACACAAACAATTTTGCAAGGCAATTTTTCATGGGCACATTTTTCTATGATATACATGGGTATGGCGCATGATTTGTCTAGATTAGAAGCACCATTTATTACCATAACTCTGTTACATTGTAAGCCGTCCAATATCATTTCTTTATATGACTGCATCGCACAATCCTTTTGATAGCTAAGCTGCGCTGTTGGGTTTAAACGAGTAATTGACTGTTTAAGAGGAAACGAAAACCGATGCGGTGGAACTGAAGGCGTAGAATTGCTAGGACATAGGAATTCAGGGGACATATGCATGTCAACCTGGTTACCTGCAAAATTTGAACCACTTTGTAGAATATACATGTCCTTCACTGAATCACGGATGAGGTGTAAAGACGTCATATTTTCAGTAATATGTTGGCATCCGTCTTTGAACACCAGTATGAATTCCTGACCGTCGTGTGTACATAGTCGCATTCGCAAATGTAAGTCATTTATGGTTTTCATAAAGGAAGTCCGATCAACAGCATAAATGAAGCTATAAAACTTTTTACAGCATTTGTCTCCATAATATAATTTTTTTAGTTGTTCTGACATGTAAACCTGAATAATTTTGTTTGACATAACAGAAAGCTTACTTTTTGAGAACACACTTTATTTTTTAGAGGGCCAACAGACTAAAACGCCACAATCACGATCAAATAATCAAGAACCGTTATCTGCTATCGAATTTTGCAAACTTAGCTGAATGAAGGTGTTGCCGTATGTAGTGAAAGTAAAAATATGGTTTAAAGTAGAAAACTAATGTCGACAACACAATAAACTTTCGGGTTATCAAGCTTGAAAATTAAATTAAATACATTGAAGCAATGAATACATAAACATATAGGAATTTCCGGGCAATATTATCATAAAAAGTTACTTAACCTGTTTTCAAGGCTTCGCAATTCGTATGGTTTTTTATGTTAGCCAACAAATAAAAATGGGTTTGCTATATGTTACAAAAGGAAGCAGAAGAACAAAGAACGATTATTGCAAATTTAAAATTTATGTTTCAAATTATCCTAATCATAAAAGAAATTTCTCGCCCTGTAGGCTTTCCAAACTTCACTGACAGGCATAAAAATCGCGTTCATCGGGCTTACCATACCCTCCGAAGAGCAAAATGTAAAAACTGATGTAAATATCAGCAAACGACATATGATATTAAACGATTAATCTACGTGTAAATAAGAAATGTATAAAAACTAACAAATTTAATATGAAGCACACTAATTTTATTCGGCTGTGCCTATATCATTTAAAGTCATCACCTTTAATCTAACAAGCTTAAAATAACGGAATAGACAAAACTTTGATGTAATACAACATGGGGTCGGGTCAGGTTTATTCCATTTTTGTAATTGTAAAAATGTAAACCCGGTAATTTTTATCCATTATTTGTTGAAGTTGTGGGTGAATAAAAACGCAGAAGGTGTTTCGAGCCAGAAGGTAGACTTCCTTGGTGCAATTTGACTCCTGTCCCATTTTAAAATCTTCCCGCAAGACCTCCAATCTTTTCGTTATATGTGAAGCCGACATCTTCCGAAACGGAAAAATGTTTACCACAAACATCACGCAAACGTTCAATCAAACATTCTTAAATAAATTCAAAATTTAATGCTGCTTAAGAATATATATACTCTTCAGGATCTTTGAAGTCTTTTTTTAAGCATTAGAAATATTTTAAATAAATGAACGCACAGTCATTCTTCTGTGGTGAATATAACAATACGAGAAAAATTGGGCACTGTTTATGTATGGTGTTAACTAGGTCTTATTTTCGTGGTTCGACCTTTTTAGTCAGGTGCAACATATGCGAAAAACGTTCTCCCAATATTGTAAAACAGCCGTAAGCAAAATTGCACGCGCCTTGCGTTGGAATTGGTTCATCTGAGTTAATATTGATTGTGTAGACGTGCATTTACATGAGAAAGCAGCTGTAAATTGCAAATAAAATAAATTGCGATCAAAATAGTTTGCTGACAACAAGCTGAATCAAAATAAAAATTTTAAATTTGCCTGTACTTTATTATTCATAGCTCATTGGAATTTCAGGCAATTCCATATGCCATCGGTCACCAAAGCGACTCATTAGTTGTAATTTTTAATTGGTTTTTTTTTTTTCGTTTGTTCTGTTAGAAGGGCTTAATATTCCATGTCATTTAATTTTTATTTTTTTTCGGATGTTGAGTTAAGATGAACCAAGCTAATAAATTTGTGGCTTCTATGACCAGATAATAAAGAGTAACTATTAGCAAAAAATGTATATAAAAAACAACAAGAAAGAAGCCAAAAGAACTTCTATTACCATCAAGTCTGTGACATCTAAAATTTAGATGCTCAGCAGACTTGCTAATATTGCAAACTTCAGAAACATTAAATGATATAGCACGAATCCTTTTAAATATACTTTATAATAAGTTTGATCACTCATGAGTGTATAAAGAATTTAGATTTCCCAGGAATTGAAGAAAGCCTGTGATAAAGGTTTAAACCGAAATACGGGTTTTATGTAATACAAAAGGCTTTAACTTGAAAAGGATTTAACACCCGCAATTTCTTTAAATCCATCACTTAGTTGTTGGAAGATGTGGTTAGAATTGTCCTTATTGCTTCGTTGGAAGTATGTGCGCAATTCTTCGAACTTGAGCCCTTTTTGCACGAAAGTCAGTTTTTTCGCTTAAAAAAACGCAGTGACCAGGTGTCTAAACAAGGTGACAGCCATCCACTTGAGATTCACGTAACATCCAGTGTATGTCAAACACATATTGATTATCTGCATTTTTTTTTTTTTTTTGGGAGCAGTGCTGACTTACTAGCAGAAAAAACGACAAACTTGTTGATGCCACCAAAAATAGCCACTTTAATAGTCTGATGACCAGCAATTCTATAAAAGTCGAGGAAAATTCCTCCGAAACTTTAACTTTATGTACAATTTTAGACAGATGCTTCTCCACCGAGAAGCTAGATTTATTATGTCCAGTGGACCCGTCAGTGACATATATGTCACAGTCGTTGTTGTTATAAAGAAAAAGCTTTTCTTGACATAAGATGCTCATACAAGGGCGGTTCACATTTTGTTTCGAGGTAGAGCTCGATTCAAGAATGTTCATGAAGACTCCACATTTATTGATAACAAAATTCCAGAGAAGGATGGAATTTATCGTGTCAAAAATATGACGCAGTTTATATAATAAAATGTGTAGCTGCAAGAGACAGTATTAAGAAAGAAAAAAAGAAGGATTCGTTATCTTGACCTTAATTAACTCCTTAGCAATACATAAACGAGCTCTTTCGGAAGCGGACTATTCACCAGACATGACATTGATGAGTTGAGGGTGTCAGTCCAGTACAACGTTTTAACATTCTATTTTCAAATGTTTGTATAAGTTTCCCAACATACTTTGGAAAACTACAAGATGTAGAGTGTGCAAATTCAATCTTGGACCTGACTTAAGCTTTGTACGCAAGTAAGGCTTTTTGGGCGGCAAGTCTGATTGATTGTTAGTCACGAGTTTGATGATATTATATCCAGATTTACAATCTTTGAAGGTCTTCTCATAAAGCCCACGAAGAGTTAGGCTATTATTTAAAATCCTACCAAGAAATCGAAGGACTTCACCTGATTAATTTTAGTTTCTTTGATAAAGAGCCTAATTTCGCATTTAGAACCTTTGGTACAATAAATAGTATTTGTTTTATTGAGTTTACAATATAAATTATTATTTTTGTTATAATTTTAGACTAATGAAATAAATTCTTAGATTAAAAAAAAATATTGAGCACTAGCAACATAGGCTATCGGCTCTAATTTATGTAAATGTACATTAGATATTGGGTCTAGTAGTTTTAATAAAGTAATATATTGAATTGATATTATGTTCTGAAACTGATTTAGGAATGTCCAAAGGGTTAATCGTGCCAAATGCAATACTTCTATGTGTGTGCTTTACAGTGAGAGTTTGTCCACAACTGCAGATTGGGGAGGAAGACTTCTTCAAGATCCATTGGTGAGTTTCAATTGTATGACCAAGGCGAATACTCGAAGATTTTTGGGTTTTGGTTTTCTTAACATTTGTTGGATATAAAGGTGGAGTTAATTGAGGATTAATGGAAGGGTAGTGTTGATGAAGGTATTGTAAATTTCCTTCTGCAATTTTCTCTTTAACTTTTCTTCCAATGTATTTTTGAAGATCCAACTTTTCCATGACATCATCCATAATTAGAGGAGCAGAAGCAGCATACTTTGCCGCTCGATCAGCCTGCTCATTTCCCAATAAATCGATGTGACTAGGTACCCATAACGTTCTTATTTTTTCGCCGGGTGTTGTAATGATATTCCTTAATTTTTTGATGGTGCTCCATCTCGAAGGGTTCCGAAAAGCTTATAATACAGACAAATTGTCGGTAACAATGACGGTTTTGAGTTTGCTTTTATGGGCAAGGTTCGCAGCGTGAATGATAGCGCTGGCTACGGTTGTGAACGTTGAGGTACTTTCGTGAAAAGTGTGATTGAGAAGAACCTGTCCTGTAGGAGGCAGGCCAAAAGATTTTGAGCCGTCTGTGTATAAAAGATTCCAACCAGTACTTTCCAATATTTAGGTTTTTTCAGCTATTAGATTCCTGAAGACGTAATTTGGAGTATCTTCTTTCTTGTGCATAAACAGCGAGATGTCAAAAGAGCATTCTTTCAAAATCCATCGAGGTTTAACATCAAAAGAGCAGAAAATTTTTAAGGGAATGTCCAAGTCCTTTGCGACGTACAAACAATAGTCAATTGCAGGTGGTGACTTTGGAATTTTCTTCACAATAATAATCTTTCTCACGTCATCACCGAGAATAGATGTGTTTGTATTAAGAAGCTTGGGGAATATTTTGGCTTTTAAAGCATATTCAATCTTGCGTAACATAAGCATTTTGGTAAGATAAGCAATAATGTTAATATGCGCATGGGTTCTCCAAGCAACGTACTGTATGAAATTCACCCTTGTTAAAATAGAATTTTTTAACCGAAGACAGTGTGCTTTTCAACCTGCTGCTTTTCACCTTTTTGCCGTGTGATCCAGGCGTTGGCAGTTTTTACATCTCATTGGATTTGGTATGTAGAGATCTACTTTACATTTGTACCAAGTTACATCAACAGTTGGCGGTAGCCGATAGCGGTAAAAAGTCAAAATAATTCTTCCCGTAGGCGAGCGGGTTTTTCCATCGTCATTCAATTTGGTGAATTTATAGACTTCAGTCACTCCTTGACTGTCCATTTCGCGAACAATTTCATCTTCCTACACATGCTTTAAGCATGGGGCATAAACTACGTCTTTAACCGAGTTCAGTTTGTCATGCAGTTTAGCGGAAATAGCACATAGATTAGCTAATGATTTAGATTTTATGAGGGTTTCGGTTGGGCGCGGACAAGTACGCCATCGCGTAGAATCGAAATAGAGTCTATATATGTTGTAATGCTGTCTTTTTAATAGCAAAAGGGCTGATTTGAGAAATTGTTATGGTAGGATCAGTTGAAGAAATCACAACATACAATAGGAATGATGTTACTAGTTGGCAACACCGGAAAATCCGAATTTTTAATTTTTTTGCTTTGGGGGGATACGTCCGCTAATAGATGAAATCTATTTGTGTTTTTATCTGGCGGCCCCGGGGCCATTATGCCTTATGTTTGTCTGTTATTTAGTTATTTGTGAAATTGGCATATTTACTAATTTTTTTTCTTGCAAATGATAATTTACACCGAACACTTTGAATATTGTATTGTAAAAAAGGAAATCATATTTTAAATGAAAACGGAAACCCACGAGTTTACTCGTAGTACTAGGCGTTAACCGCAGAACTGAACAGTAATTTTTCTCTACCATTGCCAACCATCTTTAGTTCTTTTAAACCATTAATATTGAAACATTTGAGATAATCATAAAAGGAAAGATCCGAATTGATATTCGTACGCATGCCTTCGTTACTTTCACAAGTTTCCACAACAACGAAGAAATTGCGTTGCGAAATACAGCCATACAAACTAATTTCATGATTTGGAGTGGTTTTGGCACCCAACTCAGAAAGCTACCTGGTTAGTGGTTACTTCATCCCCAACCACTATCGATCTCTTATTATTGTTAGTGTCATTCATGTAAAAATCTTCAGAATCATCTATGCCTGCAATAATCGGATCGGAGGCTGATGTTATTTTAGCTGTTATTCCGGGTAGCAATTACCAAAAATTGGGATGAAAAATTTAATATATATATTTTTAAAAAAAAGTTTACAAAATTGCAAAAAAAAGAATAATTTTTCATTCGAAAATGAATTAACTAAAAATTTATATCAATTTATTTGTTATTGCACTTTCACAAAATTCTTTTCCTTTCTAACTTTTTTTTTCGCTAACACAGAGAAGACACGTCAGTAAAATGTTTCTCAAGGTATACCTTTCAAATGAGAACTGTTTAACTATAAGATAATTTAAAAAACGTAACATGGTAGTGCTTATATACTTGTGTGTGAGAACTTCACTGATAGAGGTAAGCAAAACAAAAAAAATGCTTAAACGTAAGAATAACAAGTGAAGATATTAGATAACGCGCAAACACATCGCTACTACAACGTGCAGCAATACATACAGTTAAAAACAACAGCTGCAATGGCAATATGCAGTAAAATATTGTGATTTGAGAAAATGGCCTACATCAACAAAACGTAAAACGTTGCTGGAAGCAAGATTTTGTTTTATTTTCATACATACATACTCTCTATCTCCTTCTTTGTGTTCATTACCAATTCAAATATGTGTAGCAATGTTTGAACATATCTTGACGACGATGAAAAATCCTAAATTAATGTGAAAATTAATCCAGAAATTTCTTTTTTTTTGATTTGTAATAAAAACGACATGAATATTTTGACTAAATATAGGGTTTTTCTTACACTTCTATATATATTTCGATACTACGCATATCACGGTCGCATTTAATACGTTTAATGCGTTAAATGTCCATTATTCTTTCTTAGATAATTAGCCCACGGTGGTGGTATACATTATCAACCGTTTTCATTAAGAGTGGACGTCTCAGCTTTTCGCAAGATCATTTATATATATAGATATTTTATTATAATTATTATAACTTATCTAGAGAGTTATAAACTGAAAAAGTATGATGAGAGCTAGTAATCAAGACTTTTTTTTGAACGTGGATTAGATGAAAGGCAATGACCCATGAGATAGCGCTCCTAAACTTCTTACCCACCTACTATAACACTTACTCACTAACAGACTTAGATACAAATTGTCCAGCGTCACTTTCTGTTGCATACACAGGGGCCAGGTCCTAGAACAGGCGACAACCAAGATGGAAGATGCCAAGCATAATTTTCCGATTACTAAGTTTTTTCTGCGATTAAGTTCCCGAAGACGAAATTTGGCTATTGGTACAAACATGTTGAAAAGGATATTTCACAAGAGTTGATGCTTAAAGCCCACGTCGTTTGTATTGTAATCTGACCATATTATCCATTATATATGCTGACTTTAGTAATAAGCAATTTGTTTATTTTTATTCCTACTTTCAAACAAAATCTCTGTTTGAAAAAAGTATAAAAACCAAATGAAACTGAATAAAGAAAGACATTCATTCTAATCTATAATTCAACCTCACAAATACTGCGTTTCGTTCGCAAACATTTCGATAGCGTCTCTTTTAGCCGAGTCATATTGGCGTTACAAGAGGAAAGAAATCTTGATAGGCTGAAACCGAGCAGAGTAGGTAAAGTCCAAAAAAATAATTCTACGGAACGGCATTACTCTTTTCAACCATTAAACAACAATGAAAGTTACACTAAGAAAGGAGGCGACCACGAAATCTCTATTGCAGCAGATTTCACACTTATCTATACTTTAGATCAATTATTCAGCTAAAACTTTCTCTATACTTTATTACACGGGCGATTTTTTCTCATTTGAAACTACGCTACCATATGTCTCTCCGCAATTCATTACAATATCTAGAATTCCGGGAGATGTTTATAGGAATAATTGTTTCTTAAGCAACATGTATACAAGTAATCTCTTTATGTATATTTTTTCGATACTAGTGGCTTTTTTAACATCTTTTTCCACTGTAGTATTGTTAGAGTTTAGCAGTTTCGGGATAATTTTGGAGGACTTGCTTCGAAAATATTGTTATTGACAGGTGTCGTTTGGAAAGCGTATGTGCAGGCTTTCATCACATGGTGACAAAGCACTATGACGATATTTAGATTAGATTCAAACCATAGTCGACTTTATTGAAAACGCCCATTTCGCTAAAATAAGCAATGGCGTTTACGTGAACAAAAACTTTCCAAGCTATGCAATGTATGAAGTTCAACCTAGTTTGAATGAAATTTTTTAACTGAAGTCAGTTTGGCTTTTAATGGCACTTAATTAAAAATTTGAACTTTAAATTATTAAGTTTTTGCATATTTTGTAAGTTATTTGGACAAGGCAACTCTCCGCATTACGTAGGCATTTCCTACAACGTACAATTATTTTGTATGTGTGTAAAAATATTTTATTGCGTGTGAATCTTTCCAAGTGTGACCAAGTGTTATTGGTGTAATGTTGTGTACACCATTTCCCTACGCTTCTCGGTCCCTATAAAATGTAGGCGGATGGAACGCCTTTTTTTAATGCAGCGGGTTGATACCCTTATAATGAATTGTGTTAAAACAATTGCTTTCTTAAGTTTTTACCCGGCCATTTATACATAATTCTACAGGTATTATATTTGTTAACTCCATATAGGTTTCCCATGACAATGTCAGTTTGTGCTTTCACCAAGGAAAGCATACACGTTAAGTATGAACCTTGAATTGAAGTATGAAGTAATATGCAGCACTGCGGGCAACTTTAGTCATAATAGTAGTAGCTTGGCTGCAGTTACCGTTAAATATATAGAGTTTCTTCAGCCAGTCTAGAGTAGCTACTCCAATCCGCATTTTGCAGTAGAACTCTTCTTTGTTTTGGTGAAATATCAGTTTCGGAACTTCCCATTGATAACGGTTGAAAAGTGGTCACTCGTATGAAGTTCTTTGGAGATGCCCCACGAAATAAAAAACAAGTAATGCAGCGCAGCTTGTCAACGTCCCAACAAGTCAATGTGAGAAAATGAATGATGGGTTGATAAGTGTGTTGGTCCTAAAGCATGAAGATCACTTTAAATGAATGCATTTTCCATTACGATGCCATGAGAATGGTTTCCTTTACAACCTCAGACTGCGTTCCAATTGTCATTGGGTCAGATACCCGGTTGCTATGCAAGCTCACACTGAGCCGAGGCTCTTCCCGCGGTTTGGTCCAACCACAGCCACCATGAAACTCCCGCAAAGGGCCGTTGTCGCTGACAGGCCGAAGCTGGAAGATTGCTTAGGAGGCTCCCGACACCCGTCGTACCGGATATAAAGAAGAAAAATAAGTAATGAAAGAAGAATAAGAAAACCTCCAGTCAAACTTAGCATCAGGTCCCATACGACCTGAAAACTGGATATGGGATAGAATCTGCAGAGGAAGCTGCAATAATATGGAACTACAGGCAATAACTCGATATAGATAATCAGAAATAACCTCCAAAATGGCCTTAGTCATCTCCCCGGTAATTCCGTCAATGCCTGGGGATCTTTTTGATCTGACTTTAGACATTGCATACGCAATTTCATTCTTTTCCAAGGGAGGAGTAAGGGGCTCAAACCGGATACTAAGAACCACCTCCCGTTCCTGCCCAGGGAAAAATGTTTCCAGTAATGTATCCAGGCACTGCCTCCAATTAGATAGCACTCCATTTGAAGTGCGAATACTGCTTATCTCCAAGGATTTTCTCCCCTTGAGAACGCAGTGAACCTGACCCCAAGGATCATCACTGTTTCGGGAGATAAAATTTCTCCAGTTGTCCTCTTTAGTCTAAGTAAGCATGGGTATGTAGTCATTGAGGCATTGCCTCAATTCGACTCGTATTTAAACGGCATTCGGAGCGTTAGACCTTCTCGCCCGCTCGAACTGCTTTCTAAGGCGGCGGACAGCCTTTCGGTTTTCGGACAGACGACGTGTCCACCACTTTGACACTCCAAACCGATTCAGTTATGTGATCTACCTGCTCATCTAAGGGTCTCCTCTGGAAGTCGCAAGCAGCACCGCATTGACTGCCTCCTGAATAAGGACGCCGTAGATGTCCCAATTTACTCCAGAAGTGCGTCAACGTTTGACGTCAACTTCAGACGTGGCCGGGGTGTAGCTTATCACAACTTTAATAATATGGCGATCGCTAACGCCCCACTTACCTTTCACCCCCCATGAGAAATCAACCAATGCCATTGCCGCCCTATTGGCAATAGTGACATCAACGTCACTACCCCCAACTAGACCTTGAAAAGTGAACCATACACTCTGCTAATTTAACACCTGGACACATCTGGTTATACACCACTCGAACAACACTTCATCCCTTATTTGGTAGCGTAAGCCAGAAACTCGTTCCGGCATTTTGCTAAAGCATAAGGGTGAGCAAGCGTTAGCATCCACGCCAGGATCAATTGGGTGTCGCCAACAAGCAGCAACACCGAATCCATATACCTAAAATAGCCATCCAGTTCTTAATTGAACTTACAATGAAGGCTTGCACAAAACAACCTTCCAAACGGGCCTTCAACAAACACACAGACACCATAACTACTTGCTAGAGCAAGTGTTGCTTCCACGTTCACATCATACACAATGACAGCAGAGTGGCTGTTGTGGTCAAGGAACCCGCGTATATCCGCAGCCAAGCCCTTGAGCCTACAACCGGGCACGTAAGGCTCTCGCACTAACGCCACCCCAATGCCTAACTCACGCGTACACTGACCGAACCCACACAGCGCCTTATAACTGCGATTGCAGTTATATTGGAGTATGAGCAAGGCCATTTTAATGACGAGCTGCCACCCGCACAACCATCCTATGGTATTCAGGACAGGCGGAGGACATCATAAGATGACCCGCCTGAAGCCCCTAAATTCGTAATTTCTGCCGTGTGTGGCATTCGCGCACACACTCTATCTGTGGTATCAGTGTCGGCAAATTATTGTCCTCAGCCTGCAATCTTTAACCATATGATTAAAGCTGTGGCAGCGGTAGCACCTCATTATACGGTCGTACCGGGAACGACATCCACTCGGCGCACACCCTGCCAGCGCGGAAAAGGTAATCCATGGCACTGCTACAGCCTTCCAGAATAACGTTTGCCTTGCTGTCAGAATCTGCGCCCGGTCTCGACGTCAAACTACATCCGACTACAGAATAAACCTTTAAAGTTCATCTTGTACAGTTTATCCATAAAAGCGGACGGACTCAACTTCTCATGGACGGACTGAACTGAAACTCTCGTTTACAAAGGAAACGTCAAGCTCGACTTCCCGAAACTTTGCGTTGGCCACAGCCTTCTTCCTCTCCGCAACAGATGGTGTACGAACTGCGGCTCCACCCCCGCGGATTGGTTTAATGCCGTGCACCCTAAGCCCCAACGTCGGTCCTAACTGTCCCACTACCTTCTTGACTACCTCCTTAAGTGTTTGCAGTGGCCTTGGCGGTACGACAGTCCGTGCAGCCTAAACAACGGGGAGAGGAACCGAAGTTGTTGGGGTGGGTTTAAAGCACCAATCGCCTCTCTCAAGCTCCTCAATGCGGCCTCTAAGGTGCGCATTTTCAGCCACCAATACGAAGAAAATCGCCTCGTATTCGCCACCAAACCCCAAAACCTCACTGGTAGCCTCCAGCGAAACATTATCCAGCGAGAAGGCGAGTAGTGATCGCCTTTACCTTGCCCAACGACTATGCAGCAGCATTCCACTCTTCCGCACGCGCTGGCCTGCTAGCCACGCAAGCTGCCGCGCCCGCTAGGGTAGCGGAAGCAGCGGGTGCAGCCATAATGTCGGTTTTCGTCTTACGGGTCTTTACCAACCGGGAATCTTAAACTGTAGGCATTGAGCCACTACGGTGCATGTTCCCTTCAACCACGTGGTCGCTAACCGACACATCAGACGGACTGTGGTTGCGTTTTGCACCTCCCTCTTTTTGTGGTCAAACCGTCTGGCCTCCCTTCGCCCTCATAAACTCATCATCGGAAGGCGTCATTTCTTAGGACAGTCCCCCCGCAACACTCTTCCTGCCAGGGTTCCTTTTCTTACCCTTCCCCACTGTGCACTAATCTACAGAGATATATTCAAATATCCCTTTTAGTGCACTAGTACAGTAAATAAGGCGAAGTGTTAGATTTCAATATATATATAATAAAATATATAAGAAAACGAGATTCACGCCACCAACTGGACAGAAGTACAGCCGCACACCAACGCCACCAAGCGGTAAAAAGTTGGGTGCAGGTATGCCACCAATGTAGAAGCACAGAAACACAACGCTCCCTACTCGACTACTTCTGCTTCGTCTTTTCCAAATGTATATCTGACTAGATTGATAGACAGACTAAGGGAGCACCTTTATTTTAACTGTAGATTTATTTATTTTTTTGCTCTTTTTTTCTTATTGCTCTTAAAAATGTTCCAAATCCACTTCGTTCCAGATAGTCGAGGTGTAATAACACTGAATGTCCTGTCTTGTATTGCGCACAATGAATGAAAAAGACACAAATTATTTCCACTTATTGCGTGCACGTTGGCTTCACTTATGGGTTTAACTATAGTTTCATGTGCACATACATAATACATACACATAAACCATTGCTATGGAAAGAAAAACACTTTTCAATCGATTTTTAATTATTTATGCACTAAGCACGTCTTTATTTCGGTATTTATTTGTGTTTCTCTTCAAACCGCACTGATTACACCACACTAATCAATCATTTATGAATTATCAACCGTCAACTATCGTTCACTTGCGCAAACACGTCTTGATACTTTAACTGTCCAACATCAACTTCGATTGGACAGAGAAAAATTATATTTTAAAATTGGTGATTTGATAAGCGACTTGGTTTTATTTAAGGTTCGACGAAAAGGTTTGTGCTGAAAGGAGCCGTTTCTTTGGTATATAAATTGTTTGGTCGATTGGTACATGAAGTCATTAAGGATAAGTTTGAGCTGGTTTTTTCAGCATTGTTGTTCAGTTTGCGGTCACTTGATGTTCATTGCTGTGTGCTCGAAGATTGCGACGCAAACGCATCCAATGTATCGATTCTGCTTCTGACTGAGGGGTCTGGTCCTTGGTGTCTAGGGCGAGGTTCACTCATTTTATACAAGTTTTCAGTTTTGATATTTAATATTTTCCACCTTTGTAAGGATCGAAGGCAGTCTTTGTGTAATGTGGATGGTGGTCATTGCAGTTGATGTAGAAGGTACGCCAGTAAGTCCCAGGTAGGGTATGTTGGATCCCTGTTGGAGATCGAGATTGGATTTCTCACGGTTAATTCCGAGAGTTAGTTCCAAGAAATTTATTATTATACAACTGAATCATCAATTTATTTATTAAATTCGTTTCCTTTACTTTTTCGTCCAGGAAGAGTGACTTCTTCTTTTTCCTCCAGGTAGCGTTTTATAATACAATATAAGATTATCAATAGGAAAATTTCTCCCATAGCAAAATAAAAGAAGCTAGTAGGGAAGAAAACTAGCAAAGCAAGTGTGTCGCATGCGGCGGTTCAATTGATACTTCTATACCTAAATATTTTTGAAACCGTTAGGTTGACCGTATAATACACCCTTCTTGATACTGTTGAACTGTTAACATTAACGAAATAATACATCATTTATTGAGCACATGTTCATTGTATAAGTTTATGCCTGACTGTCGCTGAAAAATTAAAAAAAAATCTTTGGTCGCCCACGTCGGCTCACAACACTTGCTCCGAAGCTGACGAATTACTAATACAATGACACTTATCTGAGAGAATTATTTGTTGGCTGAATTAATTTGTGATTTTGGAGAAAGTCCCATTATAATGAGAATAGAATTTAATGTTCAGTAGATTTCTCCACATCTGTATTTTACTCCTGTCAACTGTACCTAGGAAAATTTGTACGACGTCAACGGTAGAACGCGACTCTTCATGCCTTGTGTGTACAAGTATGTGCAAAACGGGCTTCTAGTGTGCAATAAACAAAGGTGAAAAGAACTATCTTATTTGATAATTTCAGCTTTTGCGATCAATATAAATACACAATACTTGACTATAAAAGGATGAAGACGTATAACAATGTCTACATAAACATATAATAAAAAAACAAAATATATTAAATAATATGAATATTAGCAAAAGTTTTATATATATAAGATACGCCATTTGGCCAATAACATTTGCGCAGCAAAATTATTAAGTATTAGCCAAAGGCATCCGTTAACAACAAACGGTATTAAATACTGTAAGAGGGAGCGAAAGAACTCAAATGAGAATATGAGAATGAAACTTGTGCAACTTGTATGCGTAAAATTACACTATGAACGCATATATGCTATACTAAGACGCTTTCAGTAGACCTGTGTGTGAGTGTATTCGCGCTAAAGCAGAAATAGTTGTGAGCTGTGCATACGTTTACTTAAACAATTATATGTGTTGATTTGACTTAGCAAATTACTTTTGCTAAAAAGTAATTGCCGGCATTACTTAGTTTGTTAAGTTCGCGTACGGAGAGAATTGATAGCGAGGGATAGTGTTTCGCCGTAGTTTTTTTAGTTTTTTGGGCTTTGCGCGGAAGAAAAAAGTATGGACGACTTTGCTTGTTTTGGGATGATTTGAGAAACAAAGAAAAACAAAAAGAAAGGATAGACGAATTAATCAATTAAATGTAGAAATTGTCTTCGAATTTTAAACAAAAGTTAACAATTGTACTTAAATATAATTGACGGTAATGGCTAAAAAAAAGGTAAACGATAAAGGAAGAGAAATCTAATTAAAAGAATGTGGGTATATCCAAGAAATTAAGAAAAGGACACCTACCCCTTCCATTCAATGTAGTTTATGCGAAAATAATACAGAATGTTTTTTCAAATAATCTGAAAAAATAATTGAAAGTAATACAAATGAAATATTTATAGAAAAATTTTATATCCGGCGAATCTGTAATAGTACATAAATATAAGTAAATATCATAACATTATTACCCATAAGTAATCTATTAAGGCATAAGATAACGTTGAAAAGAGGGGATCGCATATTAACAACACAAAAGTTGAAAAAACTTCCGGAACAGAAATATCAATGTAATAATGCAAGTCTGTTGCACGCTTGGCTAGATCAAGTCCCAGGCGGAATAGCTCCTCTCCCGCGATGGACTTTTCTCCTGTGCTTTGTTTATCAAGGTCAGTAGGCGGAAAAGAAGCCCGACTAACAAAGACGTCTTCGTTAGGTGAGCTTTTCGATCATGGTTGCTATTCCATAATCACTGTGTTTATTGCTTTATTGGCCTGCATAACCCACCAATTAGGGCTTTACCCTATTTGTATGCTATTTGGTTGTTTGATTATGTCCATTGGCAAACTTATGTTTCTGACACGTTACGTTTTAGAAAAATTGATTGCAACTGAAGCTCAATTAAGGGCCATTGGTATACATTTAATATTAGCCGTTTTTGGTTCGGAGTTCTTGTTAACGAAGCTAAGATATCTTGCGAATGAAGTACGCTCTACGCCTCTCTATTTTGCTTTTGGCATTGATATTTTATTAACTGTACGCTATGCCAAAGTGATAAAAACTGAAGTATGCGGTAAAAATGGAAACACAGCTCGGGGAAAAGGCGTATTTATTTTTATCAATATTCTTTGGAGATATAGGCAGGGCAGTCTGAGTTTCAGAAGATGCTCTTGCCACCTAAGAATAGCTGACAGGAGGAGCGTTATTTGTAACCTCTGTATTACCAGCTGAGTTTGTTACAGAAGAAATGCTAATGGGCTTTGTAGGCAAAGATGGAACTCTCGAAACCTTAACCGGATTTGCCAATGGTAGATTCAAAAGTTTCATCGTTTGCGAGGGAGACGAAGAGGAATTGTGACGAGCAACATGAGTCGACGTACAAGATTTAGGCGAAAACATATGTGACGTACCGCACGCTGCACTACAAGTTGTTCTTTTATAAGCTGGAGGAGAAGGCAAATGCTCTAGATAGCGACACTCATCAAACATTGTTTTCACTTTTTCGAGCTTTCCGCAGAATGTCACGACATTTTTACTTAATTCAGAAAAACCATTCCTTGTCTCCATGAAAAGTTTATACAGTTCAATGTCCCGCTTCCTATACTTGGGACATGACCAACGTAATCGATTCGAAGGATCTAGGACTGCGTCTGCAGTACGGCCAGTAATACCTGCAAACTTCGAATGACAATAACGTTCGCAAAGCCAAAGTAATGAATCGATCAGAATTAGGGCATATTTTGGTTTGACATGATGTAAATACACGCCCCATATAAGAGAGCAACAGACGAAATAGAGCTTGTGAAGGAAGAAAAAACAAAAAAGTTTGTCACTTACTCAAAAGTAATCTCTTAAATTAGTACGCAAACTTCACACTAATAAAAACACTGCAAACGAAGAGAGGAACTGTGGACGCCGCAAACCAAGACATATGCATGCAAAAAGCAACAACGACACTATTTGACGAGAGCACTAAGTGCTGATCGCAAAATTCAAAATGATATTAACACAAAAGTTCAACATATTTCAATAATTTTTAACACTTTTATAATTAATTAGGCTTTAAAACCGTATAAAGGAATAAAATAAAAAAAGAATTACAAAATTTCTACACACAAAGTAAAAAGTACGCGCGAATTAAATAATCGATCTTCGATTATATTAAAAATAAAGATTTATTATATTTTTCTCTTTAAAAGGTTTATTTGAAAGTTAATTCAATATAGAATTTTTACAAACTGCTTATTGTTACTGGCGTTATTTGCCAGTTAACTTATTTGCTAATTGTGTAGTTAATATTTATTAATAATATTATTACATTACATTAACTTTATTAAAGTTATGTTGACATTGTTGAATTGATTTTAATTGCCATATTTTAACGTGTTGATGAACTCATCGATTTTGTCGAATGAAAGGGTTTGATAATTTTTAGATGCTATTTATTTTATATGGAAGGTTGATTTAGTAATGTAATTTCGTTAATCTGAACAATTGGTTTACTATAAATTTTTGATTCCTAAAAAAGGAAAGAAAAATTAAGTATTGCCATTTTGTGCTTTTCTGTTAAACATGTAGTAGACAGCGGAAAATTAGTGCGGCCTTTGACCACCACAAGATTGTATTCAACCCTGTGGCAACTGTCTACTCCAAAAACTTCGACTCAAGCTTTTTTTTATAAAGAATTCCCCGACGAGGAATAAACAATCCTAGAAATTCATATAATACGCTCAGTGCTTGTACGATTTTCAAATTTCCCCAATTCTTTTCAAAACCCTGTACAAAAAAGTTTATAACGAAATGTCGGAATGTTGAAATTGCGTTCACGGGCTAGGAACATATCCTACCTTAGAACCATACATGCGTAAATTTTGAATTAAAGTCTCGAGGACTTTTTCGCCTTAATTCGCTTTAAATGCAACCATAGGTGGATAATTCAAGACCATATCTTTTTTCAAAAGTGGAATCAACAAATAAGTTCTTCCTCTCGCAACATTGTAGAATTATTTGGTTTTTATTTTTGCTCGGGCAACTAACGTAATTACATAGTCATCGTTATATTTTGATGACTGATTTTGTACTGAACCCCAACCGATTAGAATTAGTTAATTCATTAGTGTAGGCCGACAAAATTTTTAAGTCTGTGTATTTATAACAGGTGCGTTGCGTCGGAAATTAATTTTTACAAAACCACGAAAAGAAAATATATCCAATACTCAACGGTAAAAGAACATTGAGCAATCGCTATATACTTTCGCTAATAATTTGTCATGTGAAATGCGACATGCGCGCTCGCGGTAGAGCGGTTTGTGATACTCATTTCTTTTTTTCTCCTGCCCGCCGCGCCGCATTATAACATAAAAAAAAAAACATTTTTTTTCTTTAATGATGGATTAATGAATTAAATAAATGCCTGAAGAATAAAAACAAAAAGATACATATTGTTACGGAAATCCCAAATGTAGTCATTTTCTACAACCAAATTTACATTCACTAGGCGTCATGCAGTTGCAGATCGATGAAAGCGATTAGTGGAAAAACAGATAGGTAAAAGCAGAGTGCACATTCGCAGGCGCCTCATGCAGCTGCATGCCGATGAAAACGGTTACCAACAAAAGAAGGTTAACGAATTAAATATCAAGTCATAAAATTAGGTGCTAGTAATAGGATGGCAAAAATGTATATAAATAGAATATTTGTGAAAGACAAAAAGAGTAGAAAAAGAGTATTTGAGTTAAGCAGTCGAAAGTATTGTCAAAAATAATTTGTAAATAATCCTACATTAAAAGAAATATAATTGTAAAGAAAAAGAACTTTGAAGTGTATTTCTCTTGATCAAAATATCTACGATCTAGTGGTACGGACTGTATCTCATAAAAGCGAATTTCATAACAATATATTGTCTTTATTTATGCTAGGTAATACTGTACTTTATCTCATGATGTCTGTCCGGTACGTCGTCCGTTGGGCTGTCCTTTGTCCGTCGGTATCTGTCGAAGGTCTCCCTGCTCTCCCTCATGCACGCACCACACCATAACGCTCCTCGGCGGTGGAGTATGCCTACTTAGCCAACCATTTTAGTTAAAAAAAAAAAACACAAAACAAGATGAAACAAAGTGGTACCAGGTCCTCTGAGCTGGATCTGGTGTATGTGCAACACCTCTGTACTCGAAGCTGCACCCCACGTTGACTAATAGATGGCTTTGCTGCTTTTTTTTTTTCTAAATCTCCTCCAAACCTTCCTCCTAAGGCGATTCTTTAATTAAGCTTAAGTAAACTATATCCTTCGGAATACTTCACTTCTTGCACTCCTCGCGTCACTTCATGGGCAATTTCACCACAATACAAACTTTCAGTTTTCAAGTTAATTGATAGATGATTTTTGGAAGGCTTTAATAAAACACTTTATTTGTTTCGTTTGGGTTAGTCTCAATATAATCCAATCTCAGAATTGCACATAGATAAAAGAAAGCAAACCTCGACTTTTACATAGTCACCAGAGCAATTTTAAGGAAATAAATTCAATTTTGCAATAATAAAAAAAAGCGGTTAACAGAATCACATGTGGTTTTTTTTTGTTTTTACTTTACTTTGCAATTAGTGATTCGCTATTGTTAACTGATTGCTCCTTTTTTTTGTACCTTAATTCCTTTGCTCTTCAATGTATTATTATTTTTTTTTTTACCTTTGCCAAATATACTCCTTCTACGACATAACTTCCCTTTTTTTTGTTGTTATAAATTATCATTGTTAATTAATTAGGCATTGCGGTAATTCTCTTATCACTACATCATTACAGAATAAGAATTTTCACTAGAGTGAAGGGTTTTCTTTATATTTTCACTGGTTCCGACAAAAATTCATTGATTTCCTGTTAATCTCGAATTGCAAATTGAAGATTCCTTTCAGAATGTTCACTGTTCATAATAAATGTTAAACACCACTTTATTGCAACTTCCTGAAACTATTCGCAAGGAGATAGCACTTGATTTGCTTTTAAAATTTTCGTTATCTCGTTTCCGATTAGCTTATTACTCATTGTTGCTGGCATTTTTGTACGTAATGACTGCAGTTATATAGGTTTCCAACAGAAAGCGAGTGATGCCTGTTCGACTGTAGTTGATAACTGTCAAAAGAACTGTGACACTTTCTTGAGGCAATATATTGTTCCTCTAAAGTTATTGACCACTAGGAAACTGACAAAGAATCAAGGAATTTTCATCGAAATTACACTTAATTTTTTTCTTATTTTAGATTCTCTTTCTACTTATTTATCTTAGTTATGAAACTGGACATTGCGTTAAACGGACACATCTCGCACTCTCCTTTTTCTTGCTATTTTGCTCCTTTCCTTCCCACAGTCTCACATTTCTTTCCTTTTTTCAGGATATTAATTAATATTATTGCCGTAAGGAAGTGCCTTTGCTTTTGTTTTTTTTTCTTTGTACTAAACAACAGCATTAGTTTCTCGTGGCAGAGAAGCAACCCTCTTTTTAGCATAGTAAAAAAGTGAAAAACTATTATTATTATTATAATTTTATACTAATGAAATAAATTCTTAGACTAAAGAAAAAAAGACATTGAGCACTAGTAGTACAGGCTATCGGCTCTAATATAAGTAAATGTACATTAGATAATGAGCTTAGTAGTATTAATAAAGTAATATATAGAATTGATATTCGGTTCTGAAGCTGATTTTAGAGTGTCCAAAGAGTTACTCGCTCCAAATGCAATACTTCTAGCCAAGGAAAACTTAAGGCAGTCGCAGAGAATGTGCTTTATAGTTAGAGTTTGTCCACAAATTGGGGAGGAAGACTTCTTCAAGATCCATTGGTGAGTTGCGATAGTATGACCAAGGCGAATTCTCGAAAATGTTTGGATCTTGGTTTTCTCAACGTTTGTTGGATATAAAGGTGGAATTAATTGAGGGTTAATGGAAGAGTAGTGTTGATGATGTTATTGTAAGTTTTCTCCCAATATATCTTTCCAACTTTTCCATGACATCATCCATAAATAGAGGAGCAGAAGCAGCATACCTTGCTGCTCGATCAGCCTGCTCATTTCCCAATAAATCGATGTGACTTGGTACCCATAACATTTTAATTTTTCCGTCGGGTGTTGTAATTATATTCCTTAATTTGTTGATGGTGCTCCATCTCGAAGTTGAAGGGTTCCGAAAAGCTTGTAATACAGACAAATTGTCGGTAACAATGACGGTTTTGAGTTTGCTCTTATGGGCAAGGTTCGCAGCGTGAATGATAGCGCTGGCTACGGTTGTGAACGTTGAGGTACTTTCGTGAAAAGTGTGATTGAGAAGAACCTGTCCTGTAGCATCTACCACGGCACAAGCAGGAGGCAGGCCAAAAGATTTTGAGCCGTCTGTGTATAAAAGATTCCAACCAGTACTTTCCAATATTTAGGTTTTTTCAGCTATTAGATTCCTGAAGACGTAATTTGGAGTGTCTTCTTTCTTGTGCATAAACAGCGAGATGTCAAAAGAGCATTCTTTCAAAATTCATCGAGGGTTAACATCAAAAGAGCAGAAAATTTTTAAGGGAATGTCCAATTCCTTTGCGACGTACAAACAATAGTCAATTGCAGGTGGTGACTTTGGAATTTTCTTCACAATAATAATCTTTCTCACGTCATCACCGAGAATTGATGTGTTTGTATTAAGAAGCTTGGGGACTATTTTGGCTTTTAAAGCATAGTCAATCTTGCGTAACACAAGCATTTTGGTAAGATAAGCAATAATGTTAATATGAGCATGGCTTCTCCAAGCAACGTACTGTTTCAAATTCACCCTTGTTAAAATCAAATTTTTTAACCGAAGACAGTGTGCTTTTCAACGATGTTTGTTGGAAAAAGTGGGCCCGAGAATATGGAGCGTATGCCCGTTTAGTGTTGGTAAATCATTAAATTCCCTGCATCGCATATCTGTATATCTTTCTTCAAATTTGCATTTTTTTTGAGTTTTGTACGATAATTTTAGCCCCTGGCGAGTTTGCTCATGCGGAGATCTCTCCTCCAATAGATTCGAGGATGTTGATTGCCTTCGTGCTATCTTTTTATTTTGTAAAAGTGTACACATCGTCCGCGTGGAGACAATATACCATTATCCGTACACGGCAAAGAATTTTTCTACTGTCGTTGGAAGCGATCTGGAAAAGCGTGACAGAAAGAGGAAATCCTTGCGGAAATGAATAAGAGAGATAATTGTTAATTCTAACTTTAAACCGCCGATGCGAAATGAATGATTTGATGTAGTTGAAGAATTTGGGTCCAACATTCCACGATTTCAAGAGTCTTAAAATAACATGGAGACCAACTCTGTCAAATGCTTTTTCGAAATCAATTAAGAGAATTGTTATATGATTCCATTCGGAAATAGCTTTGCCTGCAAAATAATCAATATGTAAAAGAGCGTCGATGCACCCACCATCCTGCTGGAAACCAACTTGTTGCTTTGTAATCAGTTTCTTGGTCTCAAGAAGATGGACACATTTTTAGACTTTGAAATTGGAACAACTGTTGCCAGTTTCCACATGTAGGGTATATGGTCAGTGAAAAATACCGTATCATATAGGTCCAGCAATTTCTTTTTACTTGAATTAGACAGTGCACTGACCATTTGGTAGGAGATGCGGTCTAGGCTCGGTGTCTTACCCTTCAAATTGGAGAGACAACTTATAAGTTCTAAGGTGGATATGCAATTTTCCAGGAACATGGCACATCTGTCAGTACAATTTGAAAGAGTAATTGGAGTTCCTTTTATGTTCGATGAAAGCACTGGAAAAGTTGCTGTCAGAGGAGTACGCGCACCACATTTGTACGAAGTAATTAGAAATCTCATCTGCGTCAGTTAAAGTTCCATTGGGAGTGCAGATGGCAGAAATTTGGTTCAGGTTTGAAGTCCCATTAAGTCTGTTGATTTTGTTCCAGACAACTTTCATTGATGTATTTCTGTGAATTCGTCTCGAGAAAAGTTCGAAACTAAGTGCCTTTGATTTCCTCAATTCCTTCCTGAATAGAGCATTGGCCTTTTTGTATAATAACAAGTGATTCTGATCAGGACATCTCTTAAAGCGGTGCCATAGATCCATTTTATTTTTCCTCAAAAACGAAAGCGTGTTGTTCCACCAAGGAACCCTAGCTCGATTAAAAGAGCTGTTGGATTGAGGAATAGAAAGATGAGCAGCCTTGCGAATCGATTTAGTCATAATAGCAGCATTATGGTTGCAGTCCCCGTTAAATTTGAATTCAGAAATGACTCGGCCTGTTTGGAGTAATTAATCCAATCCGCTTTATATAGGAGAAATTTGGCCTGTTTTGCTGGAGTAGCAGAGGACATTGGTAATGGAACTGATTTGACAATGTAATTTTTGGTTGATGGTAGAGCAGGTTTTTCATAGGACGGAGTTGGAGTTAAAGGCTTATTAAGCACGATTTGCGAGGCGATAACAGCGTAGGTATTGCTCTTGCTAATTCTTTGGGTTCCAGAAGGATTAATTTCCCGGTATTTGCGTCGCTTTTCACCCATGCTATTATAGATTTCTGTTTTGATTTTTAGAATTTCACGCATTTGTAAAAAATGTGTGCATTGTTTGTCTAACGCTGAGTGTTGATCGTTGCAATTTAAGCAAAAGCTACGCGTACAGTTTTCAGGATGTGGGGGAAGACCACAGTTAGCGCAGGATTATGGACTGGTGCATCTTTTTGCCGTATGACCCAGGCGGTGGCAGTTTTTATACCTCATGGGATTTGGAATGTAGAGTTCTACTTTACATTTGTACAAGCTACATCAACCGTTGCCGATAGCCGATAGCGGTCAGAAGTCAAAATAATTCTTCCTGTAGGAGAAAGGGTTCTTCCGTCGTCATTTAATTTAGTGAATTTGTGAACTTCAGTCACTCCTTGACTGTCCATTTCGCGCACAATTTCATCTTCCGGCACATGGTTGAAGCATGGGGCATAAGCTACGCCTTTAAACGAGTTCAGTGTGTCATGCAGTTTAGCGGATATAGCACATAAATTAGCTAATGATTTCGACTTTATGAGCTTTTCGGTTGCGCTCGGGTTCCCAGCAAGGGCAAGTAAATTCCCATCGCGTAAAATCGATATAGAGTCTATATACTTTGGCTGATTTGTGAAATTGTTATGGAGGGATCAGTTTGAGAAATCACAAAATATTTTTTGTCGATAGGAACGATGCTACTGGTTGGCAACACCGGAAATTTGGAATTTTTAATTTTTTTTCTTTGAGGGCATACGTCTGCTAATAGATGAAATATATTTGAGTTTTTACCAGGCGGCCCCGGGGCCATTATGCCTTATGTCTATTATTTAATAAATCAGTAAATAACCACTCACTTGAAAAGGTTTGGGAACTGCTGAGGATAATGACAATTGTTTTCAATATTTTATTTTGCTTTTATGTTTTTTGTTTTTTTGATTTTTTTATTATTTTTACAGAAAACGAAAGCAAATATCGTATCTGCGACAATCAGTTTTAGCAAAAGCACAGAAAACACACGAGTTAAACACAAAAAGACACCGAAAAACACCGAAAATAATTAAAAAATCACAGACGAAAAACAAAACACGCACTACTCAGAACAAAAGTCGCTGTCGAATCCAATGAAAAACTGATTCATTGAAACTATAGAAATATTATTAAATTTCTATTATATGTCGAACCGTTCACAAGCGTGGAAGGAAGCAACTCTTTTTCTTTCTATTTCTGAGCTCTTCCGAACCTCAGTTGGAAAACAGAACTCTACTTTTTTTTTCGTACTTCTGACCTTCACACTTCCACTACCTTCTTCTCTCTCCTTCGTTTGCCCTTGTTCAATGACACATGAAGTCATTGCGCGTGATATTGCCAATAAAGCTCGAATTAAAAATTATTAGCCGCGTATTTTTTTTTCTTTTTATTCTCTTTAGAGTTGGTATATGCAAAACCTCTTAAAACACCTAACCCAAATCTTGTCGCTCACTTACTGCTTATCTCACTCTCTCAGAAATCTTTTTGGCGAGCTAAACAAAAAAAAGAGAAACCACCACCAAAAATTCTAGCATCGTTTTTCTTTCTCCTTTTTCTTTTGCATAACTAACGGCTAGCCGTTACTTTGCAAAAGATCAGAAAAATCATGCGATGTCGTAGTAAAGGCATCCCGTAACGGCATGCCGTTATACGACATTCGTGGTAAAAGCAGACAGACCGACCCCCTCCCTACACTAGCACAGCATTTTCACTTTCTCATATATGTCAAATTATGCGAAAGTAAAAGAGTTCACGTATGGCATTATTTTTTTTGTTTTACCGGTGTTAGTAAGAAAAAAAAAAAAAGAAGAATTTAAATATTTGAAAAAAAGAGAAAGAGGTTTAATAAAGTAATAAAATAACCAAACAAAACAATTATAAGGGAGGAAATGAGGTAAGGAAGAGGAATCTCTCGTGAGAGAAAAATTAAAAAGCAATATATATAGTAAATTTTTTGTTTTTTCGGCCATTTTTTTTTTTTTTTTTTGATGTTCCTCGTGATAACAACCAAAACAACATCAGCCCGTCTCCCTACGGAGGCTGGGTCTGATCTTATAACTGCTGATAGAGACTGTTTTGAAGATTTTTACATGAACGCCACTGGGCATACCAAGACAAGCCCTCTGATTTGGGTGCCACAGCCGCCCCAAATCTCGAGATCAATTTGTACAACTGCCTTTCGAAGTGCAATTTCGTCGTTTTTGTCGAAACGTGCGCAGACGCACAAGGAAATCGTATCAATATTAACTCCAACCTCTATTTTTATGATTACTTGAAGGATTTCAACATATACGGCTTACAAGAATTAAGAGTTGTTAGTAGGGTCAGAGCCAAACTGCTTTTCAGCTCTGCTGCCAATGCCAACAATTTTGTTACGAATAATGAATTTACTCAAAAGAATTTAAAGGCGTATATACCGAGGTCTTTCACTGAGAGGTTTGGAGTCATTCGAAACATTCCATGCCCATACAGTGCCGATGATATAATTAAAAAGGCCGTATCCGATATTCCGATTAAGTCCGCTATCCGTTTTCAAAGAAGAAATCCCAACAACCAAGATGAGTGGATTCCCACAACCAACATCAAAATTAGCTTCAAAGGGAGAGCCTTCCCTAAGTCAATAAAATTTAATTATTGTTATCTGCCGGTTGAGTACTTTGTACCCACTTTAAAGCAGTGCTTTAAGTGCGGTAGATACGGTCACGTGTCAAAATTCTGCAAAGCTAAAGAGAGCAGGTGCCATAACTGTGGGAAGTCTCCGAAGTATGTGAACTGTGAGACGATGAAGTGCTTGTGCTATGGTTCAGGTGAGCACAACACTCTCAATAAGTGTTGCCCTAACAGAAAACTTGAATCAAATATCAACAGGATCATGGCAATTAAAAATCTTCCGTATAAAGAGGTAAAAGAGAATTTTTCCGAAAATTATTTCAAATGTCTCGATGACATCATCTATGACGACAATTTCCCTTCACTGGGGAACACGTCTGCAATTTCGACCAAGGATGATAATCAAAACGCCAACAAAATTTTAACCAAAAATAAATATAATGCTGTCGTCAAAAGGAAATTGGTTTCTTCCAAATCTCCTCTCAGTTCACCCACCAAGCCTTCTCTCAATTCACCACCCAAGCCGTCTGGAACAAGTCTTCGGTCCTCAGAACTTGAAAGATTAATTCTCGCGATTCAAGAAAGTATCCGTCCGTTGATTCCTCATAATCTTATTGAAGAATTTGAAAAGAGGAAATCCGCCCGGGTTTCTTCTCAAGTTTAAATATGATGTCCTTTTTACAATATTATATTCAACCGACGTAACCTATGGATATTTACTTAAACTCAAACAAGGTTGATTTCTGCGTCTTAAATGAAGTTTTTCGGAAAGATGAAAATTGTTTTGAAGTTAAAATTTCGAATTATTCCTCAGCCACCAAATGCCGAAATGATAGCTATGGCGGTGTTAGTATATTAGTTAAGAAAGGTGTCAATATCAGACGTATTGCCTACAACTCTGCTGTTGACATTATCATCACCAAAACCATGGACCTGAAACCGAATCTTTTCATAGCATCGTGCTACTTTCTACCCAGTCTCGATGTACAAACTTTTAGTGATGAGATTCAGAGATTATGTGACTTTCTTGACGGTGAACAAAATGTGATTCTAGCTGGAGATTTCAATGCACGCAATTGCTTGTATGGCGATCAAGTCTCGACCAACAAAGGCAAGATCCTTGTAAATGCAATCACTTCCAGCAGTTTCAATGTCTTAAATAATGGCAATACTACCTTTCACTGTAACCGGAGTGGTCGCTCGGAAGCAGTGTCTTGGATCTAACTTTCTCGAATTTAACTATTTTATCTTTCAACTGGAACACGTCCGACGTTTATATTGGCAAAAGTCATCACTCTCCCATTTTATTCCAGTTGTAACAATTCTGTTAAGAAAATAGAAAATTTTATTTCACGCAACTTCCTTATGGACCGTCTGTCTAAAATTGATCTTCCTTCTGATTTATCGTCAATTCAAAGTGCCTTTCAGTCTGTGATCAAGTGTGCTAGAACCAACTTTCCTGACATTGAGTCCTTCTCACCTAAACCTTGGTGGAACTCTTCCCTGTCGACACTTTTTCGCAAGTACCAAGCTGCAAGGAAAAAATAAGTAAATATGCCAATCCAGCCAACTACATTGAATACATGAAACCACTGAAAGAATGGAGGTCTGCAGTTAGAAAGGTGAAAAGGACACATAGAGCTATCGCGGCTAAAGATTTATGTGGTAACGGTAACCTACGTTCTTTCTGGAATTATATCAATGGTCATCGACACTCTAGTCGAAAGTTAAGCGGTTGTGCTGTATGGAATGACCATGATAATAAAAAATACTTAGATATGCTTAAGAGCTACATTCCAAGTGTCAATCCGATTACAATACCTTCAATTCTTTTTAGTAGTCTCAGCAACACATCCTTTTCATTGCATGAGCTAATGTATGTTTTATATTCCAGAAAGAGAGCTACTGCTGCAGGTTTTGATGGAGTCAAGTATGACATGATCAGAGCACTGTTTGGCTGGTCCACCAACTTTATACCCTCTGATTTGCGATGCATCAAAATAGTTCCCATTCCTAAGCCAGGTAAAGACTTAAATGATTTAAGTAGCTTCAGACCAATTTCACTGATATTTGTATTCATAAAGACTATCAACCTCATGCTTAAGGAGAGACTAACTGGTTTCCTGAAAACTGAGAACATTATTCCAGCTCGTTCTTACGCCTATCAACAACGCAAATCTACGAATATGTGCGTTAATGAACTATGTTTTCTCATATCTAGCTTAAAAAAAGCTGGGAAAATGGTTGTCATGCCTTCCCTGGGCATCAGCAAAGCCTATGACTGTGTCAACTTGATTAAGCTTTGTAGAATTCTCTTAAACTTTTCGATTCCTCTTCAAATGCGGCTACGGATACTTAATTTTTTATCCAAGCGTGTGTTGGTAATGAGTGCTGAAAAAGTTGAAATGTACGGTGGTATACCACAAGGATGTTGTTTAAACTCCATACTCTTCAATCTATACGCAGCTTCTTTGCATGATCTTCAAGACGACAAAACTCATATTTTTTAATATGCAGATGATTTCCTAATTGTATCTGCGGACTCGTCTTTTTCAGCTGCTGTCAATAACCTCTCGATGAAAGCGAACTTGTTTTTCGACGCTTGTGCTGATCTTAATTTATATTTTAACCCCAGCAAAACAAATGCTATTTATTTTGTCAAAGGTTCTAAACGTGAAATCAGACTTCTTATCTAAGGTACCCAAGTTAATCAGGTAAAATCCCTTCGATTTCTTGGGAGAATTTTAAATGACAGCTTAACCATTCGTGGGCATTATGAAAAGGCGTTCAAAGACTGTCAATCTGTATGCAACATCATCAAACTCATGATAAACAATCAGGCAGGCTTGCCTCCCAAAAATGCTTCGACCATTTACAAATCTCCAGTCAGGTCCAAAATTGAATTTGGACATTCCACATGTTGCAATTTCTCAAAATATATTGAGAAACGTATACAAGCATTTGAAAACCGAATGTTGAAGCGTTGTACTGGACTGACCCCCTCAACTCCTCAACATATTCTCGATGTCATATCTGGTGAGTGGCCCGTTTCCGAAAGAGCCCTTTTTTGCACTGCCAAAGAGTTGATTAAAGTCAAGATGATAAATCCTTCCTTTTTTCAAGAAATTATATCTTTTAGTGATACTGTCAATTGCAGCTATACTTTTCCATTACCAGCAAATGCAGTCTTCATGAATATTCTCGAATCGATCTCTGCCTCAAAACAAAATGTCAACTTCTCTTGTATGAGGATGTTATGCCAAGAAAGGTCCTTTTTTATTACAACAACGGCTACGATATATATGCCACCGACGGTTCCGTCGGACGTAATGTATCTGGCTTCTCGGTCGTGAAACATCTATCTAAAACAGTACATCGAGTCAAAGTGGCGGAGGAACTTTCCTCAACTGTTGTTGACCTACTCGCCATTCGACATGCTATTAAGGTTGCTATTTCCGATGGTATGAGAAGGTTTGTTATTTTTTCTGACAGCAGGTCAGTTCTACTTCTAATAAATAAAAGAGATGCAGAGAACAACATATATGAGATTATACCGATATACTAATTATCTGACGATATAGCTTTCTCATCTATTGTGTTTTGTCAGCATATAAACGTGCAACAGGCCTTTATTTAAGTGAACGTGAAGAAGAGAAGAGAGGTGAGCAATTAAACATTAATTGTTAGAGCCTTAGTAATTCATAAATTGATGCAAATATCATATGGAATTCTAAGTAAAGTGATCGATGTTGCAAAGGCCCAAAAACAGCATTATTAATATCGCAAGAATTAATATTGGAATGGACTAATGCATCATATCGAATTTTTACTGGACATAATTATGTTTTACCCCGGGAATTACTCTAAAGTTATTTATATAAATTGCGTAAGTAAGTCCATTAACCATGGACGCACCGCTAGAAATTTCCTGTTCTATTTGCCTGTAAGCAGAATTTTAGTTATTTCATTTCTTGTTATGCTATGATATATTGCCCGTGAAAACTTTCTTGTTTGCTTGTTTCCAGCATTACCAGTTTCGCCAACTTTTATCATATTTTAAGTACACATACCATTGTGTATTTTATATTGTCATATTTGAATGTAGAAAAGTAAATTATATTTGTTCCTTAGATATTGATTCTCATCTTTTATTCTCCTGTTTATAACAACGATTTTTTATCAATAGAAGTTTTCCCACATTAGCATCGCTTAAAATAATTCCCTCAGAAGAAATCATTTCATTTGGTTTTCATATGCTTCTTTCCAATTTTTTATGCATTTTTCCACTTTTTTATACGGTTTATTAAGTAATGACAATATCCTACAATTTATGTAACTACATGAACAATGTTATAAAACATATCTTTTCAAGAGGAAAAAATCAACTGACTGCCAATTAGCACAAATAGAAGTTATCAAGTTTAAATAATTTATTTATGAGGGGGGATAATGGAAATTTATTGAATGAGCCGCCTCATATAAACAAGCCGCACTAGTGTTGCAAGTAGCAAAGCATATGGAGTTGACGGATATGTATTAACGATAATACCAATGATATTAATAAAATAGTATTCATAAAAATAACATTAAAAAGGGTATTGTCAATGAAGAGAATATGAATAACTGTAATTTCACGCAACATAGATATTATTAATAAAATAACATTAACAAAAGCGTTGTGCAGCAACTAAATTCAAAAAAAATAAGTGTAAGTAGTAAAGAATCGATATCCATTTTGATAGATTACAATACAATTTCGGATTGTGGGTTTCGGTAGCTTCGGCATTTCCGGCGATCGATGTGGCTGCTTATATGTGGCAAGCTGGTGGTTTTGATTGTTGGATAGATACTGGTATTGCTGTCCAGAAGGAGAATTCTCGATATGCGAAAGGGTGTGACGGCTTTTGTTGCAGTGACTGCATCTGAAACAGCTCTGACAACGATTTGCCTTTTGAAAATTAGCCGAATACGTCGACGAACAACGTCGTACACAACGAATCTTACTTGCGGGCTCATCTGCATAAAAAGCTGACAGATTTGTAATAGGCGAGTTTAATTGCAAAGACGGCATGTCTTTTCATACCGTGGCTTTGACCACGATGAGCGACTTGAACGTGGTTGACGACGTTCATTATGTTAGGATGATGTTTCAAAAAACGGTATCCCATTTCGGAGCGCGGACATCGTTTCTTATTTAATTGTCGTACGGTCGACATCGCTGCGATAAGAGAAATGCGAGTATTAAAGTTACGATAGAATGAAAGAAGTGCTAATGTAAATATTCAGTAGAAATAGATGAGGGAAATAATTTTCTGATAGATCTTGCATCGAGGATATTGTCATCGAAACCGTTTATGGAGTTCCTTTAAATGTTTTTCCTTCCATCTAATTGCGAATACTTGGTGAAAAGCCTTAAGTTTTTGCCGTCGGTTGACATAACTTAATGAAAACTCAGCCAAGTCGAGTTTGGGTGGTGACAGAATACCGATACCTATTAAAATATTGTGATCGTCCGCCATAGACCAGAGGGATCTTAAATGCGGGTAACGTAACTAACAGACTAGAAAACTCTTTTAAAGTAAAAGTTTTTCCGTTATTAATTATTTTCGAAATGGACCTTTCCAGTTTTTGTTCCGTCTTCCCAGTGTCTAAGATGTCAGAAAGATGTAAGACAAAAGCCTCAAAGCTCGATACCAGATGACATTGCATTTGCTATGAACACAGTCTAAAGGGAACGGGCTTTCTGGAACCACGCTAGGGTAATAGAGGAATCTGTCCGCATTCGTAGGGGACGTTCTGTGTCTTTATTGATTCAACCATGTTACTTCTGGTCCGCAAAGCTGTTTTCGGGATAATGTTATAATGTTAATCGGAGTAACTTTGGCTTTACACCTAAAAATACACATTTCTGGTGCTATGCACAATCGTTTTAAAGGCATTTTTCTCTATATTGCGTTGGTATGTAACTTTGTCATTTAATATCTTTTCAACGTTTATTGTTATTGTCCTGATTTTAATCAAGAAAATACAAAATGATTATCTAATAACCTGAGATATTTTTAATAAAACTTTCTTTTCCACTTAGGTTTGCGTGTTATTATTATATGTTCCTGATAATTGTAATTAGAAACATCTACAAAAAATGGTTAACACTAAACGTACCGACATTTCATCCTTATGAGCGGTCAAATGACCGCTTCAAAAAAACGTATGTATCTTAGTAAAGTAGATAATAAACAAAATATTTTTCTGATGCTACAATAAAAACTTGTTCCCCGCTTTTCGATGTATGTATATTTTACGAAAAGTCAATAAGCTACATGATGATACAATAATGTTAAATGCGAGAAATTTTAAACAAAATTTTAAAAACGGTTATTTGACCGCGCATGGTACGTTTAGTGTTAAGAAAGTATTTCACTACAAAAGTTCACTAGTTAGTCCTCCACTTTCATGTACGGCTTTCAATTTCATTGCACGTGAAATTTTTTTCCTAATGTTGCCAAATTTGCATTAATAAAAATTCAGCTTTACAAGAAAAAAATAACAACAAATTCTTTACAACTTATGAGTACGCTTAACAGGGCGTCGTTTACGTCGTTTTTCACTATTTTCTCTGTTTTTCTTTTTCAAGTTTTTTGATTTTATCCACGTTAAAATGCACACTCTTTCTCCACGACCGCCTTTGTTCCCTCGGGTCTAATACTCATTCAAGCCTACCAACTTCTCTTCCAGACTATCATCCATATTTGTTGAATTTAACAACACTACACGTTGCAGAAATGCGTTTGCAACGAATATTACAGTGCTCTATGGTTTTATAATCTTCCAAAAAAACTTGAACTGATATAAAATTAGGCATTTCCCTATTCTATTTAAATCGAGTATGTCGAATATCTTTGCAATCTCAGATATATGGTTGTTGCCATGTATGTCATACAGGGTAGATTTTTACAAAAATAGTCATTAACATCATTCCATTGTACTCCCAGTATATTTGTCATATTATTGTCGTTCAGCGAAAGAAATTGCTTATCGAGAAGATGGTTTTGGGGAATATCCTTAAGAAATGTGAGATCGCTTGCAATCCATTTTCTTAAAGAACAGGGATTTTAATACACACTTGATTTCGGTTAATATCGCAAGGGGAGATTGCAAATCATGAGCATCAGCTAAGACATTATACATGGTTTAATTCTAGCACTTGCAACTTTTGTGGGTATCGTTTTTCCTTGCGTTGTTTCAAAGTCAACAAATCTCGGATAGCAACGTAGGAGGCATCGTTACCTTCCAAAGTCTTAGTTAACAATTCAAAATCTTAAATTTCAGTTTCGGGACTTTCTTCGGAAGCTTATGCGTTTGCATTTTGTATGTGATGGGTGAAAGTGTATTTGTTCTCAAATGTTTTCAATATCAGCGTCAAATACATAATGAAACATCCGCCATATTAATATAATTTAGTTAAATTAAATTACTTTGTAAAATTGATGAACGAAGGCCATATCGTTGAGGGTGCCTCCATTCGAAGCTGGGTTTGATGCATTAAACACCAATCGTAATTTGGTGTTTACGCTACCAGGATTAAACACAACATAATGGGGTAAATAATATTTAACGTCATCGTTAACAAAACCCTCAGGTGGAAGCTTATCCATATTTATCGATATGATTGAGAATTTCATGTTCTTGAAGAGTATCATCATATATCATTTCGACGTTTGGCGCCTTAAGAAGCGAATTTCATTCCTCATGCGGTAAGACGTTTTTCGACTTCGGCGAAGGCTTTATGCGCAAAATGTCCCTGTACAAAGGGTAAGTGTATCACATACCGGCAAGTCAGATCTCTTATAGGCCACAAAATAGTTTCTTTTATTAATTTAGTTACCTATACAACCCTGTAGAATGCCGGGTTACTAATTGTAGTGGCAAAAAAAGGACGACGAACAAAATAATTGGCAGTCGTGAGAAATTGACATCCTTAAAACAAGTAAAGAAAGCGTAAAAAAAAGTGGTAGGAAAAATCGCGGTTATCAAAAAGTAAAAATGATTGACCGGAATATAAGGATACCAACAAGATTAATAAAAATGTTGTTTCTGAAAATGAGTGAAAAAGAACGCCTCTCTCCGTCACTCCAAACAATCTCCTTTTTTCAACTAATTACGGCTTTAGATACCCATAAAAAATATTATCCTTTTTTTTAAAAAATATGTTCTGAAGTAATACTTTCATCAATGGTGAAATGTTTAAATAGTGATGTTAAGAAACGAATAAAAATGGACTTTATTGGCTTTTTTTTACATTTTGTTACCATCCAAACAACTATAAGTCGGTTTAGATTCAAAAAAATAAAAAAACAACAGATTTTCGTTCACATAAAAATATTAGTTAAATTTTAAATTCTGTCGTATTCAACTTTTTTTGAAAGACAGATTGTGATTCTTGTGATATTGTAGTTTTTATTTACAAAATTAGGATATCTGTTTACAAATTATTTATAGGAACTGACATTTTACAACCCTTTAACCTGCGGTCCGGTCTTGTCCGTTCGAATATTGCAATGCAAATCCCTTGACTCGACTCTGGCTGCTCACTTTTCAACTGACTTTTCGGTTGGCTTACGGCTAACCTTGCTTTCCGCAAATTTTCTTCTTATATATCCGTTTACAAGCAAGTTATCATTACTTAAATTTATCGTGACATTTTTAAGCCGTTTTCCGTTAAATTTCTGCCAGTTCTTGTTAATCTTTTTGGCTATCTGCA
Organism: Glossina fuscipes; assembly: GCF_014805625.2. Classification (NCBI taxonomy): domain Eukaryota; kingdom Metazoa; phylum Arthropoda; class Insecta; order Diptera; family Glossinidae; genus Glossina; species Glossina fuscipes. The sequence goes on along the minus strand of NW_023998459.1, from coordinate 3,035,737 downwards.
GCTGCTCGACGCAGGTAACATGCCATTCATGAGTACTTGGTTTTACCTTTGTTTAAAATTTACTTTTTTAGAAAACCCACTAATTTTCATGAAAACTCAAGTTATCGAAAATGGCATTTTCGCAACAATAGTAATAAAATTGTTTATGGTATAAAAAGATAGAAAACAAATGGTTGTGCAAGTGTGAAGATAAGAAATGTTTTCTAGAGCAAATAAATGAGAACGGCAAATATACAATATAAATACAGTGCTTAATAATTATATTTATATGTTTCATTTAAATACTAATAAAGTGCATATACAAATTAAATCAGGAACGAATATAATCAAAAATTTTTTCTTTTTTTATTCTAAAACATTAAAAATTCACATAAGCACATATGTAATTAGCACCCTAACAAAAATATGACTGAAGAATTCATGTAAAAATAGTCATTATTAAAAACTTATTGTTACGAATTATGTATAAAAGAAATTCTAAATTGTCGTTTAAAATATATATAAAAACGACGATAAGGGAATTTAGAAAATAAGAAATTATCATCTTCAACATCTTTATCATTGACGTGTTTGAAAACAGTTATAAACGTGCTAAATGCTTTTAATACTTCATGCATGTATAAATAACCATATACATGCGTTTGTGATCAACGGCATACCTTTTTTGATCAACCGGGTGATATAGACTTGAGGTGCTGCTATTTGATGTCTTCGATAATACATGGAAATTCGTAACTCGGAAAACTGGAGTTCAGGCGGTAATAACAACTTTAATTATATTGAAAATTAAAAATCAAAGCAAAAAGATAAATGTGACACCCTACAATGCAATTCTGAATGATTTATTACGCAGATAAGAGCTTATCCACTTCACCTCAGTCAAACACTTTAGTAAAATCAGTATATACGATATCCGTGCGGGAGCGAGCTATAAGTCATTTTCGTTTTTTATCTATAAATATATATTTTTTTCTTTTTTTTGTACACGTTAACTGGGTTGGTCAGGCATAGCAATAAAAAAGACCCCAGCTCTGTACGTGATAATAGGACATTAATATCTTTTATTTATAATTTTTTTTACTTTGGTTTAAATGATAGGCAGATAAGAATTTTCTTTTACATTATTAATAAATACTCGCTTTTTTTTATGTGTTCTTAAGCTAAAAAAAAATGTGTTAAGATATTTTTTAAAAGTAAAGTAGCCTCGATTTCGGAGTCTCTTACTAAAATCCGGGGACGAAGAAGGCTTCAGTTAGGATAGGGTATACAATGGTCCAAGGTAAATTTTGTCCGCCCGCTTTTTCTTAGAAGGATAAAGCTTACGCTTTTATTGTTACCGTATTTCTTTTAGTTTCATCTTTGAATTGTCCGTGGGAAAAAAATGTGAAACCCCTATATCTGCTTAACTAGCTAGCGCACCAATGACATGAACGCACGTTTCTTACAGCCTCCAATTCTCTTAAAATGGCACTTAAGAGTAGCTCTAAAAACAATAAAGTTCAAAGTTCATATTCAGACACACAGTGAAACGCATACTTTTTAAAGCTTTACCATTACATAAAAGTGGTAGATCATAAAGACACCAAAGCGTTATACCCAAAAGTAGCGTCGAACGTAGGTTTAGATGGCTTTCTATTAACGTGTGGCCCATCTCAATAGAAGTGCATAATCTTCTTTTTTTACCATTTCATCTGTTAATGTTATTAATTAATTGTGTATTCTATCATTTCTTTTTCTTTTTGAGTATAAATCTATGACTTGTCTTTTATTTTTGGTGTAGACCGCTGAGTTTGACTATTGAGTAAATTGGAATTGTTGGTCTTCCAGCATATTGACATTGCCAAACCAGCCTTTTTCTCAGCTTATTTACTCCTTTTTGTATTGCGCATAGCTGAATGGAAATTAAATTTAGGATGTCTGATATAGTGTAATATTTAACATCGACGAGTTCATCCGTAAACAGCTTTGAAACTATGGCAGTGTTGTTGTGTCTTAGGCTCAAGTAGTTAATGTTAACTTATGTCCATCGAGAAAAGAAACATAATTTTGGACGAACGCTAATTTCTATCTTACCGACAAAAAATCGGAGGACCCTAAAAGCCTTTTTTGCTCTCGATAATTTTATATTTAAATTATTTTCAATTACGCTGTATTATTATATATTTTTGAATTTATTAATATTATGTTTCTCATTTCCTTTTGTTATTTACTAATAAAATTTTCATAACATATATTTTTTGTGTTATAAATAGCTATATATTATATCTGATGTGTATTATATTAGGAAGTTAACATATTCAATGATCGTATATATCGCTATATAGTCTAGTTTAATTGCCAATTTTTTTTATATCATCTCACTGACGTATTTGATTCGTTGTTAATTCATTTTTAATTGCTGCATGCAATTTTAAATAATATGTATAGCATCAGGCTTAAGAGACCCTATCAATCAGTCAAAGTCAGCAAACATTTCACTGACACATTGCGCCTTGTGCTTACAGAATTGTCGGGCTCTTAAAAATTACTTTCCACCTGAATGAGAATTAGGAATGCCCTCTTAGTGGCGAATTTTGCAAACTCAACATAAGGAAGTCATATAAACACCTCGATATGCCTCCTGCTGGTTGGACAGGAATATATCACAAATTGAGTTCAATACGTAGCTCCCATAAAAAATAAAACTGATATTTTGGTTTCCGTTGTTATCCTAATGAGCCCTCGCTTGATATATTGAAACAAAAATCTGAGTCAAATGAACAACTTGAAGAGAATAATATGTTTAATTTAAATGTTTAGACAATTTTTTTTGGAAGGATTGTGAGGAATGAAAATAAATTTAAATAAGTAAGAATATTATATTCGGTCGTGACGGAATTTTTTGAACCTATCGCAGTGATCCTGGAAAAGAGCAAAAGAACCACATATTAATACTCTAGAATAGAGGGTGGGCGCGGTTAACTTTTTATATTTTTAGAATAAAAGCGGAAATCTATATTGTGTATGTGTTGTATTTCATGGGTAACGAGCAAAAAACACGGAAAACGAAAATGTTCGGAGCTTTTCTTACACGGACGTGTGGACGTTGCAAGCGTGTTTTTTGGAAAGTTTGGGTTCTTATCAATTTCGTTTGCAAGTTTATAAGCCATATCATCACCTTTGCGGAGGAGAGGATGTCTATCATAGATGTTTCACTTTTGGGCAGGCGGACATAGATAACTGGACGGACATGGTTAAGTGCACTTCGAATTTAAATCTGACCAAGAATTTATACACTTTATGGCAGTACTATAGCGTCGTCCCTAGAATATACTACAAAATTTTTGTAGATTAACCTGATATAGTTTAATGAATAAAAAACCGATTTTTTATTCTCTCCGTCAAGAACTTCCAACATTTCTGCAAAACTTGAAGTCGATAAGTTAATATTTGCGGCCAGGAGCACGCTTATAACAAACATTAATTAGATGGGCAGAGAGACAACCAGAAAGACAACGGTTCAGAATATGATACTAATCAAGAATATAAAAATTTTGTGGGGTCTGTAAAGCTTCCTTCTGGTATGGGACATCCTTCCTTGAGGGGTATAGTAATTTAAGAACTAATTTACTTTAACTGACTTCCGATAAGGCAGATTGGTGTTAAAATTTTCTAGGCGAAGAAAGTTGAGCAACTAAGGAGAGCATACTTAAATTTCAATTGGAAGCACTTATGAAATAAACTACTCTGTTGCCATTCCAATTGAAAAAATCAGTTTAAAACAACCCTAAGATTAAATGCCGAGCCTTAAAGATTAAGGGAATAAAAAATAAGGTCGACACGTGACCCCTGACAACAGCTGACGCTGAAATGGGACCTATCCTATAACTCAATGATCACCAAATCTTATGCCGTAACTTTTTAATCCGTGTTACTGTACGCTTACCTCTGCTTTAATAAACTTACTATTACTTAGTAACATTCATGGTATTATAAGTGTTACTTAAAAGCGTCGTTGACGAGAAAAATATTCGCTTACCCACTGCATTTTAAATTAAAAGCTTTAATCCGGAATGCAATCGGCTGTTGGATTATTTGACGCAGAAATAATTGAAATTTACCGAATAAAGTTGATGTTGTTGAAAAATAAATCGAAGTGAATGTTTTGTTCACACTTTATATTAACTTTTCAAAAAGGATGAAATATTCGCCAACACGTGAGTCCAATCAGTAGATAAACATAACTTAACAAATTGCGTAACATACCTAAAAATGTGTGAATTTATCTATTAGCTGTAGTCAGCTCGAAAATCCTTCTAAAGAAAGTTTATTGTCTTTTTTAAGAGATACTCAAATTACTCAGTACTTACCTGCAAACAAAGCAATACATATTGCAGTCGCTACAGTTGCTGTTGCACTTTCAGACATTACGCAAACGGACAGACGGACATGCTTACCTCGATTCCGAATTTGACACTGATTGGGAACACATAAGCTTTGTGGCGTCTCTGAAGCCTCTTTCTATTTATTGCAAAGAAAGCATATGTCAATAAAAATAAAGCATGCTGGTGCAGGAAACATGTTACCATGCTCGATTAGCACGCACGTTTAACTGAACAGTAAAATATCTATATGTATCAAGAAAACATATTGACACTCCAAATTTTCAAAATATCACATTCACACTCAAAAATTTTATAAAAGTTCTATAGAACAAATTTCGTTGTTGACCCCCCTTTTCGGCGAGCTAGTGTAAAATTTCTTTTCGAGCCCTTAAAGTATGCTACAATTTAAGCATGCTGTATGCCCGTTTGTCCATCTGTTCGTCTATGTAATGTCGGTTGTAAACATTTTCTTAGCCACCGAAAAGAAGGCATTGACTATAACTTTGGCAGAAATATTGGACGTTCTTACGCGCAGTTTCTTATTTAAAATGGATTAGATCGGTTCAACGAGAGTGAGAATATCTTTGCTTTTCAAAAGGAATAAAGAATTGGTTTTTTACGCATTACTCATAAATTACAGCAGGTAAACCTTCAAAAAATTGACCGTATATTTTACGGGCCATGCTGTAATGCTTTTGCGAATAGTGTGTCACAATTTAATTGGTTTTTTATAAAACCTTTATAACGTACAGAAACTTTACGGATCTTATAAGAAAACTTGGACAATTTATTACGGAGAACCTAAAAATTAGTTTAAAAGGCGTATAAAAACCCCTTGCTAGTTAAAAGTCAGCTAAGACTGCAAATTTGTGTTTAAGGATCCATTGTTTAATAAAACATATTCAAAACTCGATAGAACTTGAAAAGGAGAGGTTCGCCATATATATGCATATGTCTGCTGCTAACCACCGTACTGGTCAATCATTTACTATTGCGAAATGAGGAGGGAAGATAACTGCAATCCAAAAATGTTAACTAAAGAATTCGGATAGCTAAGCAGCAATCAACTCATCTCCGTGATTATCGACTGTTTTTTTTCAGGAGACAATTGGTTACCGCCAAGAAGCTTATCAGGAACCATCGTCGCCAGCTTTCCAATACTTCTCCGCAAACTTTCCATCACAATGCATTAATAACTGAGAGAACCGTAAAGAATGAGAATCAAATTGACGTTTGTTTTTTTTGTAGAAATAAACCACATATGGTATACAATAACAAGCATGCAAAGTGAAGTGAATAGAAAATTATCTAAAATTTGTTTTAAGCTATATTTAGCCCGATGTTTTAAAAAAAATGTGCTTACTTTTACCAAATTTTGTTTTTCTTTTTCCTCACAATTCCCAAATGTAGTTTCGAACACACATTATTTTTTTTTAATTTTTTTTTGAATTTTATTGTATTAATAATTTATTTTCTAACAGCTGTTTATATTTTTCTTTTGGAACTGCTTTTTTACAAACGCAAATCCAAAAGAGTGATCTGTGGTAATTGGTAACATTGCTTGATTTATACTCAATTCTAATTCAAATTTGTTCTCAGCGACTGCCATTTGATTGTCGTCAGAGTTTACTTATCTGAGCGCACTTGGTGATAATCGACAGCAAATTTGCATGCATCTCCCTCTTTAGAAAATAAAAATTGAGGCTAACGAAACACAAGCCTTTGAATTCCGACAGAGACGCAATCAATAACTTGTTGTTTAGTACAGATGGATGAATATTTGCTCTGTACTTAGGTTGTTTACTATATAATATACCAACTAATCGTGTATTGTTTCTTAGATGCAGTAAATGTTAATACAAAAAGGTCTGTTTTGTTTTTGCTTATTTTTCTAATTTTTATGTGATAGTTTTAATTGGCGGTTAATTAAATTCTTTTTTTTTTGCTAGTGTTCAATACCGAAAGAAATTAAAGGGTTATCAGTCCTTTTATATGTTTGTGTACTTGGCTTTATGATTGTACTTGCTTATTGTTATGAATGGCGATCAACTAAACCATATTTCTCTTTTCTTGCTTGTGGTAGAAACTTAGTTGGTATCTACTGCTGTTAACAAGGATTATATATCAGCACATATTGAAATTAGGATATCCTTATTTCGTTTTCCTTATTTTTTGATGACTTTGCATTTTCAAGTTATACATGCAAGATTGGTATGTCAATCTTGTTGTATTTCTTTCCTTTCTTGTTACATGGATTGTCAAAGACGAGGTTTTGAAAGGCTGGGCAGGGTAATGAACACAAATGAACACTAATCCGGTACAACTATTTATAAGTGCGCCAACTCTAACATCAAATGGATTTTTTTGTTTCTCAACTTTTCACGTAGGCTTTGTTCGTGGTATGCCAGAAGATTATTTTCCCAAATATCCAAATATAACCCTAAAAGAAAATCGCTGTAATCGGGTTTACAGCCGGGATTTCGCCATTGAAAATCGTACAAAGATCGGAAAGTAAACTTTTTTAACACCTCATATATCTCCAACCTATCAAAAGCCTACTGTGGAGATAAGATTTTACTACGAATGAATAGTTTATTTTTAGATGCTCGTAAGGCATGTGATCGAAATATAAAGATACTCATCCGTTGCTTCGTACTGACGGTTTATTTAAAAGGTTAAAAAATACGCGTTACATTTCAGCTATTCATTTAAAAGGCGCATTCTGCGTTGGAGAAAAGTTCACGTAAAAAGACAGCGTTCACTATACCTGGAAGATCGTTGCATCAGTTTACCGCCTAGGTAAAAGTAGGTTACATTCTTAGTTGCAATAATAATAATAATAATATTTTGCTCTTTTGCAACATCGATGACTTTTATCATCCGTATTGCTTCTGGTATTTAATGAACTATCGTAGTTATAAAAATTCTTGTCCACGTTTAATATTTAATTGTGCGTCTTTTCAAACTTTTCCTCCGCGAACAAAACGATGTCTTCTATAATAATTTCTTCTAAACAAAATTATTTTAAAAATTTGCACGCTGCCAAAACCCACTTTTGGAGATTTTCAACTAGCTGGAATCATTAGTTATATTATAGCAGGTTTTAAACCCTAACCCATTCTACACACACCGTACCTATGGTCTCCTTCGGCTCATGATTTCTAATGGGAGATCCCGAAGTTGGGTCTTATGATCCTTAACCCACCTCGCTCTCAAAAAAAAAAAAAAAGATTTATTCCATGTTTACATTTTTAAGGTAGCCTGTTTTTTTATTAACAAACTATAAATATTAGAATATAATTAAATATAATTTAATATAATTGCATAAATAAGAAAAAAAAAAAAAGTTCTATAAAGAAGAAAATTTAATGAAATCTACTGCGTAGCAACCGGCTGGAGATATATCAGCGTACGATTCGTTCCTTGGTACGATTATTCCTTGAAAATCATTCCGTGGTCCATTAATCAACAAACGCATAAACCCCTTTGCTGTGAACAGGAGGCAACATCCGTGGACGTCTAATCGTCAACTTCAGTTTAGAAGCAACACCGGATCACAACAGCAAGCCGTGTGTAAGGAAGGCATCGAGTTCATTCCTGACATAAATCGATATAAATGGTAAATTTAAGAACGTAGCTTGGGATATCCACCGAAACTTTTGTAAACAGAAAAAGAAAAACCAAAAAGAAAAGAAAAGAAGAGAACTTTTTTTGTCATTTGCAAATCGATCATAAACTTATAAATAAACGTATAAATAGAATGATTCCAAATTGAATATTTTCATATATTTTCTCAAAGCCATGATCGGTGTTTAAGTCGTTGAAAACACAAAAAGAATAAAAATTAAAATCGAAAGTGCTTGGCTAAAAATGTGTGGCTAAGCGGCATACTCCGTCGCTGAGTCGGAGTATGGGTGAGTGTATGCACGAGTGAAGGAATTGGGACCGGGAACGTTTACTGACGGACTAAGAAGGGGCCAACGAACGGCGTACAGGACGGACAACAACCCTCACAAACGGACATCGACAGTATGAGCTCATTGAAAGGTTTAATTGAAATTTTTCCTTTTTATTTGTTTTGTAATATTTCAAGTGAAAATCTTACGGCACAGCAGCCCGAATATTTTGCAAACGCTCTACCGAAACCTGAGCTATGCCCATGACAGCATCCAATTTAAAAATATAAACTAAACGTATTCATTTTTCAGGGTCGATGGCATATTTTAATGGAAAAGCGAAAGGCCAGTTACCCGTCAAGGAAATGTTTCACTTGTGGAATATTTTTCTTGTGGCATTACCTGACAAAAAAGTCAAAAAGATTATCTATAATAATCAAAATTGCCTGCATTTTATTACTCATAAGTCATTAGAATTTAAATCATTTATAATAAAATTTTATATAATTTTGCTTTTATTTACGTTCATCTGATTTTCTTATTGATTGCATCATCTTGTTTGCTTGCAAACCAACGAACACTAATTTTGCCCCTTATTTTCCCTATTTCCAAATAAAACTACTTAACTAAAGATTTAATTTGCATACTAGGGTAGCTAACACTTCATTCATTGTGAAGTATTGCCCCAAATAATGTTAATTGTTTAATTAGAAAAAATAGAAGTTTTTATAACGAACACAGGGGAAAAGCAACTACACCTTTGAAAAGAAATCTGATTTTGCTAAATTTGACGTATTGACGTATTTGACCCTGTAACGTAACGAATTGCACAAAAAGTTCATCTTTAGATGGAAACCAGGTTTCATTTTAAGCGGGTTATAATGAAAATGAATGAAACTAGTGAATAACGGTGTGAAAAATTGTATAGTGCTGTAGCCTACTTAGACTTGCCCGTTTTTTGTTTTTCCGCCACTTATCTAACATAATTTTTGAATAATACCGCCTTTTTGTTCTTATTTGATACACTCATACCGACAATGCCCAATCACTTTTGTCATCGTACATTAATTATCGTCTGTCTCAAAATCTCTTGTTCACTTAAGTCAATACAATAGATATCCCACATGTGGTGTCTATGACAGCAGAGAAAATAGTGATCTTGATGAAAATATATTTGATGAATATAGTGAAAAAAGTAAAAGTCAATTATCAAGTGATGCAGAAGAAGATGCAAGGATAGAGGAAGAAAATGTCTTTTTGAATGAATATCTATTGTATGTAGTGTATTTGGACTTTGACAAAAGTAGAACAGATTTATTGGAACACTAGCAAAATAGGGTCAGTACGTAGAGTTCGTATACCAAAAAACCGTCGTGGCGGATTTGTCTTTCTCGAAATGGATGACCTAGAATTCGTAAAGAATTTTTTCGTTTTTTCTGGGTGGACTTCGCGACTTAAAAACTTTCGTTTGCAATAAAATTAAGGAGTTTTTTTTTACATCCCTTGTTTCATAATACCGAATTTTATAAGAAGTCATAAGAGCTATTGCAAGAAAACCCATTGCTTGCTCCTGTGACTACTGACTGACAATGACGCAAGAATACGCTTGATACTCGCCTCTATATCTGAGTACAAAGACAATTAGTGAGATTTTATATCAATTACTAGTTCATGTTCTTATTTGTACGAAACTTTCTTTTATATATAGAGTAAAAAATAATTTTGCGACTTTTTCACGCCTTTTTTTGTTTTCGATTCGAAAAAAGATCAGCATATGATCTTTTGCCATCATCGGCTTTTGCTGTTATGGCTTGTTGTGCGATTGGTGGTAGGCGCGCTTATGACGAATGGGTTCCTCATCATGTAAACAGTGTTGGGAGATAGTTTGTGTTTAACATACTTACTTCCTACTAATTTGTTAGATTCACATCTTGGACGAAAAACGCACTTACCAATCGAGGGATAAAAAAGGGGATTTGAATACAGCGATTGTAGCAGCTAAACGGGCATTAAACAACCTTCACCATCACTTAACTGAAAAGAGTTTTACTCAAGTTTTTGTAGACCAAATGGATCCGAAAATCGTAGCGGCCACTCGACATTCACCTCAAACTCATGAAGCGTTATTCTTGTGGCTCAAACAGCTTTTCTTGTGGCGTATACAAAAAAATTTTTTTAAACTTAATGGAATGTACCATACATAGCACATGCACAATTACGCCTTTTTATCATATTGTGATAATTTAATTTCTTTTATTTTGTAACGACCGCGAACAAGCCTTGGGTAGGGTGTCGGTCGGTCTGTATCAACCGCAACTAGCGGAATAACGGCATGCCGTTAGACAAAATCATGCGATTTTGTGGTACTGCTTATAAATCACATGATCTTGCGGGATATGTTTGTTTTATTCTTTTCTGTTTTCCTTGTTTACAAGTACAGGCAAAATCGTATGTTTTGCGGTATTCCTTTTTTTTTTTTCCTTTTGCTTTTCCAAGCACCGGCAGAATCGTCTGATTTTGCGGTATTCCCTTTTTTTCCTTTGCTTTTGCAAGAGTAGGCAAAAATCGTATGATTTTGCGGGACCTTTGCTTGCTTTTGTGAGAGTACCGGCAAGCCGCTATAAGAGAGCAACAGGAAGAAGAAGAGGGAAATTGAGTAGGAATGAAAAGTCTGTCTGTTTTTTTAATTTGAGGATAGAGGGGAGAACAACTTGGTCTCTGGTGGAGTGCGGACGTGTCCGCGAGTTGTGAAAGTTATTATTGACTTCAGTTTTTAATAAATAGAAATTTAAACGTTTTTTGTGAACCAAAAGGAAAAAAAAAATGCTCCACTTTAAAGAAGAAAATATCCTAAATTTATATTGAGTGAGATTTAACAGAAAAATTCATCCAAATTCTGGATCGGATAATAGCAATAAAAGTTGTGGACTTGTCACTTTTTGATAATTAATTCAATGATTTCTTTTATCTGAATATCAAAAAAAAAAAAAAAAAAAAACAGAAAGAAAGAATCTAAAGGAAAGTTCTATGATAGCCATTTTGCTCGTAAAACGAAAAAGAAGCGAAATACAGAGGAATAAAGAAACCTTCTTTTTTGTTTCAAATGAAAGAAATAAGAAAAAGAAAATGGTTTAAACATAATTTTAATATAAGTGCTTTGTAAAAGTTTTATTAAAGAACAAAAAAGAAAAAAAGGTAACAAGAAGAAAACAAAGAAAAAGAAAGGGTGGAACAATTAAGAGAAGCACAGGAGGAGGAAGAAGAAGCAAGTCAACAATAATTGCTGCACCGTTTTTTTCTCAATACGAAATTTTTAGTTAAACAAGAAGCAAGAAGAATTTATTGTTTTTGTCAAGTGAATAATGTAAAGAAATTATTGGTAAAAGAGGACATTTATAAACAAATGGTCGTGTAATTCTTTATTAATTTGCTTAATTTTTAAATTGTTGATTTCCATAAGAGATTCTTACCAGAATAAAAGTTCAACGGTAAACATTAAATGTCAAAAAGAAAAAGTTGATAAAAATATCGCGTCAAAAGATTGATGGAAAAAAAAATCTCAGAAAATTCCAAAGCGTCAATGAATCATTTTGTCATGTGTAAAAGAAAAATACCTTCCTATATAAAAAGGCTGCTAAAAGCAAAAGTCGTGCAAAAATTTCTTAAACATTGTTATTGTAAACTTGAAGCTTTTTAGTTGACATCATTACTTGTTGAAAGAAAAAAAATAAAATAGAAAAAAAAAAAACGAAAAAAAAAAACAAATCAATGTGTTTACTTCAATCAAGATGAATTTTGGAGCTATTAAACAATAATAAAGGTGAAACTAAGAACATTGGTGTTGTGTAACAATAACGGAGAAGTTATGCTGCAAAATCATCACTGTCCTTTTCCAAGATTACTTCTGTCGGTGGGGACAATAACAACTGTGGCGTTTGGATGGAAGCTGTTATTTGCGATCAACGATACCCACAAATATTTGCTACTAAGTCAGGTAACGCCGACTAAAAATCCTACTATCCGTGGAGAAAATCATCATTAAGAAGTTCATCGGAACAAACGACGACACCAATTGCACCAAGTATTGTAAGTTAACTAGTTCTTTTAATTCCTTTCTTCTGTTGTTCACGATGTGTGGCTAAGCGCGAGCCGCCCCCGCTGTAGCTGATGAAAAGGGGGGTGTGCATATGATGGCACCGTAGGGAGGACTTCAGACGATGACAGACGGACTCACCGTGGACAGACGTACGATAGACTATTCCTGTTTTTTTTAGTATTCTTTGTCATGAGGCTCTGAGAGCCAAACCCCATTCAATAAGTACGCTCTACCGGCAACAAAGGGGCTAGTACCGTGACAATTTATTCAAAAAGAAAAGACTTGAACATCTGAACATGAAAATCTTTTGAGTAAAAGAAAGCAACCATTGACTGGAAAAGCCGTCCTCAAAAATGAAAATGGCAGCTAGAAAAAAGAAGTACTTCTTAATATAAAATATTAAAAAAAAATATAAAAAAAAATAATCAACCACATTTATTTGTGCCCACAACCTGTCATTATTAGCTGGTGGTCATAAAGCGGCATTTCCGGTAGCAACACTTGTATTTCTATTATTAAAACTATTGCGCGCACTCCCACGACCTCTTTATCCGCATAATACCCGGTGCGCCAACCCTCTTTTTACTCATTTTTGCTCAATTTTGCTTGTGCATCTTCTTTTACCATGCCTATCACTTCTTGAATATCACTTCTTGAATATACTTCCATGAATATACCTTGAGCTGCATAAAAACAAAACTTACAAAATTTGAGCGGCTTATACTTCTTATCTAAAATTAAATACAAACAAGGATAAATTAACCCAAATACGATAGAAAAAAACTTTCCATCGGAGGAGGGCGAATCACTTTGAGGACTTTATTTTTATCCTAATCTAAAATAGAATAATAAAAAGAAATTTATATATCTTTGATTTTGAAATATATCTTAATATCTTTATACATTTACCTTAGAAGGACGTTATGTTGATGTCCCTGCGCTCTCTGAGGTTTTTCCCAGATAGCAGCTTAAACAACACGAATCCCAGTAAATTAGTTTTGTGCATCACGCCGCTACCGCAGTATCCTGCTGTGTGGAAGAAGGCAATCTATGCCACTATAGTCGCCTGCACGCGCTTGCCTATGTCCCGCACCACCATATGCGCTGTAGAACATGTTGTAGGCGCTGTTAAATGCTTCCTGGACCTCGTTGGGAACGCCGGCTCAACATGTTTCGAGAAGAGGATCAAATTGTCTTCCTTATTCACCGCAAGTTTTCCACCGCTCTCCGCTTTACAAAAGGCTTCTTTTTCCAGTGTAAGATACTTCAAACACGTTTCGCATCCCAGCTGCTCACCGATGCGATACAAGTTTTCATAAAACTTTAATTGCAGTCTTTGTTCTTGTCCGTTTTTATTACCTTTTCCGTAGGTAACAGCCGATTAACACAATTGAAAATCGATATTATAAAACTACTAAGCTTTGATATGGTCTTTAAGAGCTTCGCTGCTAGTAGTTTGTGGAAAAAAAGTGTTGGGGCTTAAATTGTATATGATTTGGACTTGAGGGTTTTAAAAGGAAAAGAATGTTTTGTTGTGCGTCTGTTTTTCAGTGACGCAACAACAGTAGCTAATAATTTCAAGGAAGCACTTTCACACATAATTCATTAATTGAATAGTCACATAATGCATAAATAACGATTAACCTAAATAAATAAACAAGAAAAATTGCATTTCATTGCAAAAATGTGTGTCAAAATATTAAATTATTTTCAACTGGGTCATTATTAGTGTTTGATTATTGCTGAGTAGTATATTTCTTGAATATTTTACTTTATTGCCTTTGGTTAATATTTTTATTTTATTTAATAATTTTATGGTTTTCCTATGTACATTACAAGGTATCTTTTCATTTCAGCTATAAGCTTTTGTAATTAAGTGGGTTTCATTATATGTTTTTTTTCATGCTTCTTTTTTTTGTTAAACAAGTGTACTTAAGCTTGTTTGGGCTGACTCAGAAGTGAAGCCATTCCTTAGTGATTTCTAATTTATAAATGGTGGCCTAATTAACGTCATTGCAGTCTTTATCCATCCATTCTTTATGTAATTGCAATTCTTCTGGTGTACTTTGTTTTTCATTCTTCCGCTCTTTAAGGGTTACATCTGTTAACAAAACTACTGTCTATACCTAGTTTATAATAAAAATACATTTCCTCGGCATTATAAGTGAATCATGTAACCTTTAGAGCACTAGTGTTTAATTTCTTCCATTTGTTTTTTTCGGCAACGTAAGGGTAACAAAGCCGTGGACGTGTGTCTACGTAGATTAAAATAAAAACCTTGCATGCTTACCGACTGCTATATAATGTCGTTTCTAACCTGTCCAAAAATATTTCACTCTCCGGAGGTGCACGCGTAATTATAACATTTGCGATTACGCTACACGACAACGTGTTACGCTTTATATTAAACTATATTATGATCATTACAACTGACATTTTCGCTGGGTCAACTAGATAAAGCAAAATTCGACATCCGTTAAAAAGACTATTTTATATATTGTCCTTCGTGTACTGGTAAAACTTTGTTTTTTTTTTGTTTTACTAACGCTACACCTGGCTTAGATTGAATCCATAACCAAGTGTAATAACTATTAAATGTTCTTTATGAACCTTTTGGTTAAGGAATAATTCTAAGGACTTCATCTGTTGAAGACTTAACGCTGGATTTAAAACGTAAAACGGCCTTTTGGAAGTAAATCTTCGAGCTGCACATTTAGGTGAGAGTATTTGAAGATTCTTGCCATTCCTATTATTTCTTGCTTTGCGACGTGCATTTAGCACGAAAGTCATACTGGACATCACGTAAGGCATCTCCCTAACTACGTGCATCCGTTTTTTTATGATGTGTCCAGTTACTTTAGTAAGACAGGGTAGTATGCTAATCAACCGAAGATTATTATTTGCGAAAGATAAGTGCTAGAAACGGATATTATTCGAGCTATTTCCAACCTCTCAGCCTCTCAAGAAATTTAGAGCCAATTAGTATCGTTAATGACACGTAATAAACAGTTTGATGTTTAAGGAAAGGACAAACTGAAAACTGCGGTGGGTATTCTCTTGACACCAACCCAGGTCGACGTGATTTTGCAAATAGCATTACAAAAGTATTTTCACTCACATTCCGGAAGGAGAAGAGATTGTTTCCGTTGGCGAATCTTCGCGCTATGAAAAAAAAATTCTTCAAATTTCTGATAATTTAACAACACGCCTTTGGCCGAATACATGAGAGCTCTTGCGTCATGAACACCATTAGAAGAAATATTAGTAAATTAAACAAACAAAAGGAGATGTAAATGTTTCCTATGGACAAGATAAGATGAAACGGAAAGATTACCAGAAAACTATGGACGTTACGAAGCATCACGAGAAAAAGGTGAGTTAAGAAATGCTTTTCGACTTCGGTCTTCTCAAACCTTCCTTCTTGAAAAACCATTGCTATTCAACTTATTAATTACCAGAAAGTGCCCGACTCTATCAAAAGGCTTTGGAACAATCAGGAAAGATCACATCAACTTAATTACGTTAAGAAAAAGCGTGATGTATACTGCCAGCTAGTTTTTTTTTTCAATGACTAGCCATTTAGGGGAGGTCTCCTAAGTGTGGGCACTGTGGTGGTCAGAGAGGATTATATGTAGAGAAAGAGAGAGGAAAGAGGGGAAGAGTATTAATGTACTTTCGAGCTGACGTGCCGTTGACACATCCGAATCAGTGAGTACGACCACGGCAGGTGGGTTATTGCAAAGGCGGGCAGTGCAGTTGAAGAACGATGAGTTGCAGTAGTGCATCGTGAGAATTGCAGGTACTTGGAATATGAATGAATGAGAACGCTAAGACAGTCGAGCGGCCCCTTGACAATATATGCGGTGTAAATGAATTTTTTTTACACCGCTTAAAATAACTTACACCGCTGATAGCATTTTTTGACACTTTGAACGCATGTTCCCTCCAACGAAGACCGTCGTGTACTCTCATGCCTAGTACATCAAGAATTGCTATTTGGGACGACTTGGGAGGACTTTCCTGTAGCGAATGGCTCGGTTCGACTTTTTGGCGAAATAGGACATTAAGTCAGCAGGGGACAAATTTTTGTCGAACTCACGTTGGCTACCGCTAATTACATCGTTAGACGCTAGATAACTCGCGAAATAGTAATTTACCATGGGTTGTATGATTTTGGATAAAGAGGACAAGGTATCAGTTGAACAGTAGTGTGCCAGATTGATAGGGTTACCTTTCCCAGGAACGGAACATTGGCAATCTTCCAACAGGTGGGTACAAGTGGTAGAACTTGGTAAAAAAATTTCGCAACGGACTGACAAGTGTGGCTGCAAATTTTTTTAAGTGTGTGACTAGGAGTATTCTCTTTCTCTGGACTTGACTCTATCTTTAAAAATCTGATTAAACCGAGAATTGGCTTTGGGTTTAAACGTAGTTTGTTTAAATGTGACATTAACGTTATGGTTTTTATGGTGAATTTCGAATTAAAACGCGTGAAGAAGTTATTGACCTCTGCCCAATTTACATTGTTGTATTTGAAAATTTTAGTTTTTTGGCTTTAGGAAGAAACTTTGTGAAAGTTAATATATGATAAGGACGCAAAAATCGTACAGAAATTGTGCAAGTTACTGAGATCTCTACTTCTGAATTCAAAATAAAAACAGAAACCTCGTGTACATTGATACCACGCATTGACGCGAGGAGTAAACATTGGCTAATTTACGAGCTGCATAAATATAATTTCAGTTTCTCCTCGCTTCAAGGTTTTGCGGGTCGAATGTCGAAGCCAGAAGTTACTATGTACATTCAACTGCACGCAATAATGATTTCATTATCAAGAGGGTTGCAGAGTGTAAACGATGTTGAGTTCGGCAGGGTGTCGAAGCCATTTGCGGTAATCGCCCTGTCCACGTATCGGTATCTGCAAACAAATCCGAAGTTCATTTGTGTGCCCATGGCGAATTTTACCCATATAGAAGTAAAATTTGGGGTCTTGAATGCCACATTATTGCTTAAACAAATTGCCCTTGCGTATATACATCGCTAAGCCTCCGATATGAAATTTAAAATTATGTTGTAGTCAAACAAACGAAAAGCGTGTGGATCACTCTTGTCATCCACGTGTGCTCTACAAGGAGAGACGTATCAAAAATGTGTGAGTATGACCATATATTCCGGAAAAGTTCTTTCGCAACTCGTGGGTATTGTAATGATAACGGATGCTTTGTGTTTCGAAAGTAGTATTGATGTAGCAGCACGCGCGTGCTAGACCGGCAAGTGTTATTCCTTCACTGGTCGAGCCGCGGAATTGACGTTTAACGAAGTTAGAGTATATATTAAGTGAGCATTACTGGTAAGGTGTGTACTATAAAAATCCTAGATGGCTTTTTACATTACTTTATTTTTAGAATGTTGCTATTATGATTTTTTAGGTATTAGTGGTTGCACTTTATTCATTTTATTTTGTGGTTACAGCTGTTGGTGTTGCTGCTGTTCTTGTTGTTATTGTTAGTGTTTTTTGCAGTGTTGCTGCACTGTTAACTAGGGTAGTGGTATTATAAAAGAGTATTATAAAAAGTCAAGGACAGAGTCTAAGCAAATGCAACATTGCAAATGTAAATGTATTCTTGGAAATAATTTGCAAAGAATAAAGACGGGACATCTTCAGCTTTATTTGATAGTACATAATAGACAAATATAAAATAAATATATAATAAAATAGAATAAAATTAGATCATTGCGTATTTATCAATGCAGTAGTGGTAAGTACGAAAATAGCTACGATTATGAGCAAGACTATGTTATTAGCATAATATGAGACCTGAATATTTGGTTGGTGATTTGTTCTCCATCAGTTATTGCATTCGTAAAATTATGCTTTCTGAGTTTGGAGTTTCTAAAGTTCCCAGTAATAATTTCACTGGCCTTCTTGTTGTCCTTGTTTGGTTCTGATATCTGTTGTTGCTACTGTCGTCGCTATTTTGGTCATTGTTACAATGTACTTGTACACATTGTTGTTGGTGTTATTATTGTTATTGACATTGTCTTACTATTATCTTTGTTTCAGCTGGTGTTGCCGTTACTGTTGTCGTATCAATATGCTGGGATTTTTATTATTGTTGCTACTGTTGCTATTGATGGTAATTGTTGCCGTGCTTGCTCTGCTGCTACTAGTGCTAATGTTATTGTTTTCGGTAACTCTGTTAATGATGGTTCTGTCGTCATTGCTATTATTACGTTTGCGATGTTGTAAGCATTCACAATGTTACGTCTACTGCTGATGCTCTGGTTGGGCTGTTGTTTTTGTTCTGTTTGTAATTGTAATGTTGTTGTTATTATATTTCTTTTTCATTGCCGGTGTCATTATAATACTCTCGGCGCAATTTTTGCTAATGTTGAAACTATAATTTTTCTCTAGCAAATATTCTGTTCAAATTTTTATATATTATGTGAATATGTACTGTGAGGACCCAAAGTCGTCCTTCGTTTTGTCCACACGGATTCTCCGTCTCTCGTGAGGGGAAGGGAGTGCTAAGTTAAGATAGGATAGGAATAGAATAAGAATAGATTAAGGTAGGACAGAATAGAATAAGAATAGAATAAGATAGCATAGGAATAGAGTAAGAATAGAATAGGGTAGAATACGCTAGTTTTAGTTAAGTTAGCCCTGTTTTACTTCGGACAAATTGCATGCAAAGGTATACACTCACACAACATCGGTAAGAACAAGCAAACAAGCGCAGAAGCTGAAAAACATACTAAAAACGAGCACGCAACAACAATGCCGGGCATTCAACGGCCCATAAAGGCCTGTGCTAAATCAAATACAGCAAAGTGCTCGCCGCGGAGAAAACCGTTACGCCGAATACGGCGAATGAAGAGAAAGAAGTTGCCGTAAAAATGCGAAGGAGATATGGACCACGGCCAAGAAAATATCAAAACCGGAACAAAATTTAATTAAACAAAATTCGCGTGTTGTTCCAAAAAAAAAGGAAAAAATATATCAAAGAAAACAAAAAAAAAAGAAAATTGGAACTACTTCAGTGATTTTACTAATATGTACAAAAAAAATAAAATATCAAAACGGACGAAACAATTGAAATTGCTTACAGCATAAGTCTGTTAAACGTGAATTTCACAAAAAGGATGTTGAGATAACAAATTGTGACTTCTAAAGAAAAATACTTAAACATTAGACGCGATCGAAGTAAATTGAACTACAAGAAAAAAAATAATAAAATTACAAAAAAGAAAGAGGAAAAGTTTACAAAACATAGCAGAAATTAAATAGGACCTATGAAAATCAGAAATATTCCTATCAACAACTACTATTACAACATCAAAGAATCCAGACAATCACATTTGAATGACCTCTAAAGCAAGCAAAAGAAAACAACGGAAGAAAGCAAAAACGCGAAGAAACAAGGGACAAATCAAGGTCAAACCAGACCACAAAAACAAAAGTGAGAGCAACGAGATCTTATTTTTTAACAAAAGTTACTGTGTAAAAATAAAATCGAGAAAAATTCGTTTAAAGCACAAATAATAGGAAGACATTGAAGGTTTGAAGAAAAGAGTAATTTTTGAGATACATAATGAGAATGAAAAGCATCTATGCGATTGACGAAACATTTGATGTACGGAATTAGATTTTGCAAGAAATGAAGCATTGCAAAATACAAAAAAAAATAAATGTGGTTAAGAAAAGAAGGTTAACAGTTTTAGAAAGAACGTTAACATCTATCTCACGTTAACAAGTACACACCCGTACACACACACAAGAGGATTACAACCAATCTAATAACGACTACAACAGCAATAACTACAGCAGCAGCAATAACGATAGAGATAGCAACAATTAAACATTCCAGAAGCTCGAACCAAGCTTTTTGTGCGAGAAGACAACGACCACCCAGCAGTAACATCAACCAAAACAAATGGAAAAACATGAAGAATCTAAAACCAAAAAAAAAAAAGGTTCTCTAAAAAAAAAAACAAAACGGGAGAACACCATTAACGTTCTTTTTCTTTTTGGCGCACAAAATCAAAAGGAAGAGAATACGTCCAAGACAACTTCAACATGCATAAACACAACACCATCATCAGTCCCACCGTCATTCTGCTGATTAACAACAGCCACAAGAGCAACACACACAGAACAACAGGTTCGGTGCACTTAAGCCACCAGGCAACTGCCAACCAACCTTCAACGTATTTCCACCCTCACCCATAGCAACAACAGACAACAACAACATCATCAACAACAAAACAGCAACAGTACTTCAATAGCATACCGGTACACGCTCAGTTGTACACATATCGTAATCAAATGCATTTTTCATAACAACATCTGCCAACTTAATTTCCATCCAAGAATACCAGCTTTTGGGTAAGGGTATATGACACTGTTTAAATATATTCAAATTATTAGTATTATCATAAATTGCCGTAGGCATTTATACTATTATCAATTTGAAGCATTTATCCATGAGCTAACTGATTTTATAATTAATTTCGCGGATCCGTTCTCGTTTATTTCATTTACGACGACGACGCCAACTTTGACTTTTACATTCTCAAAAAAAAGCAACAAAATAAATAAGCAGAGAAAATATTTCGCATTTCCTATATTTCAGATTTAGTTGTGAAAGTCTTCCACACCTTGGTCTTAAAATCTTATCAAAATGCTATGATTTTTTCCCTTTTTGTTCGTTCTCAACAGTTCCCTTATTGGTCGATAATAATCAAGTTAATACAACTTAAAATCTAATCGAAAAATAGTACGCATTTGCTTTTCCAAAACATGCAATTTTTTTTTAAAGAAAAATAAAACCGTATGCTTTATCTTTCCTCAATTTCGACAGTATCTTATAAATATAATAATTTATACTCACTCTGCAACGGCTTTGAGATATCGAAGCGTTTGCATTTTCTGTTTAAAAAAAATTTTTAATTGCGAAATCCGTGAAACAAAGAGCAAATAATGATTGCTAAAATTGAAATTCATTATGAAAATATAAATTTTGTCTTTATTATGTTGCATTTATTTTCGTACGTAATATGTATGAGTGCTCATGGGCGCAACATATAGGCTTTGCCATTGCAACCAATTTCTGAATGGTCGATTCAGTTGGAAGAAACTGAATATTAACGATCAAACAGCACAATTCTCACTTATAGTGAAAAATTTAAATTCCAAAAATCTAACCAAAATTTAGCTAGCAGCACTGAGATATAATATAAATAGAGAAAGATACTAGTAATGCTATGGGAAAATAGATAGGGGCAACCATTCAACGATAAATAGCAGGCTAAACGAGAAATAGCATCAATTTATAACAAAATTTTAATTTAAAGAAGGAAAATCACAAACTCTAAACTTTCGTAAAACTACCCAACTAAAATTCTGAAAGATATAAGTTAAAGCAAAACATTAAGGAAGATCACTTGAAAACATTTCCGTTCGCAAAGAAAAACAAAACAAATTACAAGGACAGCGAAGTCTCCTTCCCTTTAATAAAGATTAAATAATACATACCTCAAAATATAAATGCTTCTCCGTTCTAAAGGGGAATAAAGAGGAAAATTCGAAAATATAACTTCTCATAAAACTCTGAAAGAATTGGCGAACTGTAGGGAATGCAACGGGCGATTGGCCTATTTTCCTAAGTTAGAAGGTCTCTTGTAGGCCGTAGGTTTCACTCATCCCTGTGCTAGGAGTAACCGATCTTACTCCTCTTAAAATGAAATATTGATCATCTTCGAGAATCCGCTGTCTACTTTGAAAGCCCAGTTGTGATAAACCGAAACCACAACAAGTCCGGTAGCTATTTATAAAACCTTCGAAACCAAATATCAAAAAAAAAAAAAAATTGAAAATTAAGGAATTGGAAAATCACCCAATTGCATTACACAAGATTTTATTACATTCGTGTCACTTTTCTATAGCACGTACCAATACTTTGCTCATTTCTTCTGATTATCAGATTAATGTGTCATAGTATCATAAAAAAAAGAGATAAACTATTGCTCGTAACTATTTGTTGTAAGTTGGGGGCAACTACGGCTAAATGAAAGCGTGTACACCATGCCCATATCACTACCGTGGTGATTGAAAAAAAACCTTAATGAATCTATTATTAATTTCAATTCTTTACGTGACGAATAGTAATAAATAAATAATTATAGACCACCAGTCTATTTCTTATTTCCGTATTCGTCTCAAGCCTTGAAAATTTCAATTGGTAAGACATTTTAAAATAGTTAGGCCTCAGCCACCATCCAATAGAAAATTGTACGGGCTAAATGAAGAGAAAAAAAAATAAATAAATAGAAGAAAACAAAATAAATAAAGCAGAAAGAAGAAAAACATTCACAAAAAAAAGATAATAAATAAAGCGAAAAGAAGAAAATAAACAAAAAAAAACATATACTCAAAGCCTAGGGAATTCACAAACCCGTGTATTACTAACTGTAACTTAGCTAGTGTAAGCCGTCTCATCGCTAGCATGACATCGCCGCTGCGCGTCACCTCGGGGAACTCCCTGCGCCGGGATGAACTCCAAGCCTGCTTAGAGGAGTTCGACCTGGACATGACGGGCACCGTCCAAGAGATTAGAAGGCGTTGGGCCCAATCCATCAATCAAGACCACAGGCCCGAGGTCGTCACACGGCTGTTAGAGCTACAGACCGAGCTGGGGGTGCTCACAAGGCAGCGTCGCTTTCGCCAGCATCTCACGCGAGACATGTGGCTGACGGCGAACCAGTGGACAAGAAAGGAACTGTACGTCATCATCGTCAGCCCCCGAGGGGAATGGGCAGTTAAACAAGACGGCCTTGGCTGCACCTATAGGCGCTAAGTACCCGATCCGCCGAAGCCTCCTCCGCAAAACAGGCCACTTTAGAAGGCGAACCAACAGTCATCAAAATAACATCGCCCTCACTTACATGAACAACATCAATCATTACGACAACAACGTCCACGTTTATAAATGCCCAGGCAATAAAATCGCATCAGCCCTGATGGGGCCATGCCAAATACCAAGACAACACCCACCTGCATACACAACATCATCAACCTTTACAAAAATCATCAATAGTATCCACTGCAAACCCCAACAATTATCACCGCCGTGTCAACTACAGCGTTAAACAACTATAGCAATGGCATCACAACAACTACAACAAACTCAACAAAACAACAATCACAGCCATAACGAAGTACGCTCACATCGACTGCTACGATCACATCATAATAGGATCATCAGCAACCTCAAACGACGGCCTTATAACAACAACGAAATCATCAATAACAGCGACCATATACTACAACTACCACCACCTTACCATTTCAGCAACAACGTTAAACAATCATAACAACAGCATCACACCAACTACGATATATTCAACGCCACAACAGTCATAGCTACAACTAACTACGCTCATATCAACTGCTACGAGCAGATCATATTAATATCGTCAGCATTATACAAACAAAATAGCAACAATAAGTCACCAACAGCCAAGGGTCTGTCAACCAAATGTGCGCCCATAGTGGCCAATGTTGACACAACCCGTACCTCCCTGGCCAACGGCCCAGCATTTCAACGTCGGAAAGCCAGAGGTTCAAGAGAGCTGATGGGACTAACGGCCAACGATCCGGCACCCCGATGTCGGAAAG
The DNA here is from genome assembly GCF_014805625.2 of Glossina fuscipes. NCBI lineage: Eukaryota > Metazoa > Arthropoda > Insecta > Diptera > Glossinidae > Glossina > Glossina fuscipes. The sequence goes on along the minus strand of NW_023998459.1, from coordinate 3,011,704 downwards.
CCGAAATATCAGGCTCTGCGATCAAGAATAAGAATAGTTTAATATAGGAAAGGAATAGAATAAGGATAGAATAAGATAGGATACGAATAGCATAAGAATAGAATAGGGCAGAATACGCTAGTTTTAGCTTTTATTAAGTTAGTCGCGTTTTAGAGTCCAGAGTAGACCCTCGGTAAGTCGTGTGTTAATTATAAGATAAAGTGAAGAAATTGTAGAGTGATCGCCTATCGTCATATGCATCCACTTTGAAGTGTGACAGAATTATGCAAATTCAGCATAATTCTTTTGCTAAAAGAAAATAAAAATTACGTCACACTTCACCTGTTTAACCTGTTAGCCGTTTCAATTGTAGCGTGATGGTACTTCTTAGCCGGGATATAACTCAGGGCTTTGCGGAAGATCCCTTCCCAAGAAATTTATAAACAAAGTAAAAATACATGGATCTTCGTACTTTTAGCCACATATTTTTTATTACTTCTATAGTTCTAATACAGGTTTACAACTAGTGAAATTACGATTGTTAATTTGTTCCGTGAGGATAAAAAACCAGTATATTGATATGGTGAACTCACGAATCATTTTGCCTTATCTTGGATACATTTATTTCCTTCATATGTATTCTCGATAGGCGTACATGACAGAAAATAATTAATATTTTTAATCATTTAGTCAAAGCAAGAAACTTTAATACTACACAATAACATATTATATTAATGCTGTCAAAAGATCAGACGGTCGAAAATTGTAATGGATAAAGACGCATGTACGGTAAAGCTAGTTCGGCAGTAATAGTAGGTTTCACTTTTTATCCAACAAATATTCCACAAAGGCACGACCGGAACTTTCTTCCCGGGCTGACTAATGTTTTGACTGACCTCTTCTACACCCTGCCCTGCGTAGAGTCTCTTTCGGCCCACAAATTCTTGTGGGAAATCCCGAAGTTGAGTCCTCAGACCGCTAAACTTACTTTTTTCTCATTAAAATAATTCGCTGCATTTGTAGTAAATTGAAAAAGTTTGAGTTGTTGTAAATAATTAATAGCGAAAAAACACAAAAATGCATGTACACTTTCAAGTTATTATTAGAATTATAAAGTGTATTTCAGCATTGAGAAAAAAGTTAATGTTGGAACAATACACGGAATAATAAAAAAAAAAATATGCCTTAACTTAAGATAAAAGAATAAGAAATACCAAAAAATGAAGAGGAAAGACTTTCGTTTATCGCCATCAACACGAACATGTTTCTAAGCTCATTCTTTTCGTAATGTTTGCTGGTGAGACCAAATATAACGTCGCTCCACTACGAATGAGGCGTTTACTCGCAAATTCTAGTCCCAGGTTCATACCAGGTTCTTGGACTAACGGCTTACGGCGAGATTGGCAATGACTGTTTTAGTATGGGGGTCAATGGAGTCGGATAATAGGTGAAAAAGGTATGTGTCTTAAAAAACAAAACCGGTTTTTGCGATATAATAAGTAAAAGTTATTATCGATTGTAACCGAATCTTTTACACCCATCACTATGATCCTAAAAAAAGGGAGGAATTACATTTTTATACTCCAAAATATTGGATAGCCACGGCTGAACCGTGTGGGCGTGTTCTTTCAAAAGTTTGGCGCTTTTCCAATTTCTCTTGAAAGTTTGTAGGCGACATCTTCATTTTTGCGAATAGGGAATCTTTATCACAGATACTACATATTTGGGCATGTTTAGGTGAATTACAAATTTGAACCTGGCCAAGGATTTTTATACCGTATGCGATTTCCGAAGTTTGCTTCTCTGCGTTATATTTTGAAAGAAAAAATGAAATTATGCCATAAAATTGATGATAATTTTTTCTGTTTTTTAAAGGTACTGCATTATTGCTCGTTTTATCTGCTGTAGTTCATAAGTAATGAACGAAAAACCAATGCTTTATTCTTTTTGAAAAACAGATGGTTTTATTTTACGATGTACTGTAGGCATGCACTTTGACCGACCTGGCCCGTTTACCAATACCCACCTGTCTCTGCCAACTTTGAAGTCCAAAGCTTGAATTTTGCGGCCAGGAGGATGTTTACAGCAGGCGCTACTCAAACGAACGGACAGCCAGAGAGATAAATGGACATGCTTAGATCGATTCAAAATTTGATGCTGATCAAGAATGTATATACTTTGTGGTGTGTCTGAACTTTCCTTGTGGTCCTTGCAAACGTAACGCACACAATGCGTATTAGCAAAAACGATAACAATAGTAACAACGGCTAAGTATCTACACCACCAATACCATCAATAACAACTAAAAAGTTGATAACAATAGCAAAATTAACAACAGGTTTAAAGCAACAGAAATAACGCTCATAGAAATGAAAAAAATTCGGAAAAATGGAAAGTGTAATTGCTATGTTGGTCTTGTCCTAAATGAAGAAAACTAGAGAGCTTGGAAATTGAAACCTGGCAGAACTTGGGCCAAAAACCAAATTTAATCAAAAATTGCCGTTTATAGGTTGAATGGAAACGAAAAAGGACTGAGATCAGATGGACAAGCGGACGGACAAGATCAGTTCAAGATTTATAAAATCGATCGGTATAATAAAAAATGGATCCATCTTAAATCCTTCTTTGTGATACATACGTCCGCACAAACTTAATAACCCTGTACCAGAAGTGATGGAGTGTATAATAATAATAAAACGCATACATGAAAACACAGCTCGGTGCTTAAAGTCCGAAACACTCCATGCTAAAAAACACATGCGAACAGAATTGTAGAACCAGGTTCGAGTGGTTAACACAAAAAAGTTGACTAAAAGAAATTTTAAACAAATATACGTGTCACAATTAACACTATTAAACAGACAATAATGAATAAAGTTACTTCGCGTAAAACGGGAAACAGTCTTGTTAACGGTTAGTAATGTGTGCGTGTTACACGGTTTCTAATAACGCACATGAAAAAAGTGCAGCAAGAAGCATCACAAGCTTGCTTCAGGCAGTTATGGCATTTTTACAATAATTTTCCGCTAAATTTAAAGCACATCGTAATGATCATAACGACTTAGGCTTGATAGATTTAATATATCCGCATATATTATTCTCATGTGTTATATATCCGCAACCTTTTTGCCATGACGTCTGCTAGAATTTACGCAACAATTTGCAACAAAGCATCGTTTAGCTGTTTCGCGAAACGTTGAAAGCGAAAACATTAATTATCCAGAATTTAGGCCAACTATATCTTAAGTAATCGGGCGTACTTCACTACGATTTGATCAACAGAAGTAATAGCTGCGTCACATCAATCAACGTCGAAAAACAGCTCACTTAGACCGAAAACACATCTTCTGGCGTAGCGAACACGTCAATTGTTCAATTTATGAGTCCAACTTTTTACTAAGAGTTATGGAAAACGTTGTAGAAATACAAATTAAAAAATTTTCAAACCGAGGCAAGACCATAAAAAGCAAATACAACGCATACAAGGGTTTGGGACTCATGTCCTTATGAAAAGCAACGAAAACAACGTCCCGGTCGATCGTGAGGACTATGAGCATAATCAAACGAAAAGAGTGTAGATAAGGGAATATACCAGAAAAGTACTGAAGTCATGGTATTAGATGAAATCTCAGCTGCCACAGAAGATGGTAAAATTCACACGAAAGAAAAGCCTACCTATCATGGAAGACAAATTGAAGCTCGTAAACGCGTTGAATTTTTGTAATTTGAAGTCAGTGATCTCAGTTAAAAAACTGGCAAAAGAGACAATGGGAGTGTGAATGTGTGTGATTAACTACCTCCCTAATTCCAAAGTTGAATTGGAACAAACCAATACTAAAACGTTTGTAGCCGAATCAAATGTCTCTGTTAAGGCATACTCATCCTTTTCGCGCACGTCTGAACTTTTTAGTCAGCCAACAATCAATTTGGTGCAATATGTGCCAGTTTCTGTCACTGGTAAACAATTTCCTGAAGAAGTATTGCGAATTGTGATCCCATAGAGAAAATCAACGCACATCATCAACTTAAGAAAAGAATAACATCAAAAGCCCTGAACATTAAATTGTAGCCTTGCAAAATTAAATTTACCGATTCACAAATTGGTTTCCCTACTTTTTAACGAATAATCTACACGTTTTCCAAAGTAACAAGCGCGACGCAAATACCGGGATACCGCTCTGTCGAAAACAAATGTGCGATGCAGGAAATCTACTGCTGCATGTTAATGACTTACCAGTACTAAAGGTGCAGGCGCTCCATGTTTTCGGACTCACGTTTTCCAACGAGTATCGAGTATAAAACACACTGTCTTCGGTTAAAAAACTCTCTTTTAACAAGGGTGAATTTCATACAGTACGTTGCTTGGAGAAGCCGTGCGCACGTTAACACTATTGCTTATCTTACCAAAATGCATGTGTTAAGCAAGATTGACTATGCTTTGATCATTTATGGCAATAGCTGCAAATCTAATATCAACATCCTCAAACCTTTTCAGACGACGCACATAAATAACGTTATAATTGAAACTGGTCTCCCAGCTTTAGAGAATAGACTTTATGAGTTAAAAGGTAAAATAGTCCCCAGGCTTCTTAATTCAAACAAATCTATTCTCGGTGATGACGTGAAAGAGATTATTATTGCGAAAAAAATTCCAAACTCACCATCTGCAATTGACCATTGTTTGTACGTCGCAAAGGAATTAAATATTCCCTTAAAAAATTTCCGCTCTTTTGGTTTTAAACCTCCATGGATTTTGGAAGACTGCTCTTTTGACATCTCGCTGTCTATGCACAAAAAGAAGATACCCCAAATTACGTCTTCGGGAATCTAATAGCTAAAAAAAACCAAGTACAGAAGAGTAACGGTTGGAATCTTTTATACACAGATGGCTCGAAATCTTCTGGTCTGCCACCTGCTTGTGCCGTGGTAGATGCTTCAGGATAGGTTCTTTTCAATCACATATTTCACGAAAGTACTTCAACTTTCACAACTGAAGCCAGAGCTATCCTTCACGCTGTGAACCTTGCCTAAACCTACAATTCCATCATCAACACTACTCTTTCATTAACCCCCAATTACCTCCATCCTTATAGCCAACAAATTTTGAGAAAATCAATATCCAAACATCTTCGAGTCACATCGGTTTATTGGAAAATGGGCAGTCTGATCAAGCTGCGAGATATGTTACTTCTGCTCCTCTAATTATGGACGATGTCACGGAAAAGTTGGATGTTCAAAGATACATTGGAAGAAAAGTTAAAGAGAAAATTACAGAAGGAAACCTACAATTCCATCATCAACACTACTCTTCCATTAACCCCCAGTTAGCTCCACCCTTATAGTCAACAAATTTTGAGAAAATCAAGATCCAAACATCTTCGAGAATTCGCCTTGGTCACACAATGGATCTCAAAGAAGTCCTCTTCCCCTATCTGCAATTGTGGACTAATTCGCGCTATAAAGCACATTCTCTGTGACTGCCTTAACTTTATCTTGGCTAGAAGTATTGTATTTGGAACGATTAATCCTTTGGACATTCCAAAATCAGCTTCAGAACAGAATATCAATTCAATATATTACTCTATCAAAACTACTAAGCTCAATATCTAATGTACTTTTATAAATTAGAATAGATAGCCCCTGTTGCTAGCGGTCAATGTCTTTTTTTAGTCTACGAATTTATTTCATTAGTCTAAAATTATAATAATAATAGTAATTGTATTGTTCGCATGTGAACATCTTTCTATAAATAAATTTGGCTTTTTTGGGTAGTTACCATTGTTTTTCTATATCTTTATTGCCAAAAACATCTTATTACAATTATTCTTACTGATTTCTACTGTAATATATTTCCTATTACTGTTATTAAAAGAAAAATATTATTATAATTATTTCCAATTATTCATCAATATTCAAATTTGCTAAATGTAATTTACACAAAAATAACTTGAGCATGTTAGAGCGCGAAATCGAACTTAGCACTACAAGTGAACTCACGATTCCACCGCACCAGCGCGGTGATAAGTGTCTTGTGGTTGAATTTACGGTTCATATGCACTGTTATTTTGTTTAATTGAAATTATGCCTCTGTTTAATGTGCAATTTTCAACGCATATATGTGCACACTTACAAATTCCCGTGGAAAAATGAGACCTGACGTCTGATCAGCAAAGTAATTTCTCCTCAACTTTATGTAACAGTTTGATCGTAGAAATGCAAATTTGATAATAAAGCAAAGGTATTTTTACTATTATAACTTTTTTGTCGTACAGCACAACTCGAACGGCTTGATACAAACGACACTTTCTAAAGAAATATTATAAAAAGTGCAAAAATATATACAAATGCAAAATGCCAAAGCGACAAGCGCGCATAATCCAAAAATGCATTGCGTATGGCATAAAACGAAGTGGTTTGAAAATTTTGGGATTATAGCGGAATCACTTAAGCCTTCGTGGAGAATTTGCAGCCATCATTTCAACCACCAATCGAAAGATTCGCTTGCATAAGCATGCTATTCCAACACTTAACTTCTAATTATAACGTATTGTAATATTTAAAGTATACTGCATATACGATTTATAAAGTTTATGTTCTGCCTCAGTATTGAAGAGAATACATATTTGATTTTCGACAAAAAACTTGGAGGTATCACTATATGTACTCCTTGTGATCCAGTAGATTGTGGCATTAAGGTATACTTTTGAGTAAGAGTATCGTCCAGAATATTGATGCACTATACACTACGTGTAAACAACAATCCCTAATTGTAGCCGAACATTGATTTCGCAATAATGATTACTGCATTGATCGAATTTGTGATCACCTGATATTTTTAAAGCAGATTAAGCAACTGAGTCAGGGTTATTCATTAATTCTTCGAAGACCAGTTTTACTTTGGACTAGTAATCGTCTAGTTCTTTAGTCTTTTTCGGCGCTAAAGACTGGGTAAAAACTTCGATTTGTTGACGCTGCAACTTGGCATACATCAACACCAACCCATCCGACACTAAAATAAAAGGTTATTGTAATTTTTGCCTTTTTGATAAAATGTTAAGTAACAATATGGAATTAACCTTCAAATTCGAGCTTTGGTTATGCTAGCTTATTACTTTTCCTTGTGATAACTTGTATACAAGAACGGACTACTAATTCAATATTTGACAAACACACGAATCGTTCCAATTCAGAAAACTTAATTACCAATGGAAATCAATTTAACGAGCTTAAAATTAATCAGATGATTTGAGGAAAAATTCAAAGATACTCATAAAAGATATCGACTTGCAAACACTAGACACGTTTCACTTTTTATAACCTGGCGCCAATTTGTTACGTTCGGACCTGTGCCGATCTAGGTTTAATACCTTTATAACTGCAGCGGCTATATAAATTTTTATCTATTTATGCTCAATTATTTTATGCATTAAATGCGCATTAAATCGAGACTGCTGAGCTATTACTTACGACAAACTTTTCCCAAGATAATGTGAGTTAATAGACTAATGATTTCGAATTATGAGATATTTTACCACTGAAGCATAAGTTGTTAAATGTTTGCAGTGCAAAGGTTTGAAGTATATTTTCTATTCAATTTTCAGATTTCTTAATATTCGGTTAACTGATGGCAACTACTCATAATCAAGCTTGTAAATCATAAGTACAATTTTTGGACATCTGGACTAATATCTATTTCAAAATCAAGCACAAGTAACGTTTATTAAAATAATTCGTTCATTTTGATCACCACCATACATGTAAATTATAGAGATAAATTTCACACATTTAGCCTTCAATACCTATTCCAAGACTAACTATAAGTAACGCGCATTAAAGAAGTAGGTTAATTTTCATCGTATACTATTAAACATTTTTTTTTTATAGCGTCTTTTGTTTAAACAATTTGCTTAGCGAATGACGTCAAGGCATGTTTTTAACGATCCATTTGAGATATTTGTAAATACCATACATTTCAGAACAGTTTCCAGACGGTCCAAACGCACATAACGCAATCGAACTTGCATACTTTTCTTTCGTGTTTCATTTTATGAATTTCTATCGTTTCGCTTATATATATTTGAATACATACGTTGAATATATGTACAGTTCTGCTTGTTTATGGATAAATGTAGTCATTGTTTCACTGAAAATTCCACTGGCCTCCACTGCTGTGTTCAATATTGTTGGATGATATTATGGAATTTCATGTGTTTCGGTGTTCAGTTTATAACACGTTTATGTCAGCAAAACGAGTTAATACTTCGCAGAAGTGTTTTTAAATAGCTAATGGAAAATTATATAACAGCTTTGATTAAACGTTAGGGAACAGTTTAACTCTTATGTTTGTGGGTAGTAATAGCATTCGCTCATAGGTTGTAGAAAGTTCCTTGGATTTCACAGTAATTAATTATGGTTTCTGAATCCCTTTTGCTTAACACATGGTAATCTCCAAGTCCTTACAAATTTCATAATTTGATTCACAAATAAAACACACGATCTGACTTTCGCTAATATTTCTTGCAAAAATCTTTGATCTATACAACTTTCGCGTTGCGTTTAATTAATAAAAAAACATCATAGTGAAAGGGTTACCAACCACCTCAATAACTTCACATCTTTCTAATCCCTACACCACTTGTGGTACAGAGTATAGAAATTAGTGCGGTTGTATGTAACATGCAGAAGGGGTTAAGATGGACCCACCATTTATTAAGCTTCAAGTCCCAATTTTTCAATGTTTTGATGAAATTTGGTACAGTGACGTGTTTCGCCCAAGGACGAAAGTTACTAAAAATAGTTCGAATCGAGGTATTTTTTCAACCACTCCCCATATAACGGCCTATTGCGAAAAGTCGTTATATAGAAAACAATTGTAATTTTCAAAATCTCTCGGCAAAAGTGGCTAAATAATAGTATTTTAAATTGGTATGAAAACTTTGGGCCGGTTGGGCAATTTATGAAACTTCTCCCATATAGCGAAAACCGAAGGTCACAACGAAGGTATAATTTTCAATGTTTCACGATGAAAATTATATCATAATAGCAAAAAATGAAAATTATATCATAATAAAAAAATGAACTGTGCCAAACTTGGATCTCGCCCTATTTTTTCGTTTCTACCCTAATGATCATTTTCACGAAAATTGATCCTTTGTAGAGAGGAAAAATTAAAGTTTTAACAAGAGATGGTGGAAATTGATCCATAATGTTATAATGATTTCAATCAAAAATTAACTCTACACAATTTCGGCCTTCTATGCCCATTTTTGGACCCTGCCCGATGTAAGGACTAAACTTGTGCTACATTGGGTTGCGTTTTGGGCCTGCTTGCACTGAACTACGCATCTGAAAAATATGCCATAATTTTTGTGTAAAAATAAGAATTCTGTTAGACAATGTGGTGTAGGCTATTTAATGGTCGGTCTTGCCCGACTATATATTCTTACTTTTTGTTATTATTTAAAGCCCATTCCAAGTTATTGTTGATGCGATTTACAAATTTTGGTTCTACCGTTCCCAATAAATTTTGAAGCATTGTGGGCATGTTTGGCTATTGACTATTTTTAAAAACTCAGCAAACGAATTTGTATGTAATTTACAACCGCTATTTTGAGGATAGGTTTTAGTGTCCCAACGAAGCAAATCAACAACAGATGATTCATTGTGCTCAGTAAACAAGTAAAACATGAACACGACAGAAAGACAATCTATTGTAGATGTGAGGAGAATCTTTGAGAACTTTAGTGTTTTTTGTGCGAAGAAGGCTGCGACTACTTGTTTAATTTTAAGATCATCTTTTACCATGGTTATTACAAAAGTCAAATTATTTTGACAATAGTTCAATGTCAACATCCGGCATGAGTTGGTTTGAGGCATAAAATTTTGGTGTGACTAATTGTATTCATCTACCTTGTGCTTTGTAAGCATCTTCTTAACGTTTGCTTCCTAGATGCATTTAATTAGATAAATATGGTGAAGGTCTTGAATTTAAGTGCTCCTAATAATTGTATAAGCGATGAACTGACCCGGTTCAGTAAACTGAAGGTAAAAAGAATTCATTACCTTCTTTCTGATGTTTTTTGAAATAAAAATTTTTAAAGGAAATTTTAAGGTAGTGAAAACATTTTACGCTTTTCGCAATACTTTGACAAAAGATTTATATGTGAAGATATATGTATTTCTTAGTATTAATGAAATAACCAATAATTCGATTCATGGAAAAGTGCAAAAAATACTCAAATAGATTTTTTAAGCAGTTCTGCATTTTTTCAAATTATTTTTTGGGCTTTTCTGCTTATTAAATAAGAACGTCGGGTTGCTCTTCTTAGGCATCTTCATTTCTGGCTCGCTCCCATCTTCTGGTTGTTCGATCTTTTGTTTTCCTCCGTGCTCCGTCCATGTTGTTCCTCACAGGATTGTAAATTTTCTTGAGTGAATCACAGTCGTAAATCGAACGCAATACGTGATGCAATGTTTTTGAAACCTATACTTGTACCTTTTATGAAAATTTAAAGAGAAAAAAAAGAAAAAAATTACATGGTTAAATCAATTTCGTTAAAAAAATTCGATGTGCAATGCCAAACAAAAGAAAGAAGCATAATATCACGGTAAGTTTGTAAAAAGGTTTGTATATTGTCAGCACTGTGATTGCTTTTATTACACTCACCCAAAGATATCTTTACGTTATATTTTTAAAAAATAAATATTTAATAAAAATATTTTTTTGGACACTGCAATTTTTCTTCGAACTTCCGTCGAAGTAATTGTAAACAATAATTTTTTTTTATTTGTTTCAGTCCTATAATGTATTTAACTCAGCGTTAGTTATAGGCCTTCGATTTTTATATGTATAGAATAAAAAGGAAAAAATTGTACCTCATCGGCATTCATACGTATTGAGAAATTGGACAATTAGAAATATTACATCTGGTTCATTCAAGTGAAAAGCATTTGAAATTGTAATGGACTTTGTGGCAAAATTAACTGCGGCAATACGTAAAAGCCGGCGCAAAAGTTGGAATAACAACCTCAAATAAAAAAACGCTGACCATAATTATACATACTAAATACTGCACAATTAAAATTCAGAACTGTACGAATTAGAAAGGATTTTCCGGACCATGTAAGAAAGTTGCGGTTGGATACAAACGCAAAGGCTCATTGCTTTATAAATGCTTGATAAATTCGAAAATGGCTGATAATGGCGACCAGGTAAGAATATTATAGTCGGGCAAGGCGGAACATTCAATACTCTACATCACCACGTCTTATATGGTCATTTATTCCTTTGTGGTAATACGTCAAAAATTGCGCATTATTTTTATGTAAAAGCATACTTTTCATGAAAGCCCTTGTATCGGAAGATGCGAAAAATGTCATCTGACTTGGGCCGAAATCAGCAAACCTAATTTCCTTTTCTGTGATTTTACAAATAAGATTTTGCAGCTACATAAGGACTTGCTTTTCCTTGCTTTTTCTTATATATAATGGAGTTTAAAAAGCAGACTTATGTGATCCAAATGCTCTTCGAGTCTTGTGCTGCGTTGCTATTATAGACCAATTTTCATCGTAAAATATTCGAAGTTAAAACTTTTTGCTAAAAGGCTCACTATTTATGAAAACCCTTGCAAAGAAAAACGTTCGAAAGCATGGTTCCATGTAGTTCTAATTTGGTCCACTTAATTTTTACGTCAAGTCACTATTGTGGGCAAAGAAGGGTTTATATGTAATGTGCGTTGATGCCGGTCAACGGTGTGATTCAAATTTAAGTTAAGTTTTATATAACATTACCTTTACGAATCGGTCTTCATGGCGAAGTATTGAAAACTTCAGATTTTTGCCATATGAAGACTTACTTTTATTATAAAACTTATATGGGACCGAATACAAAAAGTAGAGCCACTTAGTCTAAATTTAGTAAGATTCATTTTTACGCAAGTTATTAATATGAGCTAATTTTCACCATGAAATATTGGAAATTAAAACTTTTCTAAATAGTATTTGTGAACGATTTATGCCACAACATCCTGAAAATTGCAATTGTTTTTTATATAAAGATTCTTCAAATTAATATGTTATACGGAGAGGTTAAAACAATGGTCCGATCCAACCCGTTTTCAATAGGGATCGTCCTTGCGTCAAAAGACGCCATTCAAAGTTGCGACCTCTAAGTAGAACACAAAAAACATGGGCAGACATGCTTATAAGCTCTGAGTCATTTTCTCAATCGATCGACGCTCCACTAAAAGACAACTGATAATGACGTACGCATCACAAAAAAATAGAGTTACAGACTGCGCTAAGAGAACACCTATTGAAATGCGCAGCGTATCGCACATTGTCTTTTTGCCTGTTTTCTACTGTCATTGCATAACATTAAAAGTACAATATCGGACAACCGCAGCTTATAATATTGCTTGGATTGACATTTACAAAATAAAAAATGAAGAAAAAGCAAAAGAATGTAAAGAGAAAATAATCGATCAGGTGAGGTCAGTAACAAATGTGACAAGAGAGAAAATGCCGTCCGTTGTTGACTGCAAAAGTCCTATTTCATCTTTCTTCATGTAAATATAATATTTGTGTGTAAATATGTAGCAATTCTGAAAATTTTACCAGCGAAAGAGTTTTGTACAAGTTTGTAATCACTTAAAGACTTGAGCTCTAACCGATATTGGCGTGCAGCCAAACAAATGATAAAGAAGTACGTTAAAAATGAATAACAAGAAGTAAGTAAAATGATCCTGCAGGGATTGCAATTGTTGAACGTATAAAATTGAATCACAACACTGGCAATAAAAATTATTTACGAATGGGTTGAGCTAGGCATAGAATTTTATTTGAACATATGTTCACTAGACCAACAAAAGGGGGAATATATTAAACACGGCTTATATGCCAATAGCAATAAAAAACACTCTGTCGTATTCCAAGTACGCATGGCTATTAAAAATAAAACTGGGATTCGAATGGGTTATGTCACCGATATATAAAGATTCAATGTAAAGGGGGTTTTGATTTTGAAATATAATATAATAAAAACAGTGAATAATGTGGGCCCAATTTTCTCCTAGAGACCAATAAAAACGAAATTGACGTCGATATTTGAGTTTAGAGATAAACGTACTTAGGAAACATTTTCAAGTGCCCGCACGCTCGGAGCGTATCAGCCGTACCTTAATAGAAATGACCAGATGCACACGTTATCACATTCGAAATCACGGGCCAACAAAAGAATTATTGGAGATATTTAACCGGAAAATTGCACATCCACCAAAGATTAGAAATTAAAAAACGTTGACAACACCTTCATCTTTCAGTATACAACCCTTGAAGAAGACGGCCGTTGTTGTCTTCTCAACACTTCTTTAAGAGACAGGGTGGGTAGTTTTACTGATTACACGATTCTGTTACTTATTCACAAATAAGAACTTTGCCGCAAGCACGTAAACATCTTTATTCCAAATTAATGATTTAGCAAGAATACGTTACAATTTTTGAACTAGAATTGGATTGTTTTGTATATTGGTTATACGTGTGAAATAAAAAAAAGGGCAAATAAGGAGAATTTATTTGATAGTGTGTGAAGAATCCAATTTAAGATTACGGTGTGTATAGATACCATTTATAGGGTATCCCAAAATGTATCCAAGATTTGAACTAAATAGAAAGCAGAGTATTTTTTTTCAATTGCAATCTTTTTATTGAATCATAACGTATATAAGGTACGTATAGGATAGGGGGTACACGACAAAAAAATGTCTCAAGCAGCAATTGAATTTTTTCACAGGATATATAGTATTGGACAACGCCTTTTTGAAACCATATCTCGTTCACATCACCATCGTCCAGTCTATGCAGAAAGAACTGGGTTATGATAGCGCGATATCGAGCACTGGTAACACTCACTGCTTGATCAGCCTCATTTTCGAAGAAATATGAACAAACTTTCGTTATTTTTGAAATACTGTTCAATAATGAAAGCGCTTTGCTGTCTTGTACAATGCTCTATTTTACCTAACCCTAAACTGCCAGGTGTCAAATTGTCTTTTTTGAGTGGCCAACACGTACAAGCGTACAGCGTACAAATGGCAGCAAACTCAAATCTTGCCTGAGTTGTGGGACATCCTATACACGTTCGCAAACGGTTCTCAACGGTTTGAAAAAAGCATATCTACATTGAGATTGAAAATGAAGTCCCTAGAAGAACGGGTAGGAACATTGGAATTGATCTCTCCTAATAAGACCTATCTTAATAATAACATTTGTTAGCTTTAATTAAGAAGGAGACACTTAGGACAAGCCCACATTTCTTTAACAAAGTTGGACGTAAAAGCAGCGATCTATTTTCATAAAGTGTAAACAATAATGAGCGGATCTCAACGTAAATTCTGAACTTTATTGAGTCCACACGGACATAGTCAAACACTCACCTTACAAAGTCGGTATATAGCCTATATATAAACTACCTCTGACGAGTAACTACACGTTCAAATTTAGCTTTATTTACTTCGTCCAAAAATTAATGAGAACTTATATTTAGGTTTACAATGTTGGTACGAAAATGCTATACTTGGTGATTTGAGTTTTCATGAAATTTAGACGATTTTCTGGGAAATCAAAATTTAAAGGGAAAGCCAGACACACATTCATAACGTTTCACCCGCCCCATGCAGCTGAAGATTATCGGAAAGATTAACAATAGTTAACAGAACATTTAGCGGAAAAAGGGATTAACCTAAAAATGTCGTTATGAAGTTAGGTATTTATAACTTTCTTGTAAAAGGACATATAAGCAGAATATTTGCGGTAGTCAAATTCAATTAAGTCAAGATGAGTTGAATCTTAATATTCAAGCGAATGAAACCATTTTAAGTAATAATTCTTGGCAATAATTTTTGAAGAAAACCTTTACTATCCAAATATCGCAATTCAGCGGTATGGACCTAATCTCGAAAGAAGTTGAATAAAAACGTTAAGTTCACACAAGACGTTACAAAATATTTTTTGTATATACACGCTCCTCTTATCAGGTGCTTTCATCTTCTTTCGCCTTTGCTTGTAGCCTTATTACCGAAATTATTGGAGTAAGCTTGTAATTCAATAGAAAATAATGTACAATGACCACCATTCGAATTTCTGCCGCTGAAAAGTAAACATTAAAATTTTTATTTTATGTTTTCTAGACAATATCTCATAAGTAAGGTGCTTTAAGTACATTTTAAGGAGTAATTGTGTTCATAGTTGTGCTGCTAGTTGAAACTGCCACGCGGAAGTGAATTTTCGAATGAGAAAAGCAGGAAACTTGGAGCAATGAGGCCTGATAAGAAATAATAAAGATGATAAGAGATAAAGCCGATAAGAAAATTGTCGTAATAGCAGTTGAGATAAATCAGCACCGCAATACAGTCACAAATAATCGAAAAGATTAACATTTATGGTTGCATGAAGCGATAGATGCATTGGATGCGCGCATAAAAAAAGAGTTAGACCTAAATATAATGAGACAGCGTGTGCACCAACTTTTTAAGGATGACATATATCTTAGATATGAACACAAAAATGTCGAACAACGCTTAATCAAGCGTGCCCGTATTGCGTTTGCCGACAAATACCAATTTTTGTGAGGAAGACTTCGAAAATATTATATTTGCCACCATAAATATTTAAGGAATGTCCGATAATCTCGCCCAACGAGTTACGAGTGCTATAATGGATGGTGGATAGGGTATTGGGAGCGTTTGAAAGACGAGGAAGGTAAAAAATATGCTTTGTACCCAGCAAAACGAACTGACAGCGAGAATTTAATAGACCGTGACTGAGAGTTATTTGGTGATAATTACATGTTCCAACAAGACAACGCTCCTAGCACCCATGTTGCATAGCTTACAAAGGAATTTTTCAATCAGCAATAGACAGTTGCTGGAGTGGTTATCCGTACGTCCCGACCCTTCCCGCCAGGTTATTTTCTAAGTCTAAGCGGAACTTCACTCTTCAATAGTTTGAAATATTGTCGGACTGGGAGATGATTTCTGTCATGCATTTTTGCACTTATAAGGATACTGGAAAGTTCTGTTCATTTTTAGAATAAAACAAAATACAGATCACCAATCTTCTCTTCCGAATATACATCGTTTGCTGAACTGAACTGATCCTTTCTGCGATCTTCAATGGTATTAGAAAAGGACTTTGCTTAACAATATCGTTCTCTTTCAGAAAGTGGTTTATCAGAAAGGTCGAAATCAACTCTTTCAAATTTTCGAAATCAACTTCCGCATCTCATGTCCTATCAAAAACACTTTCAATAAATTTCTACATACTTCTTTAGCATTTCTTCCTTGTTGCAGTTCGTATAAAATACAGTGGCGTCGATGAACTTGATCACTAGCCATGGGCACACTATTGCTTTACATATAAGACTAACGTGAATCAACTTCGCTTTAGTTGATTTGCTACGTCGGTATGTACACATTAAGTAAAAATAGAGAGTCGAACATGCGCCGAATAAACATGTGCTTACGTGTCGAAAATTGTTGTCATAGAACTAGACAGAACTTTCCCGTAGATGTGATATAATTGTTTTCTTTGAAGTGCATGTTTGTTAAATATATATGAACATAAATAAATACAAAACAAATGCCGAAGAAGGCTATTCTTTTCGTACTCAAAATTGTACATTGCACATATATATATTTGAAGGGGGTATAAATCGTCGAGTTGTTTGGACCGTTGTTTAAATCAAACTTGACACATATCTAGCTTCAAATATTTTTACAGATGTAAATTGTAGCGAAGCTTAAGACCAAACAGAATGCTTACATTGAGAAACTAGTTCACATTCTCCAACTTGTATTCATCACGAACGAGACACACCTTGACAACTTCGCATATGTCTTTAGATTAAACATTATAGTATGAAACGGAGACCATGTCCAAATCGAATCGAAAGAGGCAGACAATGCGATCTTAAACGAAAGGAATAAAACAGCTAAACATAATCAGCGTTTGCCAAGATTTATCTCGGTGGGAGATCATTGATATACAAGACCAATAAGAAGGCCCCTAAATGACTGCCTTGAAAAAAATCTGAGGTCTGAGAACGACTATATCAGAGTATTCTGAAGCTTTAAGATATTTAGGAATAAGGTCAATGTGTTTCACCTAGCAAAAAATACCAACGTTTAGGCGAATGTAGGAATACAGCTAGAACGTCACCTCTGATTTGATCCCATTTATCCCATCGAAATGCGTAGAAGCCGTCGAAAAAATTTCATGCGTGTATAAATCAGATTTTAGCCAGTTCTGTGCTACCAAATCTCACTAAATTCAGGTAAGTAGACCGACTTTTAGACTTTAGGCCCTTAACACCTTCACAGATCATAGACACTGACCGATAACTGAGTTTTTTGTGGGGTGAAGAGTGATAAAATTACTATTTCTGGGTCTGTCCCGGTGTGGTCCCATTTGTCTCTCTTGGTGTACTGGTATTGTATTTGGATTTGTCAACAACTAAAGAAATCACTTGCTGCACATAACATATGTATATCGACACCGTTGGATGTTAAATTTGCGAAAAAAATTCGTCTATATGAAATCCAAAACGTGGTATATATTTAAAGTCGGGTGTGAGCAGTTCTTAGTTTTATTGATTAAAGTATTAATTGTTCACCATCGCATGTTTTTTTAAGTTACAGCTAAAAGTTATGGCAATTCTTTTTTAAAAACCTTAGGGATGTTATTAAAAGAAGGTTTTTTTTTATAAAAGATATAATTTTCCGCAATTTTTGGAAGTCTAGCCTAGTTTTCGAGATGTTCATGACATATACATATATACATACACATATTTTTACCAAAAGTGGTCACTTTGATCCCCTATTTTTGTCGACTCGTCACAGTCGCAAAATGAAGATAGAGATCTGAAATTTGGCGTGGGCATTCCTTGATCGATTAAGAATCCAATTTAAAAACATTATCATGCTCTGCCTAGATACTCGCCCACCAAACAACCTCCAAAAAAACCATAATTTTTTTCATATGTTTGTCTGCAATTTTCGATTTCGTGGAGATATTTCCGAAAACCTGCTATCTAAACAAAATTTCGATTAACAGTCTCTAAAAAAATTACGGCACGCAAAGGTGCAAATCAATTCAAACGTTATGAGGTCTCTTCTGAAGAATACAGGACTGGAACTTAAAGTCTGCAGTCACTCTACATAACTTCAATAATATGCGAAAAAAAATCTGAATGTGATTAAACAAGTATTTCGCTTCGTTCAAGATACAAAATATGTATAATCGGCTTACACAAAAAAAAAAAAAAAAAAAAAAAATGGCGAAAGAGTTGGGATAAATTTTTGAAATTTCTCCTGTATAGACAAGAAGGCGACAAATATTAAGCATTCATTTGGTAATAAGGTTTCAGTACATTGATACTTTATGGAACTAATCCAAAACAGCGATTTAACAGATAAGTTTATTGTATTGCTTTATACTTAAACCACACGAGTCTGTTGTTCGAATCACACGCATTGTACACGTTTTAATGAAATCTAAGCTTTTAAAAGACACATGATATAATTTTTGATATTTTATGGCGCAATTAGATGAAGAGTTGTATCAAAGGTGGTGTAGGGTACTTAACGGAGGACGCCGCCCAATTGCAACGTTTTACGTTTTGTCACCTGTTCAACTGAAAACACATTTTTCCTCGAACATTTCCACAACATAAAGTTCGTCATGTCCTATAATGTTAGTGGACTAATTTTCCTGAATTTTCAGTTCATTATACTTCGAAAAATAGTTCTTAACGCACAAAGTCACAAAATCCTAAAGAAAATATCAAATTATTAAGAGAATACTCAAGTGACAATATTACAATTTTTCATTTAAAAATCAGTATTTATAAATACTAGGAGACATTCGGAATACTTTTTCGCATTTTCATATTATATAATAAGAGGTCTGCAATCGATCAAATTTTCAGAAACTTTTGATGATTAAAGCGATAGTTATGGTCGTGGTTTTTTGGGAAAACGATAATGGATACAAGAGACTAATGCAATTCAATTCAAAACATTTCACTTGAAATCACTGCATTGCAATCAATCGTTAAATCCTAACTTGAAACTACAAACTTACGACTTTTGTCTATATATAAACATACAGCGATTAATGGGAAATAATGAAAATTGAAATGTGAAAACAAACTACTGGTCATTTAGGATGCAAAATTTCTTCCTTTGCCCCTGTTTCCTATGAGCGCTTTCATTTTCTCTTTGTTAATAAGGAAGCAAACTAGCTATCTTTAAGCAATGCAATTATATACACTGTCACAAAATCGACGAGATATAGTTTATATTTCTGTTCTGTTAAACTGGATTTGACTTGTTTTGGTTGGTTTCAAATCGTCCTCAATGTAAACGCATTGAGTAGTAGGGTAGAGTAGAAGTTCTTACGATTACGTAATATATTAACGTATATATGCAATTATATGCATAAAAGTACACATTTTATTATATATACAAAGGTGTATATAATTGTGATGTAGATTGAATAGTTTGCCTTGATCAGAGTATGTAAAATTTTTCCTTCGCCATTATTGCTCAATAGTCGCTTATACCCCACCTAGTTTTAAATTAAGAAACCATAAAAATATGAATGAGCTCTTGCTTATTTAAACAATTCTTAATCTACACTTTTGTGTGGACACTGCACATGATTTCTCGTTCAATTACCGGAAATACGTTTGAATCTCACTCCGTTCAGGGAGAGACGAGGTAGTTTGCAGACCTCGATTTCCCATTGCACCAATGAATCGGTATTTGGATCACCGTGAACACACCATAAAACAAACCTTTAAAGGAAGTTAATTTTTATATTTTTGTTTGTATTTGTAAAATAATTTCACAAAAGAATATATAAACATATTTGTGTATTTTGGTAAATGATAAAGTGTGCGTGTACAATGGAACTGTATGTATAAATACGTATGTGCGTGTGTATTTCTAATTTTCTATTATGCATACCTTTCGCGCTGCTCATAGTCACAATTATTTTGATCGAGCACTTCTCGAATCTTCTGCATTATTTGATCAGGCATTAACGGGGATGTAGTTTTCATGGACCAAGTGAAACGTAAAACCCTTGGCTTAGCTGATTCTTCAGTATTGGAATTGCTGCTAAATTAATACAAAAATAATGCAATGGAAAATATTTAGCTAGAAAGAGATTATAAAAACGTTAGCGGATTCAAAAATGCAGGACGTCCAGAATCCGTCGTAGTGAATATGAAAGCGTTAAGAACTTAAAAGGATCACATATGTAGATAATTTAACAATTTCGAACTAAAAAATTTTTCTAACTTTACTAATTATATTTAAGCTACCACCCAAAGTTCAGAGTAAATCGCTAACACTCAGGGACACCTCTTACCGTTTCTATAATATAATCCAATCTCAAACACATCGAACAAATCTGAACAAGTGTGTCAAAAGTATAGCAGATGTTAATCTGATATATTTAGCAAGCCCTTACGAAACTATAGTAATCGAAAAGCACTGAAAAAGCCTTTAATTAGTATATTTGCCATTTTCTTTTCATTAATATTCATTGCAACCACATATGTTCGCGTTTAATGATGTTTCTTCGACTTGTTCGACGTTGAGCCATACGCCTATTAAACTAATTATGAGAAGTAGCCCAAACCACTGTGTTGGTTTTGTTTTGCTAACTTTTACAATGAAATAACCTTATCCTTAGATTTTACATATATACTATTAGGTGTTTGCAAATATTTTGATCACTCTTTTATTTTGAAAAGGCATCTATTGTGAAAAATTGGTACAACAGATATTAACTAAAATAATTTCCGTCATTTACTACAACATTTTGCAATACTTTTGGGAACATGCCGTCATTATGTCGAAAGAATTTTGGCAGCGATCCTCCCACGGACCCAATTTCGCACTTCCTCAATATTGCGGACCCGCATGCCAGCCAATCCTTTTTGCACCGATCTGAACAAGGCGCCAGGTTTGGTGAGTACGCTGTGTGTGGCAGAACTTCACATTCGAGCTGCAATAGTATGTCCTGGACAACTCTTGCAACCAGTGGCCAAACTATGGCATTTTCAGTCAATTCGTTTCACCACTTTTAAACCGTTGAAACCAAAACCGGCAATTGGAATATGGTGGAGCACCGTCACCATAAACCTCGAACGTGTTTGGTGGGCTTCGCCAGCGGATTTCTTCAAATAAACAGGAAAAGTATGGAAATTGGAAGAAGAAAACTTATGAGCGCCCAATGATTAGCGTCGGCGTCCACTGAATAAATCAATAATATTAAATGAAAACTATTATTTTATGTAGAGGAAGGTCAAAACCATCGAATTTAATCGTTATTTATACTAGTATTTTCCATCTCTTTATCATTTTTATCTGTAGAAGTTGCTGATCAAAACTTTTGCAAGCATCTAATAATTAAACGACTACACTGTGTTAGCTTAATTATGACATTCGCAATTCTTAAAAATTGGTGAATGCTAATTAAGAGTTGGGAATAAATCTTGTGATATTCAAAACGAGAATAATATTAACATGCGACAATTCAAAAGAATGCCGTACATTGTTATCCTCTCGATCAGCTTGAACAGCGCAATGAATTTAAATGCGCTTTTTTTGTGCACCTTAAAACTGCAAAATGATAACAGAAATATATACCGCGCACGATAGGGATGATACGTTATGTGATAGCAAAAACAATCAGTCACTACTTGAATACGAACTAGTTGTAAACAATGAAACATTCCGCAAAAGATAAATGTGGATTTCCTTCATGTTTTGATCGGTATTAATTCCGAACTAGAGGGTCGAAAGGGCAATATTTGGCTACAAAGAAAATATGCCATTTTGTTATACAAGGATGTAAGAAATATTATCACAAAAAACACCAAAAGGGCTTTTGTTCAAAACTTGATAAAAAGTAGCACCATCCTAATGAACGGTTGTTCCTTTCACTGCATATTATAAGGCGTAAGAACATAACATAAACCAGTATCCAGCAAAATATGGTTGCTTTGAATGCGATTTTAGACAGGGCTTTTATTTCGAAAGCACGATTTTTCTCAAGATGATTAGGAAGATGACCTTAAACGGGTTTTTCTTTCTTCGACAAATGGATTGCTAACTGAGGGATAATATGAACCTTCTTTAAAGAAAAATGTGAATGATGCAACATTTTGTCGTGCATTTTTAAAAGAAAAAGAGTTTTAGTCATCGTTAAAAAATGATTCATTAAAGGCACAGCAAAATCAGGCAAGAACAGAATCAATTAGCTGCTTTGAGCTCATCCCACCACACTCTTAATACTTTCGTTTGTTTTTGTATCGCTTAAATATTAGGAATTTTAATTCTGATGAATTTATGTAGCAATCTCCACTTTTTAAGAAAACTTTTCTTAAAAATACGAAAGTCGTTTTAAAAAATTTGCAGAAAAAAGGTTAAACTGACATTTAAATGATTAATAGAATTCTCCTTTAAAATGCAAATTGTACCCCAAGTATTCTATATAAGTTTTATAACTCTTAAACAATTATTGTAGAATACCTAAACAGATGTCTTTTACTCTATAATGCAAGATTTTTTACGATGAAAGTACACATTGAAACGATATGAAATAATCTCACACTGTCATGGGCAGCAATAACACTGAATTTTAAAGAAGAACGACAAGCAAGAAGAAGAAACGTCAAATAAGAATTTTTCAGATTATGACACTGTATATCTATCGACGATAAACCTGACCCTTAAAACTAATAATGAAACAAATTTACAACTTTTTGTTAGTGCTGACATCTTTTTATACATATATTGCAGGTGTGTTATGCATTTTTCCTTTTTTTGCCATTTGTATGTAAAAGTTTTCTGAGTTTTCACGATTGATTTTATTTTACGTAATACAAGTCTTAAACCAATATTTTTTTTATTATTAAGTAATTAACTACTTATTTTCATTCATTACGTGCAAAGGTGTTTTTGTTTTGTTTAAACAACATTTCCTTACGTTAAGATAATTTTGAAAATAGTAATGATGCGACAGAAAGTTTTTTTGCATGCAATTGTGTTTTTGTAACATTTATGTATAAATAATTATTATGTTAATAATAACATAGCTTAGCTTTCATTTTCCTTAGCAAATTCAGTAAAGTAATCCTATTCATTTTGAATCAGTTAATTTAGAAAATGGTAATTACTACTAAATTAAGTTAAAGAAGAAAAGATCAGCGCATTTCCTTTTCATTGCTTATGAAAATATATATTACTGATAAAACTCAAAGTCATTTACTTAAACACTAAAGATAAAAAATATTACAAGATTTGCCGCGAAAATTGCGCCACGTTAACTTAAAGTAATAGATTGTTAATGGAATTGTATATTTAGTGAATTATTAGTTATTTTTATATTGGATTATTTTTTGGTTTATTCAAACAAAGCAAATGTGCGCGGTTCAGTTGTAACAATATTATATTAATATTTATGTAAAAAAAAAAAAAAAATACAATAAACAAAATATTAGCTTAAGAGAAGTAGTAAACAGAGAAAAGAACAATGTAAAGACTATCAAAAAGAGCAGCTTAGCATGTTTTCACTTTGCTTTTTCTATTTGATAATGTTTTTTTGGACTATTCATTTTCGGCTGTGTATATGATTTATTTTACTATACTTTGTATATAAATTAGTTTTTGCTATTTTACTTTACATTATTTTAATTGATTAAACTATTATTGAAAACATAATTTCTTGTTTTTGATTTTATACATAACGATGTTGCTCTCTCTGCTCATTATGTTTGTAATATTGTGTTTTGTCCCTCTTTTGTCTCCCTTTGTCTCTCACTTTCACTCCCTTCATTTTGTCTCTCATCCTCACTCTCATTCTCTCTTTCTTCTTTCTTTCTCTCTTTTACTCTTTCTGTCATTTAATTTTTACTGACAATTACATATCATAACATTTAGTTAAATCAGTTTTTTTTCATTTAAAATTTTTTTCATTTCTAGCATTCATTCGTAAATTCGTACGTAACGTATTTATTTACTGGTTTGGCCTAAAATTAAAGAAAAAAGGAATTATAAAAACAAATTATTCACATTGTTTGCAAAAAATTATATAAATATCAGAAGTACAGGATTCAAGTCATACACATGAACATATGCAACTTCGTACATTACTATGTACCTAATTTATACATATGCTTTTACATGTGCCAATATATTTATTTATATATATGTATGTACATATATATATATATATATTTACACAAACACATTTAAATCCATTTATATATGTATATATGTATATACGCATGTATATAAAATTTTGTACATCAACTTTTTTCATTTCATTTTTGAAGGTTAAAAAATTAAGTGAGAAATAAATATTTAGAAATACTTTGTTCAATAAAATACGTACACAGTGTTAAGAGAGTCGGAGGGTAATCCAGAATATAAGAAATAAAATTAAATTTTTAAAAATTTCGGAATTGGAAATTTCGAAAAAGAAAAGCATAAGAGGATTAAAAATCTACTGAATTGTGAAAATTGCTAATTAAACAAAAAGTTGAGGCCAAAACAATTATAAACAAAAAGCATTTTAATGTCTAGTCAACTAATATCGTTGCTAATACCTTGCAAATGTTTAACAGTTCCCCCAGCAATACATACGTCTCGAGTCTCGATCCAGTCTAAAATGTTTGACAATAACCCCTGCTGTGCCTTTGTAATGGTTTACTTTTTATAATTCGGACCCATTTGCTTATGCGGAATGTAATAGCGTTAATTTGCAAAAACTCTAATCGACTTTTGTTAACACTTTCGGACGCTAAATAGTGAAATATTTCAAAGGTACTTAGCAATATCATTATTTGTACTATTATATCATAATGAAAAAAGATAAGTTAACTCAGTTAACGATAGCCTTTATTAATCTAACCATTTAGATAAACATATCTCTTACGACTATTCCTCTTATGTATAATTTTAGCTTATTTCTTGACGTTGTTAACTCTAATCTACAATCGCTTTTATTAATCTAACCATTTAGATAAACACATCTCTTACGACTATTCTCCTTATTTATACTTTTAACTTGTTTCCCATCGTTTTTGTTGTCACCAACCTATATTCTATCCTTCATTCGCTTAAAATGGGCAAATTTTTTTGATCTTTAATGTTTGCCGACAGTTTTTTTCTGCGAATTTTCTATACAATTAAACCAACCAAACATACTAGTTTGAATATATATCCTCGCAATGTGCTGTACGCTCTTTAGATGACTTTACGTATCGAAAACTATTATAGAATTTTGGTGGCAACTTATTTGGAACTTGTGGCTCTCACGCATACTACTACATCTCCCATTTTAACTTCGTTTTTGGGTTGTTAAGGATTTTGTCCTAATACAGAAACCGCAACTATCCCTCGCTGATTATCTCTTTGCCAAATGCACACTGTAGCATCAATAAGGATCGTCTTGTTATTGCTCCAAATCCAGAGCCGTTACTGTAGCCAGGCGAGATTTTATTTTCCCTTCATTTTCTTTTGAGTTCTTTTATGTTATGAATAACATCAAATATCAATAACGCTATTTAAGAGGAACGGACCCGGTAAAGTTTTTAGAATTTTTTATTGATGATGATGTCTTATGTCTTGAGTCTTCCAGAAAAAATGGAAAAAATTCATTCACATTTTCGTTTAGAAGCGTTTCGAAAAGAAAATAGGTTAGTTTAGATTCACCGAGATGACCGTTGAATAGATATGAAGCCGAGGGCGATTTGTAGGAAGTCTATATTTCTACCAAAAAATCTTTGTGGAAAGGTAATGGGCGAAGAATATTTGAACATGACACGTCATCTTTGTAGCTCGCAGGCTAATAATGTGAATATTATTAAAAACGTATTTTAAAACTTTATGCGCGTTTTCGCACAAATTTCGAAACGGCCGGCACTTTCAATTTCATTCTTTTTCATTAACTTTTTCATAATGTCTTCAGAAATTCATTCCTTAGCGGAACACCGAAAACCGATCGAAAATTCGAATTTTACATTCAAACGCTCGCCAGCCATAGAATACCAATATTTTTGAAAATTCCTACATTTTCTCATACCTAGGACATTATGATTACATAATTATTTTTTATTCTTGAGATTCTTGCCGCATATCCACCCTAATGCCTCATGAAAACACCTCAGGTGTTGCGGCCACCTTTTCAAATTTTTCAAACGTAATTTTTTTTCTTTGAACTGAAATTTACGCTTACTGACCCTCTCGAATATATATTTTCTCCTTGCCTTTTACTTTAAACAAGTTTTTCCACTTTTTTGGCATTTTCTACTTATTACTCATAATCCAAACAAAGCACAATGTTGAAAATTATTTTCTACATTCTTCACACGAAGGTGCACTGCTTTTAATTAAAAAACCTTGAACATGCCGATTCATTATTATAAAATGTCAAAACTTAGTTGGTCCAGGTTTTCGTGTGTTTTGACTAATTATTTTCAAATTAGATCGCGCAAATCGTTGTTAATTGTATGGATTTTTTATCTTCAAAATAGCATTAAAAATTAAAATATATTAGTTTGGGGAAAAAGAAATCCGTTATTTTTATATGAACTTCAGGACTTTATTTAACATGTTTCGGATTGTCTGATTTGGGTTAAATATGCACCGTTTTGTTTTATGATTTGTTGCCATTTTAAAGGTAACTTCAAAATGCCTCTCTCATAGAAGTCCTGGTCTCTATTTGCAAAAAACTCTAGTAGTCGATTTTCACAATTCTCCCTAGATTCCAATTTTTTATCATTAAAGAAATTTTGCAATGCAAGAAAAAGATGATAATCGCTTGGTGCCAAGTCCGGACTGTATGGCGGATGCATTAAAACTTCCCAACCAAGCTCCCGAAGTTTCTGGCGAGTCACTGTGATGTGTGTGGCCTAGCGTTGTCCTAGTCGAACACGACATCTCTCCTGTTGGCCAATTCTGGCCGTTTCTGGTCAATCGCTATCTTCAAACGGTCCAGTTGTTGACAGTAGAGATCAGAATTTAGCATTTGGCCATATGGAAGCACCTCATAATAAATAATCCCCCTCCAGTCCCACCAAATGCATAGCAAAATCTTCCTGGCGGCTTGAGGTGCTTCACCGCTCTTTGACCACGATCATTTTCGCACAGGGTTATCGTATGTGATCCATTTCTTATCTCCAGTCACCATCCGTTTAAGAAATGGGTCTATCTCATTCCGTTTGGCCAAGGCTTCGCAGATGGAAATTCGATCCATCATGTTTTTTTCTGTTAATTGGTGTGGCACCCAAACATCGAGCTTCTTTTTGAATCCAGCTTTGTGTAAATGGTTTAAAACTTTTTTATGGTCGATTTTTAACTCCTGGGCGATGTTACGACTGCTAACATGCAACTTCGATCATTTCTCCGATTTTATCGACATTTTCGACGACCGGCCTACCTGTGCGAGGTGCATCTTTAACATCAAAAATTCCTGAACGGAATCTACGAAACCACATAATTGGCTGTTACAGTATCGGAACCATAAACACCATTCACAATTTTAGCCGCCTGGCTTGCATTTTCGCCTTTGTCAAAGAAAAACTGTAAAATGTACCGAATTTTCTCTTTGTTCACTTCCATGTTTAACACGCTGTAACTCACAACTGAATGCACCAAACAAAAAACAGCAAAAGAATTTTTTTTACTGCGAAATGTCACCTTTCCAACGAGCATAAATATGAAATTGTTTGATCGATACTTTACGAGAAATCTATCAGTGCAGCCATCTACCGAAAAAATAATGGATTTCTTTTTCCCCAAACTAATATATGACTTCAATCCAATCGAATACAATTTTATAACTAGCTTTTGTTTTTGGTGTTCTCGCCTTTGGCGTGTTCTTTTACTTATTTGGCTCATTTTTATTATCAACCTGTATGCAAGAGCTTCCAAATTTGACGATGAAATATCTTTATTTTTGCGATCAAGAGAAAGTTTCTCATGCACAGCCACGCAAGCGGACGTACAGGCATGCCTAGATTTATTCAGAGCTTGATAGCGATCAGAAATGGTTACATTTTATACAATCTTTAAAGCTTGCTTTTGGTTATTACACACTCTTTCACAAAACGAATATATCCACGTCGTTTTTTGATGGACACGAAAAGAGCGTTCATTTGTTTTTTCTGCTAATAAAACATATGTGTTACGTACCAGTACGCGCGCGTTACGTACACAAACATATTTCTCCTATTTGTTGCCATTGTAAAATGCTCCATTTCCAATCCATTCCACAATGGAGTTTGCAAATCTTTTCTGCGCAAGAATTTCTGTTTAGTTTTTCCAGAGGAACAAGCAATCGTTTAGAATCTGCTTCCTCTTCGCTCTTACTATATTTATAATCATTTTCCTCAGTCAATTGGGATAACTTGGTATAAAAGTGAAAAGAATGTATATATGTCATTAATAATGCACCTAAACCTAACTCAGTTAGCAAATCGATCGGAATCATTTCTTGGACAGGGCAATGGATGGTTCTAACAAATATGCTTGTCAGACTTTTCGCAAGTATGTGCACGGGATTGTAAGTAACTGACTAAAATAAATAAAAAACAATTGTCAGTTCTTTCTCCAAATTGCTCTAATTTTTTGTCTGTTGCTGGGATGTTACAATAAAATTTATATTTGGCAGTTTTGCCACGACTACTTGGTACAAAGTCTCAAACACTATGCATATTTTCTTTCATGACTAGTAATCGGTCGCTACGCGAAAATGTGAATATTAGTCTAAATTTTTTCTTACTTTAAATGTCATTTTAGTGACGTTAAAATCTTTGAAGTCAAAACAGGAACCGGAAAACTCCCATAGATATGAGAGAACATTTTGTGCAGAATTCGACTTTATTTATCAGCAAGTTCTCCTTTGAAACCTTTGATTCGGCAACCTACAGATTCGGCAAGATCATGAAAATATGTTTCGGATTTGCAAGCACGACATCATTTCATTCAAATCTTAACCGTAGAGCATTCTTTTCACACTTGCAAAATAGTCACTAGGGATCAGATCTGGCGAAAGGGGAGGGTTCGTATTTCCGTCGATTCTTAATTCATGCAATCTTTGCATTGCAGGCATCAGCATCATTTTTGTTCTACTGCAAATGATACCGGTACCTCTTAAAAAGGGATTCAAATCTTCATGAAATGTAGTAAAAAGGCTGCTTTTTGGTATCTTTAATTTTCGTCTATCTATCGGGACTTCACTATTTAATTATCGATTATTATTAATTTTTAAGATTTATGGTTTTCTTTTTTTAAGACACCTTTTTCCAAAATCGTTGGTCATTCTTCCACGTTAACAAGTATTACAGCCACATATGTCGCATAAAATTTGAAACACGCATCGTATAAAGCTGCAGCTTTGAGCTTTAAAAATTTTGAACACCTAAGCTTCTTTCGGTTTCCATGTATTTACTTTTTAATTTTTTTATTTATTTACACATGAAATTCAGCTAAAGTAAATTAACAGTCGAATTTAATTGACTCTTAGAAGTAAATCTTATGCTAATTATTATTAATAACTAATTCGAAGTATATAAAGAGAAGTAAAAAACAAAATAATGACGGAAATAAAAAAAGAATAAAATTCATGTATAAATAAATAAATGAAAAACAAGTTAGAAAGTTATATTCGGCAGTGCCGAGTCTCGCATACCCACCACTATGTTGTTTTTCGCTTTCTACTCTCCAAGTTCTTTTATTTGATTACCATATCGCTGGTACTACTAAGAAAAAATTAGTCGCGCTGCCTACCATATTCATTTTAAAATTAGTACATTTCTAGGCAGCTAATCTTCATTTGAGGAGTGTGCAAAATAATTTTAACCATTCTCTTTTGTTTACCTTATGATTATTATTATTATTATTAATTTCGCCAGAGAAATAAATTCTAAGACTAAACTCTTAAAAGCACTAGCATCTAAGACTATCGGCTTTTTATTAAAAACTCTACCGCACTTGAGATTCGAACCCACGACCATTGACTTGCTAGTCGAGATTCCTCCCCTTCGGTTACTCAGGCGGATATGATAAATAAGCATAAAACCTCAAAAAAGGACGAAAAAAATAAAATTTAATTGCTAATAACTTTGTGTTGGCATAGCCGATTAGTTCCATTTTTGGACCTAAAGAGTAGAGTATTTCGTAAATGCGGAAAATGTTAACCTTCTAATTTTAATAATTTCGTAATAACGAGCGAAAATATAAAAATTTTTGTTAAAAAAAACCGAGTTACGTTCGGTTTACGCACAACCGCGGGCTTCTACTTTGACCAGTTTTTTTAGAGATACTGCATCATTGCTCATAGAATATGCGTCCAAATGTTTGTAGCTTTATCTGTTGTAGTCTATAAGTAATGAATAAAAACAAATTTTTTATTCCTTTTGAGAAACAAAAATGTACTGTAGGCGTGTCCTTCGACCGATTTGGTCCATTTTCAAAACAAACCTGCGTGGAAAAAGTCGATACCTTCATTTTTGTGACCAAATAAATGTTAACAACACGCACGCACAGGCGGACAGAAATGACAATACCAACTGAGAATTTCACGCCAGTCAAGAATATACTTAATAGAGTTTGTAAAGCTTCCTTTTGGGTGCTGCATACATAATGGATAAAAACAAAATGAATGCACCTACCTCTTACAGTTGTGGGTATAAAAAACAGGCAAGAAAAAGAACATCTACACGTCTGGAACAGACAAACGTGCAAAAGCTTGCCCACTGATAATAGTAAAACATTCTGTTAATTTTCGAGTCATACTAAGATTCCAAGATTGAACTTAAATTAAATACGACATAGCAAAGCGCCTTAGTAAGAAGAGTTGATTTGATAGGATTTACAGAATCCAATATTGAGATTAAGGAGAAGTCCGATATTGAGATTATGTAAAAAAATTTACATAGTTCCTAAGTTCCTAGAGTAACGTTTCGGCACATTAAACTTTATCTCACCAAGCGAATCGATAACATCATTTATTAGCTTAATAAACAATAGGAATAAATCTGCGTTTCTCAAGTACTAGTATGGCAGGAAGACAGGGGCGGGCCTCAATTTAAATTTCTAAGGACAAACAGCAAGAATTGCTTTTGAAGGAATTCTGTTGAATTTACATAACACCTAAAGGAAGGACGCCGCACAACAGAGACATATTCAATTGATCGTATTGGCCTGATTGAGCTTATGTAAGGATTGTTATAAGGGATAGGATATGCAAATTGCTGGATGATCCGCATCCTTCGGTGAATAAAAAGTTGGACTATAATTTACAACTACCTGGGTGATATTGAGAAAGCAAAGGTCTAGCAATTTCCTATTACACTTAGGAGTACGGTTGTATTGAAGGTTTGGATCAAGTAGCTCATTCCAGATCACAATAACTTTATCAGATGTTGAAGTGTGGATCACACAGCCTGAATTATCACTGTAACACCAAAGTGACATGTGATGAACTAAAGTTTTACACTCTCCGGTCACGACACAAATAATCGCAGCATGTCTCTTATACCTAGAAATATCCGCGTTGGGGGAATACAGCAACAAGTTATAAATAACTTTTCCTACCTATTTTCGTCCGGGTAGCAATAAATTCAACGTCGGGAGAGGTAGCAAATTCAAATGAGGATGGAAAGGCAGCTGATGTGGCTATTAAAACACCGCGATCCAGTCAATCTTTTCTGAAAACCGGAAAGGAATTCTGAAAATGTTCCGACGAATGCAGTTTAACTAGCCTTCAGCCAAACAGAAAAACTCCGTGCTCTCTGAATTTAAGTAGGCCGAACAAATTTTTTAATATATAGGCACCCCAACATTTTGGTGAATGATAGTTGCTGGGTCTGAGAAAATACTTTTTTTGTGAAGAGAAGAACAATTATTTCGGGGTCCATATAAGTATACATAAGGGAAGATTTCACAAGATAATCTTGCATTTTTGAAGGTTCTGCAAATATGTTAAGTGTCGAATCAACAATTTCCTCTGAAGCTATTACGCAAGGTTATTGTTCTTCAAATAAATTTCTACTCTAGATATAGCGTTGCACTTTTAATAAAACAAACACTTCTGAAAAATAGTTGTTTTTATGGAATAAAACAGCTGGAATGCTCCCCGCTTTATCATATCCTATCGAAACAGGTGTACGGAGAGAAGACATTTCCCACTCCGCTCGTAAACTATATTTTTTACAAGACTTCGAAAATATTAAGCAAACCAAAATTAATCCTACGTAATCCTACGAGTACGCATGAACAAATGTAATTAAATCATCATCAAAGAGAAATTAATTTTATTGGATTTGTAAAATAATGAACATTTAATTTCATTTTTTATACCATTGTGTAAAAAACAATATAGATAAGATTGATAAAGGCAACAAATCGAAATTTATTCTAGCTAGATCAGTTATCATATTACTTTAAATTTGAGTCAACAATCCTTTTCAAAATTGTGCGCCTCAACTTTTGTAATGTGTCAAGCGACGTATATATATATATGTACGTATGTATATATATATATTCTTGATTTAATTCTGTGAGTAGAGCTTGAAAATGCAATGCGCCTTTAAGTAGGTGTTGATGTAGCTTAGTTAATCGTATAAAATACTATTTTGATTGTCTGCTGCTACTATTGAATTATCCACATAAATAAATCCTACTAAGGTTAAGTAATTAAACGTGGTAATTTTGGAACTTGTTTTAAGGGATAATGTTACCAAAAATTACGCATAAAATCTTTCAAATAACGAAGTATTAATAAATAAATAAGAAGTTGTAGCCGATTTCTCTTAGGAGGACAATAATTAGCAAAGCTTTCGTTGGAACGTTTAACCAGCAATATATCGGATACATTTTGTTTCACCATATTTATTTGCATTATATATATATAAGATAGGCATAACATTTATGTTTAATAAGGTAAAAGTTTTATAAAGCGGAAAGGATAAAAACATTATAGTCGGTCCCGCCATTAAATATTGGACACCCGTTTGCTTAATACAATTATTATTTATAGAAAGGCTTTTCAAAGTAATTCCAACCCTTTTTCAATATCCCTCGCCCTCGAGTTAAAACATGACCAATCACTCTAGGGATGTGACCTTTTCGTGTTACGCGGTCTCTGTCATAAAAAAGAGAGGAAAGAGAAAGAAACAGGGACTTGCTTGACGCAGCCCATTGCAATGAGCACTCAATATATCTACGACCAAAGAAAACTCTAACGGACTTGAGATTTGAACCCGCGAACACTCACTTGTTGGTCGTGATTCTTTGCTATTTCGCTACTCGACATTAGAGGGATAAACGGGCGCACGAGCTTAGGTTGATTTAGAAATATTTCGGTATAATAAAAGTTGGGTCTGTCTCAAGTCCTTCTGGGTTTTGATATGTGGTGTAGGGTATAATTCGCATTAGGTTCGCTTAATACACGTGTTCGTGCATGGACTTACAAATGTAGTTCCTAACCGAAGAAATAAATATAAGAAATTGAAATTGAATCACCTTGCATTCAATTTTTATTGCAGTAGAAATGATATAATTATATATACAATGTACATAATTATTAAAGAAGAACAAGGATTATTCTTAATTGCAAGTTTCGGTGCTTTTCTCCAAAATTCGAAATCTGCTACTAATTAAATTTTCTTGCATGTTACAGTGACAGCAGATTTCTACTTACCACAATCGGACCCATTGTTTAAAGAACAAAAATGCCTGTTATTATAGTTATACTTATCTTTTATTGTTTTTCTAAACCAGAACAACCGTAAACACTAGTGCACTTACAGGTAAAAGTTACTTAAAGTAAAAGCTATGCTGAATGCAAACAATTTTCTCGTTAACTGCAAATATCAGAAAGGAAATTAAAATAAGAGCAATTACTCATGTTTGCAAAACGCGTCCGTTAACTTCGAAATTTTTTATTCAAGTCCTAACATGAAGTCTCTTATTCAAAACGTCTATTTTAATATTAAAAATGCGTCCACTTGAATTTTAAAATGAAACAATACATAATACTAAATTAACCTTAGTGATTGAAATTTTTATTTTATCTTCCTTTAGTAGCTTTGTTTGATTTCACAAAATATGAATCATAATCATTTGCTGATAAATAAAATTTTTATTACATATAACTACGTGTATACGCAAGCAAAAGCGCAAACACATACACTTATATATAGATATATATACAATTAATATACATATAACTGATATATATAGATATATATACATATATATATGTATGTGTACACTTGCATAAACAAAAGCGAACGACTTTCCAATTTTTCAATTATTTTTTGGAATTCTCTTATTTGTTTACTTAATCTGACTTTTTAAAATACACTTTCGAATAGCTAAGCCATAGCTTGATTGCAGTCAAATCGTCCAAGATATTAAGCGTTCAAATCATTACACATGTCGTCCTTACTGTTTTATAACATCTTCTATATTCCATCATTCATTTATATCATTTTGTTTGAGAGAGAAGGAGAGTTGTATTGATTTTATTTGCTTTGCCTGCCTAATGTTTGAGCTTTTGAAATCTAGATTGTATAAGAAAAAAATGGGTGGATAGCTGTTATATAAAAAAAGAACCTTATTTCATTAATTTCAATTAAATTAGCGTTGATTTACACCATTCCACAAGCGTACAAGAAGCAGAAACATCTTTTATAATACAACGTTAACAAAATAATCCATCATTTAAGTAAATTCTTTTCTTTCCACAAATATTTCTTTCACGCGCTATATCACAATAATTGGCGAATTTGAGGAATAGTGCAAATCAGTTCATCTACAAGAAGTCTATCCATCATTCCGCATGTTCATGTGTATAAGAGCGAGAGAGCAACAAAAGTGATCATATGCGAGGTGATGTGTTTCTATTTGTTTTTATGTCGCACTGCCATAATATTCGTAAAAGCGATCAAAATCATGACCACCACTTAATTAGTTTGGAAAAACACACGTAAAACGAAAATTAGTTGCAATTACAAAAAGGGAAAGCAAAGTAACTTAACAGCTGCACGAAATCTAATTTACCAAGTAGTATTTGGTCTACAATCCATAAGGAAAAGTTTTTTCGGTCAGGTATTACAGGTTGACGCGTATACATAAAGTACAAAGTATAGGCTTACCTTCGCAACTTGTGTAGTTGGCACGGAATAGGAGCAAAAAAAAGTGTGCTTACATACGTATGCATATATTTATATAGTGCAAATTTACATTTCACTTGATTAATTATAAACTCCATATAAAGTACATAAAAAATGACGATGTAAAAAAAGCGTTTATGTGCTCAACGATTAACGAAATTGTTTGCTTGCTAAGCACGAGCTATATTGATAGTAGAGATCGAATTTGCGGTACAACTTTATATAGAATGGATAATGGAATAGGCGGCGACTGTCGGTACGCCTTTTAGGTAAATAGAGTACTGGTAACAAATTTACACGCCTTAAAGGAAAGAAAAACAGATATATCGATTTTGTGAAGAGTAAAATAATTGAAAATGTCGCGGAATTATTTGGATTTCAAGCGAAATTTTTTTGTCTACAATCGCTGATAAAATGCTAAAGCGCACTATTTCCATTTACACGTGGTCCATACCAATAGCTACTGTATTAGTTCTAGCATATAATACACCGCTTAATAAATTAGTAGGATAGCATACAAATGTGTTGCTACTAGCTGACGAATCCATATTGTTTTTACATAGCACCAATTTTTAAATCAAATATATGTATGTAACTTTTATGACATTCCGACCATTATTTTTAAAGTTATGCGTCTCTTGTATTTTTTTCGAAAAATCTGAAACGTCAGTAAACTTATTCATATTACTTCCAAGTTTCCCTTTCACTTTAGCAGTCACACACAGAGGCCAAACAAGATCGATTAATTAACCCGTTTCAAAAAGGCCACCAGTAAATTTAGAATCAACGCTTTATGCTATGCAAAAATTCCAAAATGATGCCTGTTATATGCAGTTGATATAAAACTATAGCCATATTGTTAAAAGACGCTTGGAAATTACAAGCAGAGAACCTAAACTATAAGAGCGGTTTCTTTTATTTACAACTGTAAAAGAGCAAGAGAGAAGTTATATTTGACTTTATGTCAAGATTTCTTTGCTTTGGAGAAGAAAACTGCTGCGAAGAATCAGTATTTTTCCATATTTTCGACATAATAATGTGTCTAAGAAAATATCAGGAGAATTTTCATTTTAAAAATATGTGCACGTCAAACACGACCACATTTTTACGTTACTGGAACTGTGATTAATATATGACAGAAGTTTTTTAAAGTTTATTTGGTTGGTTAGTTTGCAAATTACGGTATTGTATTGCTAGCAAGACAAAAATCGAAATCTGTGATTTTTTTATGATTCGTTCCTCTTACCGTATCGCGTTGTCAGTCGTTTAGCGTTAGTCGTTAGCGTTTCGGAGAATCTTATTTTATCTTATTCTACGACTATACAATGGTAATTGAAAGAGTTAATAGTTTAGTTAGCTCAAGACTCGAACACATATTTAAAGTATGTTGTTTTAAAGCATTTGATTTTCGACATTTGCATGTTATCCCCTATATTGAAAAGGCCTATAATACGGTTCTAGGCGAATAAGAAGTGGATATTGTAAGAAAATACAAGAAAAAAGTCATAAGTAGCACATTATCCTTTAATAAACCACGTGGAAAGATTGACTGTTATTCAAAATCGTCCCTATTGAAAGCTTATGGACTCTTCAACCGTGCCTCTTTTAGACGGCTTCCAGATTAAACAGATCAAACAGAATAACCTAAATAAAAGCAAACGAATCCTTATCTATATTTTGATAGTCTATAATAAGAAACCAGTCGGCGAGAATAAATCGAATTATTCCAAGAGAAACCGTAGAACATGCAAAGAGTTCATAGCAAACTTCATAGAAAACTCATAAAGGTGGAATGGACTAATAGGAAGAGTACACTCGAGAAATCTCTATGTTAGTCAATCTATTACTGATTAAGTGAATGATATTATATCTTGGGAGAATGTTTTGAAACTAAAATATACATATGTTCGGCCCCCAGTCACCAAAAAGACTTCTTAAATCACATAGATTTTGGAAGTATTAATTTCCCAACGCTCAGCAACGAAGAATTTTGTGAAAGCGTTAACGACTAAACAGAAGGCTAAGATGAATTTTCAGCATTTACTTGCCTTCTAAAGTGGCAAACACAACACTAAGTTTGTCAGCGATATAAGATCATTTCGGTGCTTGCAGTAGCCTACTTTCCTCCATTAGGTCATGTATATAAGATAATTCTCAATTTCAATGCAGAGAAATAGAAAATTGCAATTGAAGATTGCCACAGCTAAACGCTAATTAAATCATTTGTATACAGGTAAACTAAAAAACTAACGAACGTAGTTGATGCCCCCTTTTTCGTGCTGTCGAAAACTGCACATGACAAACGCATGACACGCTCCAGAGAATTCAATACAGCTAGTATTTGGATCATAGTTAATACAGATATTATCGATGTTAAAACCAAAAAGCGTGTGTACGATTATTGCCAAGTTTATAGCGTTTTATATATTTTTACGAATTTATGTGTTTTCGGGTAGTCTAAAATTCAATATTTATAATAGTTCGAAAGATATTCTAGGTCAAGATCTGATATCAAAACAAGGATATTTCGAACTACGTGATATGCTTTAATTTAGAAATTGAAGACAGCTCAGATATAGCGTACAAACGGTTAAAACATATTCTATTTGGAACTTCCTATGTAAAAAATGTACCATACGCATATTTTAGTTTTTTTGTTCCTACTCTAAAAAATTATATAATACTCTACATGTGTGTTTTTCTTACTGTTGTTTAAATAAGTTTTAGTGGTTTGCAATTTTACAGTGAGGGAAGGGGAGAACATTTTGCATTCTTTTCTTATAAATATTTCGTACTTACCGTTTACTGAATCTTGACGACAATTTTGAAAAGAAGCTCATACGGCCAGGATGTGGTGACTCTCCTGATACGCCACCCGTAGCCGAATAGTCCAAAGCTGGATTGTTGCGGGGTCTAGTTTGGCCTTGATTCAACATAAGCATGTAATAAAAAGAAAAAAAGCACCAAAAGACGTATTATTGATATAAACAGAAATTTTTGTATATTTTGTATATTATTAATTGAGGGGCGGCAATGCATAGCTATTCTCAACTCTTTAAATTTTCTTATAATGAATTACATTTACTTCTATCACAAGCAGATCAAACGTTAATCACTTTCTTATGTCATTTAATTGAAAACACCTACAAAACTATCTATGAATATGTATAACTTTGGCGATTCAATTGACATCAACAAACAATTGACAATTGAATTCAACTGTGCACCAATGTGTTAAACACAAAAAGCCAATATATTGGACGGTGAAGTACAGACAATTTTTACTTTAGAGCATTAAAGCAAAACAATTTTTAAATATAATGAATCGGTATTATGAATATATATATTCGAATATATGAAGGCGTTCTTCGTATAACGCGTTACTTAGCAAACACTATTTCGATACAATACAACATAAACTTGGGAATATCATAACACGCTTCTGACAAAACATGATCTCAAAACGCCGATATATCGAATTTTTCTTCAATTGCTGTTTGCCTTTATTTTTATATTATCGCCAACAAGAGGAGTTTCAAATAACTTTGAGAAGAAAAAAATGCAAGTATAATTTTCAATAAAAATTTATTTCAATAAAAAATTATTTTACGATCGTTTCCTATTTTTTGAATACATTTTTAACCCTTGTATTTCATATTTTTTTGTTTAGAAAAACATTTTTTGATCTAAGTTTTCATGAAAAAATACACATTCATAACGTTTCACCAACTTCATGCAGCTGCTGACTGTCGAACTGATTCACAGAGATCAGTAAAACATTTGGTGGAAAGAGTGATTACATAAAATAAAGTTAGGTATTGGCAACTTGGTTGTAAAAGGGTATATAAGAAGGATATTTGCTGAGAGCAAATTTTATTGACTCAAGAGAGTTAAATTGTAATATTCAAAGCGAACGAAACCACAATCACTACAGGTATAAATTCTTGAAAATAATTTGCAAATAGTTCTAAGAATTGTAAATAAAACCTATACTACTCAAAAATCACAATTCACCAGGGCGAACTTAATCCCAAATGGACTTGAATAGAAACGAAAAATTCACAAAATCCGATGTACGTTGTAATATATGTATATATTTGGAATGAAATTTAAGCTATCAATTCTAAAATTTTACGCATTGAACGTGGGCCCCGATATAACACGGTACATGATGCCTTGAATTAGATTATTTCAAAGGCGGTTTTAATAAAAACATGTTTCGATACAAGCCAATGCACATTGCCTGATTTATATTATACTCAAGTCAAATTATATTCTGGGCTTAAATAAATAAAGAAGTTTCGTGCAACACTGTTTCGATACAGCGTGATACGAATTTACCATTATACACAAGGGAGACCTGTGTGTGCTAACTCGTTTATAAACTTCGTCGTTATATAACATTTGTGTATACATATATAAGAAAACATCGACATAGATATACATATAAATAATGTTTACAACATCCAAACGGAAGCCTCAGAGATCGTATGTAATACATCTCTTCATCAGCGTCAAATTCTAACTCGATCTAGCCATTTTAAAATATCGGTTTCAAATTTAGCAGAAACATTGGAAGTTTTTACACGCAGATTGATATTGAAAATGTGCTAAATCTGCCAAAACATATACCACAGTAAAATGTAAAATAAAAGCACCTCCTCCTTTCCTCCAAGTAAAAATTTGTGTGTTCTTGCTTATTACTCATACTTGTGAAAAATGGAAATTTGAAATTTTCTAAACTTATTTCGTGGGGAATCCTGTCATCCATGTTTAAAAATAGAAAATTTCGGCTACGCCCTAATAGAGTTATAAGCGATCAAATATTTAATTTTTTCATTATACCCTGCGGTACAGGAATTTATTAAGTTAGTACGGATATATGCAACAACCAGAAGAACTTGAGATAAACTCATCTCATACCTAAGTCTGACCGTTCGTCTTTTTTTCTTGTATTTAACCGGCAGGTCGTAAGAGATTTTTTGATGAAATTTGTTAACCGAATGAATCGGCCTAAGGGTGAACCCAAGGTAATATGTTTACATGTATGCTAAGTATATTCTATTATACTATTCATACTCAAAATAAACTGTGCATATTCTAATAATTTATATGTCTTGTATATACTATAAAATAGTAACTATATAGTTATATTATAAAATAATAAATACATATATATAAATATATAATAATTATATGCGAAGAATGTCATCACACGTAAATAACGTATTTTACATTGAAAATTAATATAAAATTGGTAACGAGTGGTGATTAATTTACTACGAGCTGGATAATGAATTCGAGCCAACGAAAGGATAAGTAACAATAGTATTAAGAGACCCAGGCACTTCAAATTGGACTGGAAGGCATCAAAAACAATACAATATTGTAAGTTTGATGTGATCAAAAATATCCCAACACACTTCACAGTAGAAAAATTTTTATCTGGCGATCAATGTTGGAAAGCCCTACGAAAGGAATACAAGATATTACTGAAAAATTGCAAACTGTCGGAACTTCTTTAACAGCAAGGATTTGTTCATTACATGTGCGTCTTTGCTTTGAAGAGGAAAAAAGGTGAAAATGTAGAGCGTTGGAAAAATAAGGTTAGTCGCTAAGCTATGCTCCTAAATATATGGGGCAGAAATATTTTCACCAGTTGTTAAACCTACTCATGAAACCGCGAGAACGCTGCTCGCAATTGCCGTAGAATGTGCCTATGAGATGGATGTCACAAACATATAATCATGTCGTGAATTAATTAAAGGCGGATACATCAGCCAGCCAAATCGCTTGTCGACAGAGTTTCCTCCATAACCGCATTTTAAAATTGTTCAAAAAGCTTTTGGATTAATGTAATCTGGCCTGGTTAAAGGGAACAAAATCTGAAGCAAACGGGAGTTCACCAATCTGAATGTGAACTTTGCGCTGCAAGCAAGCCTACTTATTTATTTACATACTTTAGATTGTCTACGTGCTACACAAAGAACACAGGCTCTCTACAATAATAGTTATATTTATGATTTGCGAAAAAATTATTAATTATGTTAGCCTTGAACCAATTGTCCT
Source organism: Glossina fuscipes (assembly GCF_014805625.2). Lineage (NCBI taxonomy): Eukaryota > Metazoa > Arthropoda > Insecta > Diptera > Glossinidae > Glossina > Glossina fuscipes. The sequence continues at coordinate 2,970,399 of NW_023998459.1, read as the reverse complement.
CGCTTTATCCAATTGTAGTTCACTTTTCTATTCTATAATAAAATATTACATTTTAACACATTATCATTATCGACTTGTGTTCTGGTCTTTGTGTTGTGGTCTTTTCTTTTTCGTCTGCCGAGTTTTAATTGTTTTTTTCTGATTATCGCGGATATCGTACGTTCTTTTGCTTCCTCTAAATATAATAAAAAAAAATATAAAAAAAACAAAAGAGGAAAATAAAAAATTGAAAACGCGGGAAATCAATCTATCTGGAACCCAAAGAGTTAATAAAAGTAATACCTTCGCTGCTGTCGCAGTGGAAATCGAGCCTAATAACCCTTTAACTCCAACTCCTTCCAAAGACCTGCTCTTCCATCAACCAAAAATTACATTGCGAAACCATTTGCATTACCCGCCAAAGATAATATTGAAAAAATCAAAACTACAGCAAATATTGCAAAAATTAAAGCAACAACAAGTATGTTAAAATCTAATAAACTAAATCCCCCAGAATCACCAGCTATCAACTCTAGTAAACAAATTACAAGTTGTAATGAATCCAATCTTTCATCCCTTAATCAACCTTCAATTTCAAATTATTGACGTGCGCCCACTCCTGACACTTCAAATGTACGCAACCACCTAAGTACAGATTATTCTGCTGGTAAAATTAAATCATTCACGCAAAATTCCTACAGCGACCTTTTCGACGGACACGCTGACATGTCAACTTAACCCACCTACCACTCCGTTTACATGTCACCACAATTCAATAAAGTTTTTAAAATTTCACAATGGAACATTAAGGGACTTATTAATAATTTTGTTGAACTCCGAATACTCATAAGTGATTTTAATCCAACGTTTATATCGCTTCAAGAGACCCATTGTAAAAGCTCTTTTAATCCTGTTCCACCCAAATCGTAAACTGGATACTTCACGTATGCTGATCAAAATTTATATTCCAAATAAGCAGTTGATGTTTTTATAAAGTCAGTAAAATATACCTCACAAACGCATAAATTTATGCTAAAAAATACAAGCCGTAGCGATACAAATAATGTTAAACATAAAATTTACAGTGCTTTCGCTCTACATCCCACCTTCACAATCGTTTTCTCGGTAAGAACTCTACAATTTGTTCTCCGTATTCCCCCCAAAATAATTATATGCGGCGACTTTAATAGTTGGAATACCATCTGGGGCTCAACAGCGAACAATACTCGTGGTACTGTTTTAGAAAAGGCCTTCAGTCAAAGCAATCTCAACTTGTCACACATTTTCACATATTGATTTAACTTGTTGCTCTCCCTCACTTCTTCCTTTGATTTCCTGGTCTATTTCTGATCATAGCGATAATAGCGATCACTTTCCAATCATAATCGTTCTTAAACTTTCAACGTCCACTGTTACTCCAGTAAAACAGGCCAAATTCCTCCTAAATAAAGCGGATAGGATCAACTACTCCAAACAGGTGGAGTCATTTTTGAATTGCAACCATGATGCTGCTATTATGTCTAAAGCGATTCGCACGGCTGCTCATCTATTCCACAATCCAACAGCTTTTTCAAACGAGCTAGGCTTCCTTGCTGGAACAACACCCTTTCGTTATTGAGGAAAAACAAAATGGATCTATGGCTTTAAGAAATTTCTTGATCATGATCATTTGTAATTATACAAAAAGTCCCAAAAGCCACTTAGTTTTGAACTTTTTTCGAAAAGAATTCACAGAAATACATCAATAAAAGTTGTCTGGAACAAAATCAACAGACTCAAAGGGACTTCAAATCTGAACGAAATTTCTGCCATCTGCACTCCCAATGGAACTTTAACTGACGGTATTGACAGATGGGCCATCTTCCTGGAATATTGCATATCTACCTTAGAACTTGAAAGTTGTCTCTTCATATCGGAGGGGAGGACACCTGGTCTTGACCGCATCTCCTAGCAACAGATCAGAGCTCTGTCTAATTGAAGTAAAAATAAACTACTGGATCTATATAAAGCGGTATTTTTGACTGACCGTATACCCTACACGCGGAAACTGGCAGGAGTTGTTCCAATTCCAAAGTCAAACAATGTCTCCATCGCATCGGATTATCGGCCAATCTCTTTTTTATCTTGCCTCTCAAAGGTATTGGAAAAGATTATGGCATCTAGATTATCCTGGTTTCTGGAGTCCAAGAACCTGATAACAAAGCAACAAGTTGGTTTTAAGCGGGGTAGAGGGTGCGTCGACGCTCTTTTACATATTGATTATTTTACAAGCAAAGCCATTTCCGAACGGAATCATGTAACAATTCTCTCAATTGATTTCGAAAAAGCATTTGACAGAGTTGGTCTTCATGTTATTTTAAGACTCTTGATATTATGGAATGTTGGACACAGATTCTTCAACTGCATCAAACCATTCATGTCGCATCGGCGGTTCCCAGTTAGAATCAACAATCATCTATCTGATTCCTTTCCGCTAATGAATAGCATTCCGCAAGGATCTCCTCTTTCTGCCGCGCTTTTTCAAATCGCCTTCAACGAAGTTGGCAAAATTCTTTGCCGAATACCTAGAATCGAATCTTGTCTTTACGCGGACGATGTTTACATTTTTACAAAAGAAAAAGATAGAACGAAGGCAATCAACATCCTGGAATCTATTGGAGGAGAGATCTCCGCAAGGGCAAACTCGTCGGGAGCTAAAATTTCAATCAAAAATTTAAAAAAATGCACATTTTTCGAAAGCAGACATGCGGTGCAGGAAATCTACAGATACTTCTTAATGATCTACCAGTATTAAACGTGCAGATGCTGCATATTCTCGGGGTTCACGTTTCCCAATAAATATCTAAAATCAGCTTCAGAACAGAATATCAATTCAATATATTACTTTATTAAAATTACTAGGCTCAATATCTAATGTACGTTTATATAAATTAGAGCCGATGGCCTGTGTTGCTAGCGCTCAATGTCTTTTTTTCTTATTCTAAGAATTTATGTCATTAGTCTACATTATATTATTATTATTATTATTAATTTCGCAGAGAAATAAATTCTAAGACTAAACTCTTAAAAGCACTAGCATCTAAGGCTATCGGCTTTTATTAAAAACTCTACCGCACTTGAGATTCGAACCCACGACCATTGACTTGCTAGTCGAGATTTGTCGCCTTCGGCTACTCAGGCGGATAGTCTACATTATAATAATAATAATAATAACAACAATCCATTTTAATAGGTTATACCCGCAGGCACCTGACCAATTGTTATACCCTACACCAGGGTATATTAAGTTAGTGCGGACGTATGTAACATACAGAACGGCTTAAGACCTACTCAGCTTTTATTATAGCGTTCGATTCAAAATCAGGATCTGAATTGACCTAAGTCCGCATGTCCGTCTGATGGCTGTCCATGTAAAACTGTGTTCACGCTGCAGGTACAAATTTCCGAAATATTTTGATGAAATTTGGTACAATGACGTGTTTTGACCCAAGGACGAACGTTAGTCGAAATGGTTCGTATCGGTCCACAATTTTGATCCTCCTCATATGACGTGCGATTCTGAAAAGTCGTAATATGGAAAAATATTGTAATTTTCAAAATTTCTTTTCAAAAATAGCCAAGTAGTAGTATTTCGTAATTCTAAATTGGTATGAAAATTTTGGGGGCGCTGGGACGATTTTAAACCACCTCTCATATACGTGCATTAGGTGGATGTAGAATAACGACTTATCTAAATAGTGAATTAAGTGACGATCTGCACATGGTCTAAAGGCCTGACCAAAAGGATTTTGTGATGAACTTTTCGATATGTGCGCCCGCTGTTTAACACGGAACCTATAATGCGCGGTTCCGACACAACGCAGCGCAGGATTTGCGAATATTAGAACACTGTTTGGACACAACATCATTCTAAAAAATCAGATATATGATATTAATTTTTATGCTTATTTTATCGTTAAAGGAAATAGTTTCAACCAACTTTGAGAAAAATTAATCCGCAGGCCGAGCAGAACAAAATTTTGCGGTTATACAAAATTGTTTAGCAGAACATTTTAACCATACTCTATAAAAAATCTGTAATAATTCCCGTCTTTTTGTCCAATTTTAGCCTGAGCGAATGGATTTTTGTTTTCATATAATTTGTTTATCATGTGTGATCTCTTTTGCATATGTTTCAAAAAAAAAAAAACCAGCATACAACATGGCTTATAACCGTTCATTGAAAAGTAGAATTTCCTCTCAGCCAGCACAAGCACAAGGAAGGCACTTGTCTCGTTTTTAGACATGATAAATTAAATCGAACTGTGGATGATTCTGTGGATGTTGACAATAAAAAAATTTATTTTAAAATTTTTGCAACCCTACCACTAACGTTCATGTTCCCATTTATAGGACACATCCTGCTCGTATCGACGACTTTATCGATTCTTTTAAACCGAAAGACTTCCGCCATAGTGCTGACGGTTGATTTTAATTTACCGAAACGTCTCTTCCTATCTCAACGATAACTCAGGCCATACAGTCCTTTAATAAAGCACTTTATTTGGGCTTTCTTCGACGCTACCATATTTTTACTTGTAATGAAATATTGACAGGTTGATGTTTTATCCAAGATGTTTCTTGTTTACTTAAAGTACTGTATTATTATATATGGTATAAACTTCAATATTCCTGCCTTTTCTCCTACGAACGTTCTTTTTATAGAAGTCAGCCAATATATTCAGCCCGTTTAAGGTCCCTCCAATTATCTATATGATATCCATAATTTACCGGACATGTAGATATGAAATGCAGGACAGTTAGTAAAATGGATTTACTTTGCGAATTTTGAGCGCGAAAAGTCATGCGTAGGTCAATACGCACCATGCACACCGATCGTAAGAGATGATTGCCAGAATGGTGGGATTTGTTATGGACCGAAATGGTCGATGTTCAAATCATGACAAGAACATAAAAACAAAAAAAAATAAGACGACCTATATCATAAAACCAATAGTCGCTGGCGGCAGTGAATACGGCGAGTGGGAAAGCAATTCACCCTGGTTTTCATCGACTTGTAACACGGGGAATTGATGAAACAGTACTTTCTCCCTCTAAGGCAATTTTTTCTTTATTCCCACACTTAATCGGTCCAATAAAATCGTGAAATGGTCGCTATTGATCCGTTGTCCTTTTCCAAGATAGTCGATTAACAATTTACCATGTGCGTCACAAAATACGGATGCCACACTTTGCAGACCGACTTTTTTAATCGCTTTAGACGAATTTCATATGTTGTTTCCCATTCCGCTGCTGATATTTTTGTATCACTTGTATGGTAATGGATGTAGGTATGATCCCTTTTCATGTACACATGAAATTCTCTCGACCAGAGGTCTGAAGGGTTAACCCGTTGTTGTGTTTGGTTCGTTGGGAGCAAACGCCGCAACCACTTTCAAAAAGAGCTTTCTCATGGACAAATTTTCACAGAAAATAGTAAATGCACTGTCTTTTGATATGCTTATAGTGTCAGCTACCTTCTTTTGCGGTCTTCCAAAACAATTTTGTGCTTTTTTTTTAGTGTGCTGTGGAATAACTGTCGATTTCGGGCGTCCAGATCGTTCAGCGTCATCGATGCTTATACGACCGTAACATCATTATTAATTGCTTGAGCAAACCTACCATGATCTAGAAGATCTATTAAAATACATCACCATACCAATCAATAATAGTTGATTTCGCTGGTGCAAGATTTCCATAACACTTATCAAACCACTGCTTGGCTTCAACAATAGTTTTTCTCTGTATCTGTAAAATAATTTTCAGAACGTCACCAAATTTTGACACATATCGTTTGACGTTTGGTACTATCCACAAACCAAGTGGGCTTGTCAACAGTATTGCCATGCAAGCCTCAGACCGAAGGCTTATTAAGTGATGTGTTATATTAATTTTGTCAAAACATTTTCAACGTTTATAAAGCAGAAAAAACGTATTCTTAATTAGTACGAAATAAAATCTAGACATGTTCGCCTGTGTGTGTCCACTTGGCCTTTCGTGCACTGTTTGTGGTGGACAATTTTCCGGATGCGACAATTAAGATATCGCCTTCAAGTTTGACAAAAACTTGGTGACTTTTTGCCGATTGCAAGGAACTTACTAAATTAATCAAAGCACACGCCTGCGAAACAACATAAACTGAGAACACTTCTGCTGTCCGGTTGTTTGTTTATTACTCATAAGCTAGCATAGTAACAACGACCGCATTGTATGAGTGATCCTACTGCCTCTACAAAAATGGAAAAAATCGGTCGCTCTCACCCTATTTTATAGTATCTCACAATTTCATGTTTTTTTCCCAAACATTTGTAACGCACAGAAGCAAACTTGTGTCCGTACGCCCATCAACATTCCCCCGCTCGTAAAAATAAAGATATCGCCTACAAACTTGCAAAAGAACACTTTCGCTGTTTTATTTGTTTGTCACTCGTAAAATACAACACATAAACCATATAAATTTCCACTTTCATTCTGAAAATAGAAAAAACCAGACGCGAGCGCCGGATATTATAGAGTAGAATATAGACAGTAGAGTATGATAATTTCCGTTTTTTTTTTTTTTTGGAATCAGGGTGCTATGGGTATAAAAGATTTGGTCACGACCGAATATAGTTGTCTTACTTGCTAGATTATAGAATGTGTCCACCTTGACGCTACCTGCCTTAGCCGGAAAATGGTTCCATCGCAATTGCTAATGATGCTGTCTTTGATATCCCTAACACTTCGATGAAAATGTGAGATATACAAAAGAAAAATTTCAAATTATCGATGGTGGAACATTTTAAAACCTCCTTCCTAAAGGAACTAGCGCATGTGATACTATCGTACAGCTAAGTTCGTGCTAAACCGAACGGTACAATAATCAGCATCAATTATACCAAGCCGGAGAAATCTATTCGATTGCGACCGAATCTTTCATATCCATTACCGTTATCCTATACATCATTTTTTAATCTTTTTTTCAAGGGAAAAATATAAATTTGCAAGAAAAGTTCTCAGTTTTAGTTCGCGAACTTAATCTACCAAGTTACAGCTCCGAGCAGTCCTCATGATTTTAACAATAAACAAAGCAAATTCGTTAATATAAATAAGTTATACCCTTTCCTAAATCCAGGCGATAGAGAGTTCTGAAAATATTTGTGGTACAGTTGAAATGTTCTTACTTTTGAATAAACAAATATTTTAGATCATAAGTTTCTTAAAAGCTTCACACAAGTTCTAAATGGTACAAATATCAAGATTGGAAAAGTAATTATTGTAATTCGATTGTGATACCAACACAATTATTATTAAAGTGCAATTGTTGCTAACATCAGACAACGTGTAAATACCTAACATGAAACATAAAACGTAATTATATATGAAAAAATCCAAAAAAAAAGTAAAAAGGCGGCTTAAAACACAATATATATATAAATGATATGCATAGAAAACAAAATGATCAGAAGTGTGTTCAAAATTTTAGAATGCATTTATATAAAACTTTAAATGATTTAACAATTTCTTTCAGATAAATTTCTTATACGGAGTAAATTTTGAAGAAGAAGAGATCTCGTCAAAAAGGTAAACATATATAGTCATAGGTACTAAAAAACGAATTCCATATATTATAATGTATAAATGTTCTAATCAATGTAACAGCGTAACTAGTGCAAGTTTTTAATGTAACGACGAAGGAATGAAGAGGTTGAGATATATTCTATTGTATCATCTACTTGTTTATTCCTACAATGTTGTTTGTATACATATGAACGCATCGATATAATTTACAAAGATGAACAAATATACCAAACTTAAAATAGAAACAAAACTAACGTTTATAAGAACATATGAGCTGCAAAGTCCTGTCATAATTACGGGAAGAACACAAATTGTTTTATCTCATTTGCAATATCCACAAATACAGAAATTTCACATAATATATATACACATGATGTTAAGTCAAATTACGCATATTCTTAAGTTTGCAAACGCGTTTTTAGTTGAATTCCACCATATCAACTTTAAACATATTATCGAAACTGTTTATAAAATCTTTTTAAAATATTTCGATATAAAATGTTTCGATGGGCCATACAACACGCCCCAAATTAAAATCTCACCTCCTGTATGCGGAGATAAATGTGGTTTCCGTGCCTTTTTTCAATTTCTATCGTTATTTATGAACACGAACATATTAGGTTTAGAAAGTTTCTTACATAAAAACAAAACTCACCCGAATGAAAAGTTGAACGTGATGGAACATTCCTCGGAAAATGTCTGCCAGACTTAACAGCTGATGTCACTCTAAGATCGTTGAACACACTATTTTTGTACGTTTATTGAAATGCGTGGTGCATATTCATGGAATCGTTCGATCATTGGAAAGCATTAGTTTTCGTTATTGAGTTATTGTTTCAAAATTGGTACAAAACATTGGCAGGCATAAAAGAATTAATTAGTTATCGGCGCATGTGTAAACAATGTAAGCAGTTCAGTTTTTTACCGTTTTTAAAAGTAATGTTTAAAAAACCGAATTTATTTAATCACGTTTGTCGAAGGAAAGAGTTTGAATTGATTTAAATTTTTTTTTTTTTATATTTTGTTAGAATTGTTGTACACAAAATTGGCAAACAAAAAGTAGAATTAGAGGAATGTTCATGCAAGTAGAGAGCGGTAAACCAATAAGCACAATGATTTATTTGAAATATTCCGCATTGTTGAACAGAGGTCGGGTGGTTGTTGAATTTATTGTTTGGTCGATTAATTAGTTTGTGATAGTTGGTGGCGGTGGTTGTAACATGCAAAAAATATGAGAAAAATACAAAATGAAATAAATTTTGGAACAAAAAATAAAGAAAATTAATTATATACTTCTTATTTGCTAAACAAACATAGAAACCCTTATTAAAAGAAAATAGTGGTTCGTCTTTTTGATAGGGGAAAAAAGATTCAAATATTTGTGACAGACCGTACCACAAAGATCACAAAGCTCAGAGAAATTTGATGAAAACCCGAAATCTTATTAAAAAAAAAAAAATAAATAACAGTACAAAGTACAGAAGAATGAAAGAATTACGAACGAGTAAGCAATTTTTGGAAAGAGAATTCATGAAATTATTGTATTTAAAAAAAAAATTTTTATTTCTTTTTTGAAAATAAGAGATAATTTTTCTCTTGATCATCACCAACCCTATCTTACACGATGCCTTGTTTTAGTTAATTATTCAATTCTTAGCACATGTCATAATTTTATTATTAAGCTTAGGAATTATTATTTGATACTCACCATTAATTTTATATTTTAAATATTTATTGATTTTTTGCGAAGGATAGATACAATGGTATTTGTGTTAGGTTGCCAGTTGTAGAATTTTTTTTGGAACATATTTATACAAATAGATTTTAACGATTTCGTTTCAAAAAGGAAAGTAAGACAAAAAATATAAAAAGAAATTAGCGCTTTGATGGAATTTGAAAAAATTATTTTTTATATGGCTAGAGATAGGATTTTAAGAAAAGCAAGTAAGTTTTTACATATACAAAACGTGGTTAATATCATTTACAATGCTTTTTATTTAATATTGACTTAATTTTAATTGTAATATTAAGTTCAACTTTCAGGTTAAATGAACGGACAAAAAAGCTTAATTGAAATCAAAAATATTCTTATAATGATTTTAATTTATATTTTGTTTCTACTCTAAAACTGTTCATGGAGTTGATGCTGATCAAGTTCACTATATCGACACGGTTTTAAAACTTTACTCTTTTGGTGATTTTGTTTTGTTAGTTTGCTCAACACATGTATTAAAAGGTATTGATTTTGATGTTAGTAAAAAACTTTTTTAAAAGGCTGTATAAAATTTTCTGGGGTAAGCTATTATTTGAAATATAAAAATGTCAACAATCACATACGAATTGTACATACTTTGAGTCTGTAGAAATAGCATTTGTTTTTTCTGTTGAAGATGTCTTCTCATACAGAGTCGTAGAACGTCGAGGCATCATGCTAACAGTAGCTGCAGTTCGGTTACTATTCGGCGCTTCATATTTAGGTGTAGAGCGTGGTTTAGCGCTGCTTATAGTAGCTGTTGATAAAAATGAAAGGCAATGGAAATAAGCCTATTTTACTTTTGATTAAAATGAAGTAAAAAAAAAAAACACTGGCTTAAGTTTGTTACTCGTGCAATTTCGTCAAAGAAAGTTTCACATAAATGTACAGCTTGTAAGAATATAAGTGTTAACCGCGTAAAAACTAACTTTCTTTTCGGATTAACTACGTATTATTTAAAACAACATACTAGCATTTTAAATAAAAAGTAGCAAAATTACATTCGTTTTGAAGTTCATCTTCCAACACCTGGCTACTATATAAAATGCGAAGTATTTCATTAACTTGTGAGTATTAGTTGACCAGACGTCTTTATATTGGCCTTTTAGAAACACCTAAAAAAGTATTTGTGTATGGTCGTAGATGAAATACATTTTGAAGCTTAATCTGCGGACAACAGTTGACAAAATTTTCGATTTGAAAATCTTCAAAAATGGCGGAGTGAAAGATTAAATATACTGCGTTCCTCGATGCAATAACAACAGAAGTAAATGATATTTCTTGTATATAATCACTAACTTGAATATTCTCTATTCGATTTCAAACAATTTCAAAGGTACACAACCATATCAACTATCCTGCCACTCCTTGTCAAACTTTAATTGTCCAAGAATGTTTCTGTGTTTAAGCACTTTCGTTTTAGATTTGTATAATTGTTGAAGCTGAAGTTCTACTCAAGTCTTGTAAGATCTTAAAAAAACACAAATTACGTTTATAAAGACCAATACTGACATGTATCTGCTGTTGTTAATAACTTATGAGTAGCAGAGGCAGGCCTTTGGCTTTGGGCTGATAATCGAGCCGTATTTTCTTTGATAGTGGCCGCGTCAATTGTATTTTGGCGTTTAAAGTTACTGCTACTGTAAATGAAAATTTCAATACACGTTATACAAATAAGCGCATTGGCACGAAAGAAACTCTTACATTGATGACCTTTCAGCGGAAGACGCAGTACCAGCAATAGTATAATTATTGCTAGCCGGAACGGTGCTGGCTGTTCCAATAGTGGATACTTGGACAGCAGTGTTACCCGGGGCCAAACCTATTCTCGGTGAAATAAATTTTAATTTCCCATTATTCGTTTGTCTATCGAGACTTACGTAACGTATCAGCACCGGAAGACGCTCTACGACTTGGTTTTGTACTAGAAGCTGAAATACTTCTGTGAACACCACGATGCGTCGGGCTTTGTAAAGTGGTATTAGTAGATATAGTAGTGCCATCGTTTCCAGAAATATTGCGCAAGGACAAAGAAGAGCCAGAACGAGAGCCATCACTTTCAGGCTGAAAAACAGTAAGAGGATAATGTCAATATTTATTAGTATTATAATTTATTTTAAAATTACAGACGCAATAGCTTACATCAGTACTTTTCCTTCCTAACAACAAATAGGTGGCAAATACGTCATCATAACGTACTTGTGTTAAAGAGGCCTCAATTTCTTGTCTATTGTAGCCCATTGCCACTAGAGCTTCTGCGTTATTTTATTAAGTTTTTAATTAGCAGATTATCAAAAAAGAAAGCAATAAAAATGCGAGTTAGAAGTTTTTCATTCAAAAGATAAAAATGATGTTTATAAGAGTTTGCTATTAAATCTACTCTAAATTAGGTACTGAGACAAATTACCATAATTTCTTCACAATTATGATAAATTTAAATAATAGGTGATAGCGAAGTCCATATTTATTTAGAAAAAATGTACCCGACAGTCCGAAATTTTTTTTCTAGGGCATATATACTTGGTTTGCTATTATTTTTCGTTTTTAAATTAAAAAATCCCAATGTAATCGAATGCTTCCCATAAATAAAAAAAAATCCAAACACGGACGCACCCACACTCGCTCACACTTTATGTTAAAATACATATGTAGCCTAGACAGATTGCGTGGCGCAATGAAATTTGTTGAGAAAATTAATTCAGTTAACGTTTGGCGAACCATATGCTAAGATTGGACGTTTAATTAACTGATCTATTTTTGGTAGTCAGTACATCCTGTTCAAGTTTAATTGTCAAATATTAATCTGTTACATGTGTTTCACGCTGCAGGAATGGTGATTATGATGAAATTTGTAGCTACACATAGCGCATCAAAGTTTGCGACATCATCACATGTATATACACGAAAATAGAGAGGAGTTTTGTTATAGACAGATTAATACAATTGAGCTTGGTATACAGTACCCGTCTTACCTATCCGTTTCGGATCAGCTAAATCTTGTTTAGGTTCCATATACGGTTTAAGTTCGTCATCTTCAAACCCCATATTCATCCATTTATCACTCATTATAGTCTCCAGGCTGGCCCGTTTTGCAGGATTTAATACCAAAAATTTACGCAAAAGATTTTCACAGTCAGTAGACATGTAGAAGGGAATCCTGTTAAAAACGCAATTGAGACAGGAAAAACAAACTGCATAAAACAATAAGTATTAACCTATATTTGCCTCTTAGCACACGTTCGCGCAGTTCACGTAACGTTGAACCATCGAATGGCAGGGAGCCGCTCACCAGAGTGTACAAAATCACTCCCAGAGACCAAACGTCGACTTCAGGACCATCATATTTTTTGCCCTGGAACAATTCTGGTGCAGCATACGGTGGACTACCACAAAATGTATCTAACTTGGAGCCAGGAGTGAACTCATTTGAAAAACCAAAGTCTGCGATCTTTATGTTCAATTCGCTGTCTAGCAGCAGGTTCTCCGCCTTTAGATCTCTAAAAGGCAAAAGAATGAAATAATACGTTATCAAATTTCTAACAAGTGTAGCGTTCATCTATCTTTACCTGTGTATTATACGTTTTTGATGGCAATATTGTACCGCCGAAACAATTTGGCGAAATTTAACTCTTGCCTCCTTTTCTTTCATACGACCATGTAATACTAAATAATCGAATACTTCACCACCGGAAGCATATTCCATTACCAGATATAAGGTCTTTTCTGTTTCAATTACTTGAAATAGTTTCACAATATTGGGATGATCAAGCATTTTCATTATTCTAACCTAGAAAAGAAGTAACATTGGTTTCTGATAGAATGCATGTAATCACAGTTAATCATTTTAGCTATAATTTATATAAAAGAATCCTTCGTTGCTATACTGATTGCCGACAACTAGACACTCTATTTCCGTTTTCCCGCCAATAATAGATACGTATATTCAATATAGTTTGTGGTCCGATGTCTGTCGGTTTATCTGTCTGTAGGGCTTTGCTGGTATGTTAATGATCGAAAAGCCTAGATAAAAAGCAAAAATTTAGCGTAATCACCATGGTATCCACAAAGTTCAAAGTCGCACTTCATACCATATCTTAATCTAAGAAGTGGACATTTTAACAAACTCATAACAGTTTCGGCTTATACTGAATAACAATTTTAGGTTTTTATGAAAATTTTTCCATAACAATTGCATTGTTTAATACTATAAGACGCACACTAATCCATTTACATTTGACTTTTTACGTAAACATTCAAAGGATTATAGTTACATAATCATTGCATTTATTTCTACTTAATGGGCATTTATAAATTTCTGTACTTCTTCCCTTTCATTGTGTTCTCAACTTACGTTTCCCTTTCATAATCGTATAGATAATGAATACTTTATATTTGTAAGAAATAAAATTAAGAATAAACAATATAGGATATACAAAAAGATGAATAATTTCAAGAAGTAGTCCATTTGATATATTAGTTTTGCTTTCCTCTCTCATTTTAAATGCTTTAAAAGACAGCCGAGGCTATACTTGCATAATAATAATAAATAATAATTAGATTGTTCTTTCAATAACGATAATTGCGAATAGAATATTAAATTTCAAACAAACTTTTTGCAAATACGTTGTTAATATAAAAACTTATCCTTCCTCTGTATAGCATCTTTTAAAATGAGAATTATGACTGCGCAGTTATATAACCAACGTTCGATTATAACTTGTTGTATGTCTAGCTGTCGATAACGAATGAGTTCATAATTCAACTAAATTTAATTTTTATTTTATTAATTCCTGAAAAAAGATAGAAACGGTACCCAATTGGATTTCTTAATGTCCACCATGCGCTTGATTCAATATATTTTGTGATCACGTACATTTGTACAATTTGCCAGCGTCTCATGGGTAACCACTCAAGCTAATACCATACCATATATTCAGTCACATGTATTTATAGTTTTCTGATAACTATGAGCGAAGCATTGATTAAAAAATTAAGCAAAAACCCTTTTTCGTGACAGAATTTTAATAACAAAAAAACAGCGTTATAATTTTTAGACGGTAGTTTTTTTAAAAATTTGAGCGAGATACTGTGACACAAAAGTGAATAAAAGCCAAACTTCGTTCTGCTGTTTTCAGATCGTTATGGTGATTTTACCAAATCGAGAAATCAAAGACAGACCTGTTAAAATTGGTCCCTCTTTCTACGACGAGCAAGACAATATATATAAGATCGCTCCTCTCTGTATAAACGCATCTCCGATCAGGTTACATTTCACAACATTTCCCTAGTTTTAAACAATTTTTGGTTCTTACAAGATTCATAGAATATATATCTTACTCCTGTCGACATAATTTCTGCCCATCTCTGCCATATGCTTTATGGAATATTCCATGGGAATATCTAAAAACATTAAGAAAATCATATACACGTTTTCGGACGGGTATAAAAAGCAAGTGAGCTGAAATATTTTCAAAGAAATATATTTATCTCATTCTATGGCGAATGTTATTCTTCATCTTTGAAGTTTCCATTCCATTCGTTTGTTGTTAATGAAAATATTTACAATAAGAATTTCTCTAGTGCTAATTCCAATTCTTCTGTTGCTTACGCCGATGGTATCTGTTTAGATAGTTATTTAGTTCAATTAGTTTTTTAATAGTTAGCTTGAAAAAATGTAAGAAATTATTTTTTCGAAAAGGAACACATTCTTAACGGAACACCTTATAGACACAAATAAATTGGACAACACACGATTTGGCATATTGGATTTTCCCTAAACGAAGCAATCTCCGATTGTCCGATCTCGAGCAATTGATGATCCCAAAGGCTAAACAACTTCAGTAACAGCTTAATTGGAATATGCGTCCAAGGTGTGGTTTCCGTCTAAATTTATCTTTTCGTACACCGCAAAAGAGTATGGCTTGAAAAAAACGCCGCAAGATTACATTTTTATACAAAAACATTAACAAAGCGCAAAATATTGCTGAAAATATCAACCATATGATTTCATTTTATTTTCATATACGCATCAGTAGAAACAGCTAAATGACAAGATATCGCAACACTTTGCACAAAATTAGCAGTAGTAATTATCAATAACGGTAGCAGCGATTTAACTGCTTGCTCTCTTCATTGCCCCTATTTGTGTGGGTGCGAACTGTTAGACTGTTACATTGTTTCAAAAGTTTACATACCAAATGCAAATGGATTTCTCTATTTTTAAGTGAATATAGGCTAGATGTAAGTGTGTATGTACGAAAAATTCAAAAAAGTGGAAAGAATAAACGATGAAAATAAATATCACCGTTTACTTTATATTGAAGAATTCTAAATTTCGTGTTCGTCAACTGTTTCAATAAATGAGCCGTTTTCTTTGAAAGCGGTGTAAGTCTATTTTGACAAAAAATTATTTCATGATAAAAATGAATACATTTTTATCCTTCAAAATCATAGTTAATGAAGTTACAAATATAATTACTTTGAAAATTGGGTATGTCCATTTCCCCCAAAGACACGCTACTATTTAGTTCAAAATTGAACATTATTTCTTTAGTGCATTTTTATTATTGTGAATATTCTACGAAAACGAACAATAATATTAACACGCAAAAGAACAGAAAAATGAAGCACAATAGCCGACAAAAATATTACACAAATATAAGTAACATAGTTCTAGCCAAAAATTTTAAAAATATTTAATAAAAATTTCATAAAAAGAAACATGTTTGCTTAAATTGAGATCCCGTAGTTAACCTTTTGTAAATGTAAGATTTCTACTTTTCGCTAACTTTGAAAGAGGTTTAAGTCCTTTTGAAGTCATTAAAAGTATAAATTTTTGTTAATCACATTTAAAAATTGATTGCATGATAAATATAAATCAATTTAATATTTAAAAAATACAAAACTGGTGTAACAACATATATGCATATTTTTCAAATTAGTCAAGTGGAAAACCTTAAATGTCTGCATATAAAATAAAATGCACTTACACCACTTTCAAAGAAAACGGCTCGAATATTAATATTTTATGAAGAAGTTGTAGGATTAATTTATTTTTATTTAAATTACTTATTATATATATTTTGATAAATTTTATTCGCATTATGTTAAAATGTTTTTAGCCTTCAATTTAAAATCTAATTTAGATAATTATATGATGCTCCTATAAGCTGATGTTCTTAAACTTACAAAACTACGAGAAACTTTAATTCTCAAGGGGATGGGTTTATTCGTAAGTATTTCATTGATTCACATATATTGGAAAATGAAGATTTGTTTATTGATTTCCGGGTTTTACTCGATCAAGGCTAGATCAGATAGTTTGATGATTCATATGCTCCAAAAAAGCTATACGCTTAGGGAATAGGGTTGGTGACGTTAGTCTCTTTGTCATTCTACGAAGATAGATTGTATCCTTATCTCCGCCAGAGAAACGAATGTGTAACCTATCGCCTTTTTGAGCTAGTAAATGGTGTTATTGGCTTACCGGTTGTATTGAGGGAGGTAAACAAAACAGAACTCGGTTAGAGTTTTTTCCAAAATGTCTGACTCTTTAGACATTAAAACGATCGTTTTTAATATGCACATGTTGCTTATGTCGTACTTACATTGACTTTTAACCTTTAAAGCATTGCACGATTCTAATTAAACTTAATCACAAAACGCACATCTAAATTCCGAAATTTGGTTACCCACAACCATCTGACCGTTAAAATCATTGTAATTAATTATCTCGCAAAATAAGATTAATTAAGAATAGGAATTCACTGATTCGATTCATGAGTGTGTGTACTGCGATACATACATTACGTAAAAGTTATGCTTTCATAAATAATAAGACAATGTTTTTTGCGCCGAATATACATAAAAAACCTAAATTCCTGTACGAGTAACATATCAATAAGTACTTATGAAGAAGTCCTCAGTGAGTAATTTGTGGAGATATAATGCACCGAATTAGAGACAGATAAAATTTTGGATAATAAATATGGAACGACGCTAAGTTTCAATTTCTCATACTAATTGGTGGTGACTCTGAGAAATTGGGAACTTTACAGTGCTGTAAAATTATATAAACCAGAAACGTAAATATTAGGCATTTCATTACAAACGACACTATTGCCTTAACGTAAACCTTATGTCCCACCTGGATCTCCCACGTTTAAACTCATCAACCTTTTTTTAGTCGCTAGCGTAGGAAAAATTTCAAATGGCTCAATTTTAAATTTTTAGTTGAATTTTAAATACATTGTATATGATATAAATATGTATGCTTATATACTTACTTCTCTGAAGAGTTTTTGGAGCGAACCCGGATTCAATTGAGTTTTGTCAATAATTTTAATAGCAACTTCCTTGCCAGTGGGCAAATGTTTAGCCAATTTAACTTTAGCAAAATTTCCCTTGCCAATCGTTTTAATAAGTTTATATTTGCCTATGTGTTCCTCTGTGGCACGCCATCTCATAGGCGCACTGCTGCGCAATGCCATATTAGGAGATCCCTTTAGCCGTATACAGTAAAATTAATTAACATATTTCAAGACAAGAAAGATTATATATATATAGATACAACACAAAAGAGACAGAGTTTAGAAGTTTCGTTCTTGCTATGGTTGCATAATTTCTTTAAATTAATAATTACCTTTTTTGATTTTGATTTATAATTGCTTTCGATTTCTTTGTGACGAAGTCTATCTGCTTTACTAGTAGCCACAATTGGCAAACCACCATTCTCTATCATTGTCACTACTACTTTATTGTTAGCACTGATCGGCCCTTGCACCTCTTTGGCTATTGGCAATGTCCTTGTATCATGATTCGAATTTGTGTTCATATTTAGCAACGGTTGTTTTTTCTCTAAATAAAGGCAATCTTTACAATTTTGAAATTGTTTGATGGTAGCAGGTGTATGACTCTTTGATCTCTTTAAAAAGCGTATAATAGAATTTTTCGTTTTGGCTGGCTTGTCGTTATTGCAATTGTTAACACTACTATTAGTACTATTCATTATGGTGTCAATAACCAAAGGTGTACGTTCCTCAGACTTTTTGGCACCCATGATATTGCATCCGTTGTTATTATTGAGTTGTAAACGACGAAAGTTGCCGTCACCTAATCTTACATAGCAGCCTTCAGACATTTTGTGGTATGAATCAAAAGGCAGTTTGTGAAAGTTACCTTGCGGGGTGCGGTAATAACAATAGTCGGTTTTATGATATCCATTCTCAATCGCTGATGTATTTTGATGTTGCTTTTCATTTTTGGCAACTATCTCTAAACGTTTTAGTTCGCGCTCAGCGTTAAAAGTTCCTAAAGTAATAGGACGGGAACGACTGCCTTTCGACGATGTTGTTCCTTTGCAATCGCTTGGACGTTTGCTACTGCTGTCATGGCATTTACATTCGTATGCCTCAATTGCGGGAATTGTTGCTTTAGGTGAGAATATGGTATTCTGGCTTTCGTCACAAATTACTAAATGGTTGTTATCGTTAGCATTTCCATCTAAATTATCATTGTAGCGTTTGTTATTATAGTTACTGTTTTTATTACTACTTATCGGTTGACAAGGAGCTGCAATACTTGTCGTCTGTCCCATATTCTTATGACTATTTCCGTTTATTTGCTTTATGATTTGTAAAATGAACTAATTCACTGTAAGATTCACTCACTCCCTTAAACATCTTCTAAATGCATATTAGGTTCATCTGTGTTTTTTTTTTACAGTTTTATATTTTTAGCGCTGGTTATTTTAATTATCCTTTTTCAATTATTTTCGTGTTCTTGGCTATTAACTTAAACACATGTGTAGTAAATATATTGACATTCCTATATATTGTACAACAAAGAAAATAAAAGGAATGTGATGTTCCTGGATAGGTTAAGATTACGCTGGGTTATAATATTTAAAAGGCGCTACAATTTTAATCCCTCTTTTATGATTCGGGCTACCATTCCTAATATTGTGGGAAAAATAGATAATTGTCGTTTTCTTAAATCTTATTTTCGATACACGTCGAAAATAACTTGAAAAATTTCACCGTACTAAAAAGGATGAGAAGGAATTAAAAATGGGGCAATTTTATACCACACGCTCAACATTAATTATGTTTAAGAACACATGAAATGTCCTCAATAAAAATTACTCATAATTGAGAATCTTATTACATAGGAAAAGTCAAAAAATTATGCAATTTTTTTAAAGTAATTTGAAATTTGACACTAAAAATGAATAGATAAAGACTATTAAGAAAAATTTTGTTGGCAAGCAAACAAAAGTAAGGTATGAAGAGTAGGTTATAAAATCCCTGATGTGATGAACTTAATACATTCCATTCTCCTCTATTCCAATAGCAGATATAAACAACGACATCATTAATGTTTACGTAACAAAGCAATTCGAAGAAAAATAGTTAAATATGAAAACTCTTTTCATAAAGGTCAAAAAAATTCGATATCTTTTAGGCAATTTTCTAGTTAGCTTGGATTTCATTTTACAGTACTTTTTATCACGCTCTAAATTCATTCAATTCATACAGTTTAATGTGAGGAAAGAACCAAACTTTTCATACTAAAAGGCCAAGCCGATGAAAAATAATAATTTATTTTTATCATCTTATTAGAGTATTTTAAGCTAAAGCTTAAACAAACATAAATTCGAGCTTAAATAACATTATACAGTTTTTTTTTGCATTTTTGCTCTTTCTCTCTCTTCTCTCTCTTCTCATAAGAAAATTTATCGTGCGGCTGGTGTTTATTTTGATTCAAAATGCAGCAAACGTTTTATAACAAATCCGACAGTAGGGAATATTGATGGGTGAGTTTTGTCATTCCATTTGTAACATGTAAAAACGCTCAGAAAATTCCCCAAATAATAAACAAAATCAGAGTTAAATTGATATACGAACTCAGTCATCCGAAAGATAAATTTTGAATCCATCTATCAATAATTCATTGGACTGAATAAATGTCAAACAAAATGTTGGAAACAATGGTTGTCACAATTCCACGCAAATTTGATAATTCGTTTACGAGCTACATGGTTTTAACGACGTTATTTTAGCTGGTTCCACACCAATGGGGAAATGTGAATTTCGTGTGTTGATTAAAAACCCTGCTTTTTGATGGAAAAAAAATTTCATCATTGGCCTTTGAAGTGTATTAAGAACTTTTCGGCGTCGGAAATTATTTTAAATGATATCGCGGAGAATGCGCGCTTTTTCACGATTAGGTATTGAATTAGCTGAATAGTAAAAAGCAAAAGCAGTCACAACGATATATACCTATTATTGTCGATTACGTTTTTTTCTTTCCTTTTCTTTTCTCTGCTTTTATCTTATTTTCTTGTGTTTTTCTCATTTGTCTCTACTTGTTATCTAACATTATCAAGAAATGAGCTTAAAATTTATATATATAATGTACAACAATAACGATTGCAGCACTAAAAGCAACAACGCGTAAACATTCTTTTGCAAATAGGTATTTTCCATTGCAATAGGTAGATTTTCCTATTATGTGATGTATAATCTATGCATAAGCGAATAAAATCAAACTGCAAGTATGAAAACGCATTTGAATTTTTGCACACGCACTACATAACTGTGACATGTTTCCCTTTTTTTACGATGTAAATTATACATAAACACACACTTGGAAGATACGTATAAACGAGGCAATATTACAAAGAAAACTAGTAAAATCAACACTTGGCGATATCATTTCACACAGTGACTTAAAATTGTGTTTTCTTTATTTAGAGATCAACAGTAATTCACATTTTTCTGTGTTTGTAAGAAATTACGATTTTCGCAAAATGAGATATGTAATGAGATGATCTGACAACAATTGCCAATGAATTATTTTCGCAATTACCGCTGATGATAGTGTTTCGGAAATTGTTAAGCTTGCACTGAAACATTTAAAAAAATTTCAATTGTTGAAAACATGTCCCAATCCGCGAAACCAGTCAAGTGTTTCAGCAGCAGTGACAGCAGCAGCACAGAGCGCTAAACTTTGTTTACACTTATAAAAAACATAGTCACACATATAAACATTTGCATGTACATAGATATGTACATTTATAAATGTAGATATAAATATACTGTTTATGTGTGCGTATTTAAATATGTGTGACAATGAACTCACAAACTCTTAAGCTTTCCATAATGTAGTGTGCGTTCGATGAGGGCATAGCTTAATTCTCTACATTCAGTTGAGGTGTGCAGCAGTAAGTTTTCGTATTGCCTGACTAATAAAAACAAGTCATTTACACATGCCAGGCAGTTAGCTACTCACTCACCGAATCAGGAATTCGGAGAGAATACGAATGTGTATACATCTGCAGTCAGAAATTAAAAAGAATCTTTTCAACAGTGCTCATTTGAAATATTTTCATGTCTTAATATTGAAGCAATTGTTTTTCTCTTTACTTATAATTCTATACAAAACATCAAGGTTTTAGAAATGTGATCTATTTAATTGGAATACAACTTCAGCTAACATGAATATTGGGTAAGAGAAGCTCAGTGACATTTTTGCTAATAAAAGATTTTGCAACCGCGAAATTTTGGTAATAATAAATCTATCAACTCTAGAGCATGTAGAAACTGAAGATCCATAACTAATTAAAAGAAAAGAACTTTGTGACATTTGCCAACTCAGTTGAAAGTAAAGCAAAAGAAGAAAGCAAATAAATCAAAACTTTGAAAAATTGTCTATTCTGCATTATTACTTTTAGTAACGCGATGACGAAACTGACCAGTGAAAGTCTTTATCGAAATTAACAGAAAGCGTATAAAAATTTTTCCATCAAAAATACATCGCGCTCTGTTCTACAAATTTAGTTGACGAAATCGGTTTAACTCGTCAAAAAGTTGAAGGCCTGCACGTTCCATCGTGTGACATCATCATCGTAGCAATAAAAATTGACAAAACGCAATCTTGACGACTTGCGGATATATATAAAAAAAGAAGAAGCAAAAGCATAATGGCGTTACAAAAAGAATTTCAGTATTTGAAGTTCACATTAACGGAAAACGAGCAATTGACGGAATCGGAAATGGGCAGTGAGCATTGGGCACGTTCTAAAATAACCTGCGTAAAAACTCATTGTTTAAGAAGGATCAAGCTGCGCAAATGATGGATTAACACAAAGCACTGGCTTAAAATAAGGCATCCTAGACTGATCAATGGGATAAGCGTAAATCTTTCATCACGAAAATGCCACACCCACCACATTTTTAACTGCTGGGTAAAAATTCAAAAAGCTTGGCTCGTACGTTTCGATTTATTCATTGTGTATCCCGATTTCTTTTTTATGCGGCTATAGGTAAAACCTTGGCTGCTGAAGATTTTAATGTGTAAAAAATTGCACCTTCTCTAACCGCCACAAGTTGTTTCATATATGTTCACATAAGAGCAGTAACTGCTCACTTAAGTAAAAGCTTATTTAAAAGAGTTTTTTATATAATTTATTTTTACCATTTTAATCTATTACAATTCAACTTATTTCTCTTCTAAGAGTCTCATTCTTTTGATTTCTACGTGCTCATTTAACATTGTAAAGCGCAATTCTAGTATTTGTAAGCCTTTTAATAACCTTACTTGACTCAGCGCGACATAGCCTCGACCGCTTGTAAATATCTTGGGTCCTAGGCACATTGCGCCATGACCTGGCGCATTGCCTTGCATAATGTGCGC
Organism: Glossina fuscipes; assembly: GCF_014805625.2. Lineage (NCBI taxonomy): Eukaryota > Metazoa > Arthropoda > Insecta > Diptera > Glossinidae > Glossina > Glossina fuscipes. Next base: position 2,947,373 of record NW_023998459.1, on the reverse strand, counting down.
TATAGACCCCAAAACAATACGCTTCATGATAGTCCGCGCTTCGCCGCACCCTACTTGGTTTTTACTAATAATCGCCTTCAAACGGTATTTATTATATCGATATCATCTTAAGGGAAGTCTATGCTTACTTATGTGATTAAACAAGCGTGGAGTGTGGTAGATCGTAGCGTCATTGCAAATTTTGCATATATCTTGTACAAACATTCATTTGAATCTGAAGTGATCTAGTTTCCTACGATTTTGTGAAAATATTTGTTCATTTGTTGGATATATAACCAGAAAAGAAGAATTCATCAGCATACCTTTCAATTCAGATTCATTAAGACCACGATATATAACACATCACTCAATAAGTTCGTAGGACGACATAAAGATGCAGGATGACTATTGAGGAATCCCTATAATTTGTAGACACTATCAAGCAGCTTGTTAAAATTTTATGGCATTGTGACGTCACAATTAGTTTATTGATGCTACAAAAGAAATTCACGTGCTTCCCTTGTTTTACAAAAACAAAAGTAACGTCACCTCTACTGCTGTATCTTCTAAACTAATGGTCAGAAAGTCCCACAACTTTTAAGCAATTCGTTTGAAGGTTGGTACTAATAAACAAATAAAAACACTATAGTGGCCCATGGCTCACCATTAATTACTTTAGGTCATCCTGCGGTTGGTCTTATAACGACTTTTTAAAATAGTGTTTTATATGGAAACTGATCAAAGAACGTAGTCCAAACCTTTCGCCTTGAGGCCAAAGCATGTCCGTATACCGAATCATCAATATATACCAAAAATTGTCACCTATAGATCGAACATAAGAGCAATCTTAGATTGATTCCAAAAGTGATTCGGAATCGGCCGGTATAATAAAAGATGGGTCTATCCCAAGTCTTTCTGGGTATCGTCCACATTTGCAAAGACTTAATGTACGCTTGCACCACAAATAGTGTAGGTTATAAAAATTGCATAGATTTGTTAATAGTGACGATCTCTTTCAATTGTCCTGCCCACTGCATTTAAAATATCAATGAATGTATCGTCCCCATTATCTCATGTACGTAATTTGCTTTTTATAAGCTTAATATACCTAGACAACTAAGGCGATTCTTTATTTGGTTTTTTAGAATACTTTTTTAATTTTTTTTTTAATCCAAATATTCTACTTTTCTAGTTCGGCACTCTTAAAGCAAAATTTATAAATTCATATCACACATTTTAGCCTCTCAGCCCTTTTGTTCGATATCCTTGTTAAGAGGATTGTTAACAAAGGGTTAATTTGCAATATTGTGTCATTTTACTCGATGCGAAATTAACATTCTTAGTTGCAGTCTTTTTATTTTATAAAATGATAATCCGCCACTTTTAATGTGAAAATGACGACACTTAACGGATTCTGCTTTTTACACCGTCTTATTTGATATCCGTATCAGAAGAAAAAAAGATAATCAACCACTTTGTAAGGACTGCCATTTTTAATATACAAAAGCGAAAAAAAATTTCCATTGACATTGGGATTAAAAAGCTGTGTGGAAGTTTGTGAAAACGCTCGAAAATACATGCCTGAAAGTTTTCCTCCTTGCGATATATCTTGTCGCGGTCGGCATTGTTTTAATCGGTCCATAATTTTGCTTTCGCCGTTTTCCAATAGATATTATATGGTATTGCAAAAGGCCTATGTGGACCTCGTATAATAATTTTGGGCATTGGTGGAGATATTAAATGATTTGTATCCGCATAGCAAAGTTAATAGCAATGGAAAAAGTAAGTTTGCGAGCCAAGCCCTCGTCATTTGTGGGAGGTTTTAGTTTTCTGTTTCAATATGATGCTTGCAAATGTCGCTATTAACGAGCGCACCCGTTGTGAGTAATACCGAATTTTCTTGGAACTCCACGCGTTCAAATGAAATTGTGTACAATGTCATTCATTGCATTCAAAATGCTATACCAAGTTAGAATGATGGGTTTCCGTTAGCCTGCAGGCTAAAAGACTTTATAAGGATGTTGAACGCACTGTACAGCCTGTTTAGAGTCGTGCTGAGGGTAAGAAAATAGAGTAGAGAATAGAGCCGAGGGTTATAAAATAGGGTATGAATTTGCACTAAGAATCGGCCACGACTCTCCAAAGCATTTGACATGACAAACTTAGGGCTGTTGTCGTTATTATTATTAAAAGCTCCGAACCTTTCACCACGACGGAATGCTGTTCCATACATATAATCAATGCCTGACATTTACACCTGCTTTGCAGGTGTTCATCTTGCTGCGCTTGAAGAAACACTGGTATATTGGTTAACTTTCACATCACATCCAAGTTATTTAAAACATTTAGATGCTCAAAGAGATTAAGTTAACCGATGGAATAATACATTTGATAATGAAGAAAGTTCAATTTTTTAGTATTTTGGGAATTCCCCACGTTTTAAAAACAATAGTGAAATAAGAAATAAAAAAACGAAACAATGGCACTCTTGGAGATGCCGGGAAAAAAAGAAAGACGATATTCGGGATTTGAAATTGAGAAAAGGAAGCAGAAAATTTTTGTTTTAAAAAAAGAGGAACAATTTTCTTTTGAGTAAGAAAGAAGAAAAATAAAAAATGAAGTAAGATATTTAAATACATAACAAAAAAGGTTGCCAGTACTTTTTATATGCTTTTTATGTGTGTGTGTTTTATGAAGAAAGCGAGGGGCGTAAAGTTGTTTGCAAAAAAAAGAAGAGAAGAGTAACTACAAGAAGACTCGAAGAGTCAAATCGTTTACTCTTCAAGCAAGAGATGTTGAACGGCAGCCATCAAGGAGATAAATCATATAAGAAACAAGAAAAAAAAGCTAATAATACATTACCAAGGTATATCCATATTTTTCATGTTCGCTTTCTAACGGTTTGATACAAGTCTAGTCTGAAGTGGTTTTAGCGTAAATGAAAAACGATGTTCATTTAATTAGGAGAAAATTGATGTTGTTGTGAGCGATTAGAGCAGTTGGGAAAGGAGCTGCAATACTCTCTAAAAATAATCCTACTCAAGCAAGCGCGGGTAGTTTATTTAGCCCGATAAACTTGCTTCTTCGCGGTATTGTTGATGTGTTTTAAATTTTTATTTCTATTGCTGTGAACAGAAATGGAAAGTTATGAAACACGGGTTGAGAAATCAGCACTTCCATAACTCTATCCAACCTTGGTAATGTCAACACCTAAATGTTCATGGACATTCATGACGCCATATTAAATAAATATTTGTGGTTGTCTATTATTTTCAAGCTTGCTGTTCTGCAACAGTCAATCCCTCTCAACGTGACTTTGGGAGGGAACTTTTATAGGTAACTTGGGCTTGGAAACAATATTTCAGAGGTAATTACGTTGCAAATTTTTCAGGCAACTAATTTTCTTTGAAAATTTTAGTGAATGTTGTCTAGGAAGTTAGAGCCTAATGTCTGACGAGTAGATTTCTAGTCTCTCCAATACACTAAGAAATGGCTTTAGAAGTATCAACACTCCAGCCAAGAAATAAAAGCTTTCGAATTGATTATAAATTGACTAATAGTGTTATACGTTTTCGAAATTTTTTTTGTAATTCGTAATATGTAAAGTGTGAAAACGCAACCCCGCATTTAAGGGGTGGCCCAAAAGGGGCTTATTCCAATGTAAAATCTCGGAGCAGAGGGCTGAGAAGAATATTTGGCAAGAATAACGATATACGTATTTTCGCCGTTCTGGAATTGTAAGCTAATGCTAAAAATTAATGATAAATTTTTTGTAATATCATTTAACGCCGAAATACAATTTTTCAAAAAGGCTTGTATCGCAACTGTTACAATTTTCATTCTTTTAATGGGGATTTTTTCATTCATTCATTTGCAAATTGCTAATGCGAGTGCTGCGTATCAGTCTGAATTGAAGGAGCTTTTAAAAACTGCAAAGCAAAAGAAACTTACAAAATTCTTCAAACCATTGCCTAAGCCTTAAGATAATTAATCAAAATGTTAAAAAACTTCAATTAAATTGATTTTTTTTTTTATTTTGTCACCTAGGAACGTATCCCCTATAAATTACCATTCCATATTCACGGTTTCTGTATTCGCGGCACTTTTATGGAACGTATCCTCCGCGAATAAGAAACTTTTACCGTATTAAGAAAAATAAAATATCAAAGGAAATCAAAAAATGCTTTGAAAACTTGTTCGAGTGTAAGCAAAACTGTATAAGTCAAAAAGGAAAATGTTTCGTAAAACAATACATCAATTTTTGATGATAAATAGCTGTTTTTCCGTTATTAAAGATAAAATACACATAGTGACCCACGTATACCCTACGTTCACTCTACTCTGTTCTTGTTCTTAGTTAGTTATCTCTTTACTTATAGTTTACAAGCGCTAATTTTTACGTTCCCAGTTATAGCTTTTGAATTAACTTATCTTTATTTGTCGATACCGCAGTCATTTTGATTCATTTGATTCCTTTTTGTCCACCTGCTAAGGTACAGCTGACAGCTCAACGTTGTACTGGCTTCACAACTAGTTGGTTATGTGAGCAATGCTGCTGCCCGAAATTCGCTGGTATTAACGCCTGCGATTGGATTTACGTTAGTCATGTTATGACTGCAGAAAACGGCACATACTCTTTTACATAGACTGCAAAGGCGAAAAGAGTTTCTTCGGAGACAAACAAGATGTTCATGAGTAACTTGTAAACTTGAAAAATATAAAACACTTGACGGGTGACTACTTGCAGTCCTTCTCATCTGGCTTCACATGAAACTCTTGCCTACCCTTGTTTTTCTCGTTGGCTTGTTAGCCAATGTCCAGAGTGGTCATCGCTATGCTGCTGCTGCTATTGGATATATTCCGCCCAAATCGCCAAGAAACTAAAATATCTCCGAGTTACATATCCAAACAGAGGTACTACATTTGCACATTCCTTAATTCAAAATCCCCTAGCCTTGTTCATTCTACAGCATGTCTGCACTGATATTACTAAGGCTTTTGACTCAATGAATCACAAGTTACAGAGTTTTCCTATGTAATAGATAATTAACTTTTTTTTTTAAATCTACCAAATCAGCCGATATTTCCATTATGTAACACAATCATCAGCGATCTCTTTTGGGCTTAGGATGTTATTGTTCGCCTTCATTACGTTGGATTGGCATAACTTGATCACAGGATGCTCATATAATCTTGTGTTGTTGAACCTTCAAAAATGCAAGAAGTTCTCAATCTCAATGTAGAACTCATTTACTATTGAGTATCTCAATGATTCCCATAAAAAAAGTGTATTCGTTTCGGTTCCTAACTTGCCGTATGTTTGCATTGGTTTAGTGGTACACTCCTAGGCAGAATCCACGTCGGTTGCAAATGTGCCTCTGTATTAGGCACATGATTTTCTTTCCTTTTGTCCTCTTGTCAGTTTCTATATAGTTTTGTCTTTTTATACCTAATTGCGAGAAATGGAAGTAAATTTACTTTATCATCATTTTTCCAACATCCAAAACCAAGCTTCAGAGGCCCTGTAATGTTCGCGATCCGCGTCAAATTCTGAATAGATCCAACCATACCTATCTGTCTCTTTGCTATGTTTTCCTAGCTCCGGTCGCGACAGCTATTGATTTAAAATTTGACAGAAACATTGGAATTTCTTGTTGTTGGTATTAAAAATGGGCCAAGTTGGCAAAGAGCACGCCAACTCTATTGTTCTAAGCAAAAAAGCATTATTACACACCGTAACGATTTGTTATCCGGATAATGGAAATAAACGAACACGCCCATCACTCATTGAAAGGTAATAAAAGGTTAGTGGGTATATAAGACTTGGCCCCTGTCGAATATAACTTTCTTACTTGTTTATTGTTTCTCCAATTTTATTTTACTATACTAAAATAATTTTTTAGAAAATATTTGCGTCCATTTGAAAGTTTTTTCAAAGATTCATTAGGAGAAAAGTATTCGAGTGTGGCCTGCAACACAACCCCTTATAATTTCCATACTTTCCATTCGAATCTTAAACAACATCATTAGAATTTAACGCAATACGCATGGAATTTTCGATAAGTTAATTTAAAATATTTTTACCACTAAGATTTTTTTGGTCAAAATTTGAACTTTTTACGCTCAAATTCCACAAAAACATAAATTAGCTGATTTTTTTAACGCCGCAATTATATATTTAGTAACGTCCTAGAATATTATTGTTCTATTGCCTTTGTTTCCATCTAAAAAAAAATCACCAGTAAAACGCATTCTTTATGCTTCTTTCTTTTATTGGAGCTGGATTTTATATGCATATAAAGAAAGGGTCTTATGATGCAAACTAAACTTCATTTCCTTTTGAATGATGACTCTTTATCAAGTAGTTTTGTCTAAGTTATGGAGTGTCGAATGTGACATATATATAGAGTATGTTCTGACGCAATTAGAATTGCGGAAGTTAAACGTTTTTAAAACTACCCATTGCGGATAACGCCACTTATTTCATTACTTCCTTTTTGCAATTATGGCAACTGTAGTCTCCATTTATTTGATTTCTGCATTTTTAAGTTAGTTTAAGTAGAGGAGCAGAGGACAGACAGAGACCATGTGCATTATCAATACATAGATATGTAGTGAGAATAAAAAAGTTAGAGTAAATATGGACGATTATTTTAAGTCTTTGCAACAAAGCTACCTTTTGCTTCAAAAAATAGCGTTAAAACGTTAATCAAAAAAGCAAGCAGGCGATATGGCCCGACAAAGCCGATTATTAAAATTATGACAATGTGAAGGCATAATATTCATTGAAGCCTTTGGCCCTATTCCCCTACTATTTTCGTCGTAAAGTATTAACAACCTGACTTCGTTGCCATATAAAAATACGGTTTTCAAGAAAACCTTAAATAATGTTTCAAGTTTAGTACAGTTAACTTTCGTATCAAATTACTTATACAGAGCAATAAAAACGCTTGTTTTTAGTAAGAATGCCTCATTTAGAGAGTGATGGTAAAAATGGGTTGATCCAACTTAGTTTTAATGGAAACTAGGTAGGATCGTCCATGAACCAAAATAGGTTAATGTTGCGAACTTTATCAAAATATCTGACAAATAGCAACCTGCAAGTTGCAAAAAGATACATGGACGGATGGCTGTATGGGTTTAAAGTGGGTTAAAATATAATTCGTCTCCATTCGTCTCGACTCCATCGGTATAATAAAAGGCGAATTTGTCTTAAGTTTTTCTAAACGTTACAGCCATGTAAACTTAACAAGTGCTGTACCACAATTGGTAGGATTTGCAAACACGAATAAGAGTTTACAAACGAAAAAGTTTAGCGTGGAAACAAACAATAATGTGATATTTTGAAGGAGCCCTTATTAGAAGTAAGAAAATTGTGGTTTGCTATGGCCGAATCTTTAATACCCATCGCCCTTATCCTAAAAAAAGAAACCAAACAGACGAAAAAATCAATGTTCTATAATTTTGGATGTTCATAACTGCTTTTTTCTAGTTTTGTGAAGCAAAAAGCACGCAGAGCAAAACTGTTCCCAGTTTTTGTTGCATTGTAGAAATATCCTACATGTCCGGTTTAGTTTTCAACTTCCTATGCAAATTTGAAGGTTATATTTTCATTTTTGCGAATGTAACAATATTTAACACAGATACTACATAAATGGGCAAACGAACAGACTGAAATGTTTGGTAGCATCCCTAACTTAACAGCGGTCAAAAATGTATCTACTTTTCTGCTACTGGGCACTCCAAAGATTTTCGCAAATAAAAAAAAATTTTAGATAGACCAGGTCGACTTTTTTCATTTTTGTGCAAGATAGCATCGCCGATAGAATAACACATTAATAGATTTATCTACTATAGATTATGAGAAGTGAGTAAAAATCCAATTTTTCCCCTACGGAAGACAGGTGTTTTCAGCTTACATGGTACCTTACGCCGATTTAGTCTATTCTCAATGCTTGTGCCACCTGAGTGAAAGAACTTCCAATGCTTCTGTCAAACTTGAGCACATAGTTTCAGTTTTACAGCAGTCAAAAGAAATATAATATATGTATACTTTATGGGGTCTCTGGTCGGTGATAGGTAAGACAATAGCGTTTTAAATATTATAAAAAGACAAAAATTTGGTTAAATCCGCTTAAAATATTCTTAGGCTGATGCAGCAAAAGGATGGTGTAGCCATCATCATTTATTATTTGGGTATAATAAATTATTTGTCAAAGCTATTGCCAGACAAGAAAGAAATTTCCAATACCGCTTTTATCACGAAGAAAACGAAATAAAGGAGGATTCAAATTGTACATTATTAAGATGAATATGCCCACCAGGAAAAAGATTATAGACTTTAAACAGGTCTTCTAATCGCAGAAAAATTTCTTTTTTTCTTTTTGAAATAGCAAGAAAATATATCAAATTTTAAAGTGTAGAAATTCATTATGCACATACCTTTAACATTTACATCTACTAACGTGTAAGAATACGCTCGCTAAATTATAACAAAAATTCAAACTCTGTCTTTTTAGTTTTTCGAATACAATCATCATAATTGCAAATTATAAATCCATTTTACATACCTTAGTTGACGATGAAGTTCTTTGCTTCAAAGCCGCTGTCGCCGTGGACGAATTCGTGTGGCCAGTAACAAGATTTTTACCAATAATTGGAGCACCAACAACGCCACCGCCGTGATGATGATGATGGTGATGATTTGACGAGGCCGAACTGGAATTACTGACAGCAGATGGTCGCGGAACATCTGTTGTGGAATTACCAGTAACATGACAGTGATGCGACTGAGCTTGAAGTTGGTGCGGTGCTGCTATCGCAAGTTGATGTGAATACGACGGACTATTATTTGCTGTTGTTTGGTTGGCATTAGCTAACGAAGTGGGAATTGCCGAAATGCAGCTGGTCGCATTATTGGTTGTGGTTACCGTGTTAACAATGGTAGTAGACGAAGGCAGTACAATGGTGTTAGCGTTAGCAGAGTCGTGTTGTTGTTGCTGCTGCTGCTGGTGTGTATCCTGTACCGACTGTACTGAGCTGTTCACATTGTGTTGATGAAGAAGAAGCTGTTGCTGAGCGGTTTGTGAAGCTGTCATACCCTGCTGCTGTATAATTTGCTGCTGTGCAGAGACAACATTCGTTGTTGTAGAAGTTAAGGCGCCATTTGTAACAGTTGTCGCCGTACTGTGCTGTCCAGATAAAGTGACTGAAGACGTATGCTTTGACGTGGCATTACCATCATTGGATACAGTGTCGGAGGGTAAGGACTCAGGAACTGTTTGCAATGTCGTACGCATTGTTGTTGACATAATTTTTAACGCATTCGTTTACAACTTATCTTTTTCAGTATCACACAACTTCGTTGTAAAAATTGCGTTAAATATTAAAGATGGATTTTAGTATGCTTTCTTCAAGTACGTAAGATGTATGTCTCAAGAATTTACTGGCTTTTTAATAATGCCGCGAATGGATAAAAGTGAAATCGGGGGTATTGTTAATTAAAATGTGCGTTATGATTGGCTCTTAACACGTTAAGTTCCACTTACAATTTCTGATTATTACTATTACCCTCATTAAATTTTTTGGAGAGGTTAATAACTACTTTTTCGTTCAAAAAACACATCTGTGTTATATTTATATTGTTTTTAATCATTCAACTAATGATTGCAATGGTAATGCTGATTTAGTCCAGATCGGTACGCTTACAACTCTGTTGTTTTTGTTGATTTTCCTCGTAGTTTAAGTGGTCATGTATGCATTTCAATTTTGCTTATTCTTCTGTTTGTTATCCTGTCATGTTAAATTCGCATCACCATAAATAGGTAGACATCCCCAAAAATATACAAAAGCCAAATAAAACGAAAACTTATCTGCAAAAGAAAAAGTGGCGATGAGTACATAGACTTACATATATATGAAGTGAAACATCAATAAAGTTTGCGCCGAAATGAGAATAAACTACTCCATTGCGGTGTTTAGGGCACCATAAAAGACGTAAAATGTAAAATGTAGCAATGAAATAAACAAATGGAAAGGGAACATGGAAGGACACTTCATATCAACATGAAAGCTATAAATAAGTTATTGTTTTGCTATTTATTCACTGTAAGCATACTTAAAATCGCTTAGTTTTAGTAGCTTAATTCTTTTACTCCTAATTATATTACAATCTGCCTTTTGATTTTATTAATGATGTAGTCGCACACGAACATTTGAAATTTGTTAATAGACATGTTATCTAGTTTTGCCTTACGACAAAAGTATTTAAGAATATTCAATTCCTGACGAACGCCATTGTCTACATATTCTCTACGTAAGAGAAACTCAATTTTCCTGCAATCGTTTAATACTAAAGGTTCGGTAGGTATTCGTAAATGTTTAAGATCTGATGGATGAATGCCCAGCCATTTTAAATGAGGGCAGGTTAATTGCAGCGCATTTGCAGCTTGCGTCAGAGAACCGTGACGATAGATAAGCATGATTTCAATGCCGCATGGATCAGCATCAGCTAACATATAGATGGCTAATCTATGTTCCGTATGCAGACGTTGCAATATCCATCGGCTTGCAATATCGGGATAACCACGACCGGTTACTAATATGATATTTTCGTGTATTAGTGAAAAAATTCGTGTTGATAGCATTTTTTCAAATACTGTATCTTTTTCCACTAACAGTATATAAGACGCTGTAGTTTGAAGGCGATCAATATAGGTAAAATTTGTTGGCACAAAGGAGGGTGCTTTGTAGTTAATAACATCGCCATTACTCATATAAATAAGAAGAGAACCTATTGAAATACATTGTAAAAAGTCTCGCAAACAGAAGTTGAAAGAAAAATTAACCTGCCATTAGTCCTTTACTGCTGGCAAACACACCCAAATTCCAAAACGTTGTGTTAAGTACGTAACACAAATCATTCACCGCTCGTTGAATCTTCGATTGACTATCAGCTAATTCAGAATTCCTGTAGAAAAGTTCACGATATGTGCAATAAGAATGGGCCAACAAAAGATTATGTATTTCCGCCAGAATACAAATAAAGAGTGTAAACCTTTCGCGACTGGCTGCACATCGGTAAGAAATAATCTGAATTTCGCTATTCGTGAAAATCAAGTCGTTACGCAGGACTAGTTCAAGATCAACATATATTTTATACCACGATGGATTTCTTTTTAAGTATATTTTTGTATAACCACCAAAAACCAAAAAATCGTTTAAAGCATTGATTATTATTTTCTCCAAACGATTGAGCATGACGTTTATTCGGTAAAAAATCAAATTTAGTAAAATGTTAATAGCAATGCGTTAACCATGAACGGTGAGGAAACGGAAATTTCTTCGCTTTATGCTTATATTATTTGACACTGACAGACTTGTTTTAAGCAAATGTGTGTACTAAGTAGGTCAGACTTTAGTTCTAAATGTGTGACACTAAAGACTAAGCCCGTTAGTTCTTAAACCAACGATGATTAAACATAAAAAAAAAGGTAAAGCAGTAATTGTCTAGTAGAATGCTATCGGGATTTTTTGGCTTTGAAGTTAATCCCACTAGAGCGTGATGACTGATTATCACTCTGAAACCCATTCACAAAAAATCAATTTCATCTATGTCGAGCTTAACTTTCGAAATTGAGTAATCGCTGTAAGTATAGAGAAACTAAAAAATTGCCAAATGCATCGTAATACATATATATAAAGACGAAAAAATAAGTTGAAGACTGTTATATTTAATGAAAGCACAACATTCATATGTAAAAGATGGGTCAGTTTTGCATCTTTGTACAATAGCAACAACCGCAAAATTCAAGGCAGCAAACTAACATTTGACCCAGGCGTTGCTTGGGACAAGAAACTAAGGTTAAAAAACAATTGTGACCTGTCTATGGGCCTACCGCATATTAGCAACTGAGAAAACCTCGTAAAAACGGCAGTTTTTTTATATTTTTGTTTGCAAGTTTTAGTTCCGTCAAGACATTGTCGAGAAGGATGTGTATAGATATTCGCCAGAACCTATTTCATGTACTCATAAGCATTGTTTTGAGAAGGTAAATAACATTTTTTCCCCATAACTCTTTAAGCGATCGAGGCATCAAAATATCAGTGACAAATTTCAATGTTATATTTTTATATGATTAACATGCACTAAAAATTTTGCACATATTTTAGATTGCTCATTATTTAAATATTTTGGAATAGCCTTGTATGTGAACTCAGCTTTCTTACTCTCCATCTGTTATATTAATTAAGTTTTCCTATAGTGCCTGTTTTTTCTTTGGTCTAAGAATAGATTCAAAATAATATACAAATAGTAATAACAACTTTTGTCAGGTTTATTCGAACTTTCTTTAGAACTCCCATAACACATGCTCTCTATGTATGAAAGGGATGGAAAACAAATATTTGCAATGTCTCAAGAGTACGTAGTCAAAGCCTATAACTATACAGATATCCATAAATTTCTGAATATCGCGAAGATTGTTAATATGAAATACAGTTGCGAAGGTAAATAAAAGATAGTTAATATCGAATATGACATAATTGAAAAAATTTTTAGTCAGGATCTAAATCAGAATCGATAACTGTTATGTTCTACACCACCTGTGGTATAGGGCATATCAAGTTTATGCGGGCGCGCGTAACACTCAGAGGGGCTTAAGGTTATGTTATGTCATTTTCTACATCGATCTAAACTTGTATGTCCGTGCAATGTCAGCCCATGTATTTTTGTGTTCAACCCACAGATCGCAATTTTGAAGATATTTTGATCACATTCGTTGAAAAAGGGTAGTCCAAAGTCGCTGAGCAATACTACTTCGACGTTTTGAATTGGTATTAAAAAATTTGATTCGGCAAGGGCCGTTTTTTGTTCCCCCTCTTATACAACCGGTCCTACGAAAGCGAAATATAAGGTAAAGCTGTATAATTCTTAACTGTGGAAATTAGTTCATAATAGTAAATTGACATAGAAATCAACCTTACCGAATTTGGACCACATAAGTCCATTTTTGGATATCATCGCTTATACATACTCCCGGGATATGCAAAAAAGAACTAATTGTCAATCTCTTTTGATGAAATTTTGTTCATGGTAATGATCTTACATACAAATTGAATAGAACAAATACGAACCACATAGGTTGAAAATCGATCCGTAGCATTTTAACGCAAAAATTTTTGCTGGTGGGGAATTTGGGTCAACTAGGCCTGTTTTTTAAGGCCTAAGATGTATAGGGATTATCATGGAAAGCAGGCCACTATAATAAAATTTTTAGGAAGTTAATTAAATTTTCTAAATTCTTTAATATTCAGGCTTTGCATGAAAATAATGTGTAATATTTGGTGTATTAGTACCAAAACAAACGAAAAACTCTAATAGGCGAAATGACTTCTTACTTGTTTTTCTTAAATGTACTAAAAAGGCAGAAACAAAGGTTTGGAACTAGTTTGCGGTGCACGGGAAAATTACTTGATACATTCATTTTCATGTCCACATATATTTACATAAAAATTTTCTTCATATAAACCAGTTATAGGCACGGAAAATATAATTTACTTCTAAATAAGGTGGCAAAAAAATTTTCAGGCTGATAAAAAAACGCTCTTCTACCTTTGCGCAAGAAGTAAATGGTAAGCAATTCGTACACATTTACTTCTTACAAACGTCAGTTCTTTGAAGATCTTCGAATTTTCAGTCAGTCATTGTAAGCGGGCGTGATGCACCATTTCAATTTCTAAAAAAACTATTTCGAACATATCAAAAGCAAACGAGAAACAAGCAAAGAGGCGTAAAATGGTTATTTTATGTTGTTTGCAGCTTTTCCGAAGTGGAGCAGTGCAGATAATTCACGGAATTCTAAAGGAGCTTTTATCCCTTGTTCTAAAACCAGCACAATTTAACGCACAATCTGACATTATTCTGCGCCCCAGAAAAGTTATGCTTTTAATAATCCCGTCATCATTGAGCCTAACGTCTATACTCCATTTTTAATTGGGGCTTGCGAATAATCAATTGCATTGATTAAAGTCGGTAACAATAAATTACACATAATAATGGTGTCAGATGTTATCCCAACAGTTTTTGAATGTAGGATTGAACCAATGCAAGATAAATTTAAAAAAAAAAAACGCTTTATAACCATTAACTGTAACTGGATTCAGGAATTTTGTTGTTTCCTGCCAAACATATGATGTAAATATCAGATTTAAATTTATACTTCATGACGTATTGTTTGACAATTTAAAGAAAAATGATCGATCTAAAAAATCCTGGTAACAAATAAAATGAAAACGATCAATTAATATACCATCACAAAATATTTTTCTCCTGGATTTTCTCGTTTCAAACACCTTTCTAACATCTTCCTTTTCCCATTTGAAATAAATAAAACTTTATTAAGCTAATATCTGGTTTTTTGTTACCCGATTTTTTATTGTACTGAAGTTTTTGCTATTATATATTCACTTTTTTACTTTTTCTACTAAAATTTAAGTAAAGTTTTTCGAACAACGTTTGGTCGTCATACACACACAAACGGCCACATAACCATAAAATCTTTCAACGTTGACGTAGAAGAAGAAAATGAGGCGTAGTTTTTGATAGTAATCCACAAAAGATGGAGTAAAATAGCTCAAAGACATGTATGTAAACAGGAAGGTACAAAGACAAGAACAGCTTCTTTACATTTAGAAATAGTTAATTCGTACTAAAAAAAATCGATTAAACACATTAACTTAACATCACATTATAATTCCGTTGTGACACTTCACACACAAGCCTTTTTTTTGCTTTGGCTAAAATTGTACGGGTTTTTTAATATGTTTTATTACAACACTTGTCGAATTCTTATTTTATTCTTATAGGTAATGGTTATAGTCCAGTATAATATAATACATATAATTTATTTGACGCCTAGAGAAATCAGCCACAGCAGCTATATGTATCCCTTTTCCAATAGTATGTGTATAAAAAACCTTGGTTGTCGCAAAGTTCTGATAACTCTCTTTCTCATTTATATTTACTGTTTCTCTATCTTCCAAAGTTTTTAATTTGGCCCACTACACTTACGACAAAACGTCAGCACAAAACAAAATGTTAAACGTTCTTAAGTAATTTAACTATTTTATTTTATAATCACGACCTTTTTTAGACACACTGAAAATCTGTTCACTTATACAGAAAGACGTCCGCCATATTCGATTTCTTATGTTCGTTAAAAAAGTAGGTATTGTTAGAAAAGGGTGTTGCCGTATCTTTTAAAAGCAAATAAAGAGTTGTTGTACTAAAATGACAGTAGCAAATTTTATTAGCGTTGCAAAGATTTTGTATTATTGAATGAAAGAAGAGGCAATGAAGTCGTACTTACGTATCAGGTATTAAAATCGAGGATGAATACATCGATAGCATTGAATACGATCATACACAAATTTTTAGGTATTTAAGGCCTGAATAATTGTTCAAAATTTGCCGGGTTTATCACATAGTTTACAGACAGAAAAATAAGGGAAAAAGAAATAAAGACCATTTTTTTCATGTTTAAGGGTTATATTTCAATTTTCGTTTTTAAATTCTATTATTTTTCTTTGTGTTAAATGTACTTTTATATTGATATATCACGTGATTTAAAATTTGAAAGTATTATTTTATACAAGGTCCAGAAGAAAGAATATAAATGATCTTCTGCAAATTTAAACGCTATTCCTTAAATTTCATTATTATATTGTATTACTTTAAGACGTAATTTTCAAATTTTAAAGCACGTAGTGAAAGAAACTATACTTTTCAATAGTGGCCGAGAATTTAACCTGTGGGGTAATATAATAATATAAGGCGACTGTCGCCACGGTTATCGCCTTTTTTTTGGGGAGAATAATTGATTATCGCCAAGAGGTTAATCATGTACCATTGTCGCGAACGTTTCAATACGTGTCCTAAGGTTTTCCATTACAACGTACTAATAACTGAGGGAGGCGTAAGAAATGAAAGTCACACTGACGTTTATTTGTTTTGTGTGAACTAACTACATACGGTAAAAAATTTAAGCATTCAAACGAATAGAAAATTGTGTAGAATTAGAGAAATGAAAAAAACAGTTAAGTTAAATCCAGTGGCCCTTATTGCAGAAAACTCAATTATTATATATTCTTTTTTACAGATTTTCCAAAACAATATATTTATTTATTTTATTTATTTATTTTATTTATTCCACTTATACTAGGAACACAACTAAACAGATAACAGTCGAGTTCAATTGGCTCTTAATGCAAAACTTATATTAATTAACAATGAAATTGAGTATAAGCATAATAAAACAAATAAGAAGAAGAAAAAAAAGAAAAAGAAAAAAAAGCATGTACACTATCAGCTTAGGAGCACACTTACAACCGGTACAGGACCAAGTTGCAAATGAACCCCTAAGCCATCGCAAACATGCATAAACCTGGCAACCGATAATAAATTGACAATAATTCAATTTCGAAACGTAAGTAGTATATATATGGGGGAACGTCGACGCGAATTTTAGCCCGCAACAAAAAAGGACCTTTTTTTTTTTTTTCTTTTTTTTTTTTTGGCTCATCACAATTTTTCGGCCTTTCCGTATAGTAGTATATATACGGGGGAATAATGTCCGCACACTTCCCGGCTCAAAACGCCGCACATGGTAGGATGCGCACACACGCACACACACAACAGCATCCCTCACGTCTACTACACATTCCACATGACACTCCACTTACCCTCACAAGACAGACTCCAACGCCAACGATCACATTTCATTATGTCCCTCCCCCTCCAA
>NW_023998459.1:2903735-2915595 GCF_014805625.2 Glossina fuscipes | reverse complement strand
CTACGAGTAGAAGATGAGTGTCCAATAAAGCGACACTCATCAAACCTAGACTTAATGAGCTCAAACTTTTCCCACAAGGAGCCGAGATTTCTACTCAATTCCGAGAAACCATAACGGGTCTCCGTGAAAAGTTTATAAAAGTCAATGTCCCGCTGCCTACAGTCAGGACAAGACCATCTTAAGCCTTTAGCCGGATCAGCGACTGCGTCAGCAGCACGGCCGAGAATACCGGCACACTTTGCATGACCAAAGCGCTCGCAGAGCCAACAAGAAACGAATCTATCAGAATCCGGGCCTGATTTCGCCCGACAAGGTGTATATAAACACTCCATGTTCTGTCAAAAAGACAGTTGTTGATTATGAAGAACAGACACACAAATCACTAAAAAAAAATCCTGAACATAAAAATTTATCAACCAATTTGTGCAAAACTTCTCTGTTAGGTTGACACTGTAACGAGAGATCACTAGCAACACAAACTCCAAACAGTAAAAAAATAACAGAGAAAAAGAGAGAAAACAAAAAAAAGGAGAGGTTGTTATCAGAGCTCAAAATTTTTGTTTGCAAAAATCAAATGAATCAAATGAAAGCGTAAAAGAAAAATATTTCTTTTACTTTGAATTCACTCCCTTTCTTCTCAAAGTATATTATAAAATCACACACTATAAGGCAGAATAGCCACGAAATTCAACAAAAAACTAAAATTTTAATTGCCGACACAAAAAATATACGACTATACCGCGCGACAAAGTTGCCAGACTGAGCGTCCAGACTAAGTGCACAGTTCCAAAAATCCAATTCAATATTGGCATTTCTAAATTAACTTTACATTTAAGTGAGAGTGTGGATTTTCTTAATAAAAAAAAAATAAAAAAAATTGATACGCTTCTTTTGCGTTAGATTTGCATAATCTTCTAGGTTTTAGACCGCGAAGTCTTCGTTCTTCTAATATTCCAAACAAGTCTCGATAAGAGAAGTCCCTGACTATTTTTGCTACGCAATTGA
This sequence comes from Glossina fuscipes, assembly GCF_014805625.2. Lineage (NCBI taxonomy): Eukaryota > Metazoa > Arthropoda > Insecta > Diptera > Glossinidae > Glossina > Glossina fuscipes. The sequence continues at coordinate 2,914,590 of NW_023998459.1, read as the reverse complement.
AATGCAGAGTTTAGTGTTTTGAGCCATAGATCAGATGATTATTGTTATTCAGTTTCATCTGGTTTGTAACTTTTTTTAAAATAAGTAATATTATTTCAAAATAGAATAAAAATAAAGAAATTCCTTATAGCACCCCCACACAAAAGGGAGGGGGTATACTCATTTTGCTTTCTTTTCATAATGTATGTAACACCCAGAAAGAAGCTTCAGAGACCCTATAAAGTATATACATTCTTGATCGGCGTGAAATTCTGAATTCATTAAGCCATATATGTCCGCCTGTGTGTCTGTGTGATGTTTTTTGTTGGCACTTTCCTGATCGCAAAAATAAAGATATCGACCTAAAATTTGGTAGGTGCATTGGAAGTTTTTGCACGCAGGTTTGTATTGACAATGGGCCAAATCGGTCAGAGCAGAAACCCGCAGTGGAGCGTAAACTGAACGCAGCTCCGTTTTTCTTAACAAAATTTTTTGGAATTTTGCTCGTTACTCAGAAGCTATAAAACTTAGAAGGCTGAAATTTTCCACATTTACTTTACGAAGCACACTACTCTTTACGTGCAAAAATTGAAAAAGTGACTATATTTTATTTTTTTCACTTTTTTTATGCTCGTTAATCATAAGGAGCAGTATTATCTGCCTAAAATGGGTTAATTCTAAAATGAACGTCGTAGACATCGCGACTTGATGAATTAATTTTTTTTTAAAAGTACCGTCAATACGGGTGTCCAATAAATGGAAATGGAATGCGAAAAGCTGTGAATGTCAATTCAAAATTATTTATGTTGGATGACACGGCGTGGTAGAGTAATAATAGCTGGTGAAATAAAAAGTGAAAGAAAAATCGTACTTCATTCACTTTTTTATAATAATGAATATCACTATTTTACTTGTTCCTGTACATTTTTCCTTTCCGTCCGTATAGTCTCTTTCACCTTTCGTATTCCGCTACAAAGCTAAATAATTCATTTCCTTATGTCAATCTAGTTTTTAGTTTACACTAAGATTTATTTATTAAATAAAAGCAATAATGTTGATTTAGAATTAAAAAAAACTAAGCAAACTTACTCATAGGTACAATAGCATACCTCGTTTAAGCGTATCGCATATACCTTAGTCCGCTAAACTGTCCTAACTTTAACCCACGATTTTTTTTTGCTCACTGACAACGCACGCGGTGCTGCTCCTTACTATTCTAAGCTGATAATGATGTGGCCATTCTAATTATTTCATACACCCGTACTTCCCTTTTTTTTTTATATGTTTCACTAGCAGCAATTATCAATCGTGATTTGGGGGGTGAGTTTCAAAAATAGAACGTTAACTAAATTTATACAGATTTAAACATTTATTTATTTTCAGAAAGTCCAGATTTAAAGCATTTGCTTTTCTATTAATCTACGACGTTAAATTTTCTCATTGTTACTCAACATATATAGGAGTAGTGGTGAAAACAAATTTTCTGCTCACAACTTTTTTGATTATGCAAAATTTGTCACTGCACAGTTTAAATTTAGATTTATTTTTATTAAAATTTTTTTTTGGATTATTTATAGTTTTCTTTTGTCGCTTGTTGTAGAGCTTCTTTTAAAGGATTTGTTGCGATCACTTGTGTCTCTTTATTCAATTCTTCCAATTTGCGCATAAATTTTTGCGAATGCGCAAAGATATTTGATAATACCTCAGAAAACGATGAGGCTAAAATTACTATAACAATCGAACCAAGAAGTAGTAAAAATTTACTTTTTAAATTTTTTATCAATTTTTGATCAACAATTTCGTTTGATGTGGTCTCTTCAGAAGAATGTGAATAGCGTAAATAAAATTTAGCAATGAACAATGTAAAATCAGACCGACACTAACAAATACCCTTCCTAGCCGTTATCGTTTTTTAATTGTTTATGTATTTATACATAACACTCAGCCAAAATAAATTCACAGCCGAATTCAATTGCCTCTTAGAAGTAAATCTTATGCTAATTATTATTAAACACTAATACAAACTATGTAAAGAGAAGCAGAAAGAAAAATGAAATAAAAAACATGTCGATAGTACAAAAAGCGAAGAATAAACTTCATATTGTTATAAAATTCGCTTTTCTAAGATACAGTTCCTATCACTGGACAGTGGATACTTTGTTCAAGAGAAATACACTTCAAAGTTATTTTATTTACAATTACATTCCTTAACAGTAGGAGTATTTATTTACAATTATATTCCTTTAATATAGAATTATGCACAATTTATTTTTGGCAATACTTTCTACTGCTCAATATATATATTCTTTTCCTACTAACTACTCCTTCCACAAATACTCTATTTATATACATTTTTACCATCATGTTACTAGTACCTAATTTTATAGCTTCATTTTTAATTCATTAACCTGCCTTTCTGGTACTCGTTTTCCTCGACCGGCAGCTGCATGACGCCATGCGAATGTGCATTTAGTTTTTGCCTCTTAAGGGATTTTATTACTTAGCTGGAATGAACAGGATTTGGAATTTCCGTAACAATATATAAATAACAAAGAGAATGAAAAAAAGGAAAAAAAGAGGCACATCCGTGGTCGGTACATATGCGAACTACAAGCGAATCGCTAGACCATTGCAAATATGCAAAAGCTTGGCGGCCAGTAACAGTAGACAACACCAGTTAATTTTCCGATCATAGTAAGATGTCAAGATTGCAAGTTAGTTTAACACGTTAAGGACGGCGCAGTTTTTCTCATTTCGCATCATTGGGCGACAGTAAAAATCATACTTTGCTTTATCTAGCGGCGCCTTGCACAAAATGTTCATTAGCAAAACTTCATACTAAAAAGTGTACGGACGGTTGCGTGCATGTTGTCTACAAATTTACCGTTTACTTATGAAGTATGGCCATGGAAAAATTATACTGTATTTTTCCCTTTATTCGATTTTTGATAATCACTTGCTTTTAGTTGGTTCTGTAAATATAAAGCTGGGTGTTGATGAATTATTCTTCAGTCTTTACGTCTTGAACTGCTCTTGAGGTGTAACTTTGTTTTTAATTTTGTACAGAAGTTGGAAATTTAAAAAGAATTAAAAGTTGATTTTATCTGGTAAGCAGAATTTCAAGACATAGGCGGTAAAATATGTATATGTGTGAAACGTTTTCACACCCTAGAAAATGGATGAAATGGATTTTACGGGAATTGATGATTCTTCAGATGAGTCTACCATTGTATTTCACTAAAACAAAAACGAGATGAAATTATGATTGTTGAAAATCCTAAAGGAGTTAAATTTCTAAAATGGACAGATAAAAGGTCTGTTAGGATGTTAACTACTTACAACAATCATACTTGCAGTATTATTGAAGGAACAAGTGCAATGCAAAAAAAGGCGTTGATATATCCGATCAAATTGCATCATATTACAATTCCTTACGCAAAATTCCTTGCGCAACATCAATTGCAAATGCATGGTATATTCATCGGAAGTGGGGTAACAAGCATTTTGATATTTTACAATTTAGAGAAAATATTATTGACCGGCTCCTGGATGAAATGCCTACTGAACCACTGAACCTAAAACCTAAAAGAGGGACTGCACATTTTCGTCAGAAGTATCCTGGGACTGAAAGAAAGTAGCGGAAACGATGTCGTGAATGTTATAGAAACTTATCTGCTCGACGAGGTAGAACTATTGCTTCAAAAAAATCGAAAAGGGTTACAACGTTTTGACAATTTTGCGAAGGTGAACCACCACTATGTCTTGAATGTTTTAAAAAAACCCACAAGAACGAATAAGTAAACATATTAACTGCATTATAGCCCACCTAAAAAAATAAGCTCTTGAATTTTTCAATAAAAGAATTATTTTTAACCACAAAGCTTTTTCCATCTAACAAAACTATTGCAGATGTGAGCCAGCGGTGGTAAACGCCGCCCTTAACGTGTTAAGGACAAAGTAGGCAAATATCGTGTATTAGGGATACTGGTTTTGATAGAATTTAAATATTGCGATATTGAGATTAAGTAATACATATCATTTAAATTTCTGCAAACGACTCTGAACCGATTAAAAGCTTGTAATTATATTTACATTGATTAAGCTTTATGAAAATAAATTTCCTATAAAAGTGATTCGGGACATTAAAATTTATCTCATCAAGTAATGTAAGCGAATCGATAGCACCATTTATTATTTAATTATATTATATTATTTAATCAACAATAAATCTAAGTTTATCAAGTGGCGATAAGGCTAATAGCAGCAATCTATTTTCATAAGGAGGAAGAGAGGCAAGGCACATAGAGACAAAATTTAAAACTTGAACGGATTCTATTGAATCCCTATGGTCTGACTAAGCTCATGTGGAAGCTTTTTGTAATGCGAGGATCCTTAAGCTCTTTGGACCACCCTTCAATGAAAACAATCGCCGACGAGCTTTACTTAAAGAGAGCTCAATGTGCCAAATAAAACTCAATTTTTGGTGGAATAGAACCCACGAATCTACGTTCTCCAATTTTTATGAATCGGCACAATACTCAGTCTTGAAGAAATACCTCTTTGAAAAAGAGAGCTTCTTGCATTATTTAAGTCAATTTGAAACTGATACGGATGCGATTCCAAGGAGAAGGAGGAAAACAATTTAACATCGGCAGCGTACATTAAGATATGTTGTTAGGCTGTACTTAAACGGGAGAAGAAGGTTTTGTAAAGAATAAATAAAAGGGGCCTTAAGTTGCTGCTTTGAAGGACACCAGACGTCACGAGAAATTCATACGAGGTGTTGGAGTTAAACAAAACTATGAATAGTCCTCGTTTCACTAAGTACAAAAGGAAGCCAGATATTTGGATTTTGGAGATCAATAAGTTATGGCTAACTAAGTGCAACACTGCACAAAAATCAGTATAAATGACATTTGTATGAAAACGACTACAAAAAGCCTTGCGACCATGGTAAGTAAAAACTAAGAGGTTCGTAAAGGTTGATCTGTCTTTTAGGAAGCCATGCTGAAATGGAGAAATATAAGATTTGATGGCGAAATCTATTTGCCGAGTAACATTTTGCTTAAACAGTTTAGCTAAAACCTTCAATATGATGTCAGCTTCCAGCTTTGTAAATTGGAATAAGAAGGCTGCTCTTCCAATGCAAAAGGGAGAACACACGTATTCAAAAAAAATTTAAAAATCTTTAAAATACATAGCTCGTCAGAGCAAGTTTCGAGCATACTTGACGCAATGCCAACAGATCCAGAGCCAAAGCTATATTTTATAGACCTCAAACTGTATAAACCGTCGTTTTCTGAAATGAACAAGTTAAGAATCGAAACCGACAAAACCGACTTGGTTATCATATATGGATAACGAACAGTTAAATCAGAATCGGCAGTTGAAAGATTTCATCGGAAGAACTCAGCAAAGACATTTGAAAAGCACCTGATAGGGATATATGGATATTTTTGTTTTGGAGTTGACAAACTTGTGAAAATATTTAGAATAAACAACCAGTGAGGATCTTATAAACTGAATGCATCTGCAGTAACTTTGGTAGTTGAGGTAATTAATCTATACCTCGCAACAGAGCAGGCGAATAGTCGAAACTTTTTGAAAAGCTTTTTTTTCTGTCTTGTTAAACCATGGTAGCTAATTGGTACAAAAGCGAGGGTGTCTGATCGGGAAGAATGCAGAAATAGCTAGGTATGATACATAATAGAACAATGACAGTAATTATCAATATTCCCTACAGAAAAATCGAGCATGGTGTGTGAAAGATGAAATTTAAGCAGTAAAACATTGGTTTTGTTAAAACAATATTGTTAATTTGAGGGACTTGGATTTGACACTTTAGAGTGGTTCAACGAGCCTGTAAGGAAAGGAAATGCAAATTGCTAGGGGGGAACGGATTCTCAGGTAACCTAAAAGGCGGACAGCGGCCTATTGCTACCTCTACGAAGTTGGCAAAGCAAAATCTTAGCTCAGTTACAGTTCAGAGTGGGCTTGTACTAAATATATATGTATATAATGAATATGACAATAATGGACGAAAATAAAAATGAATGTCTCATTTTGCGAATAGGAAAATTTTTGTTCGGCTGTGTTTCTCCACTTGTTAATCTCTTTGCGCGCTGTAATATTCCCATTTTTCAGAAATTAATTTTATCTCGGTCTAATGTCTAATTTAGTGTTTGATCTAGTGCTGTTGTTTGTGTAAAAAGGTGCTTAAAAAGGCACAACATAATGTCTCCTGTACACAATGGGGCAACTGCTTTCATAACGACTGTGATTTCTCAAGAGAAATATGCAATGCTAATTGGGAATTCAAAACAGTCCTATAGCTGTTCTGATTGTGCAAACCATTTGCGGGCAGCATCTTCAACAGGCAGTCAATAATATCAATCGGAACTTCAGCTTAAAATTTCAAGGGTTCTTTAATATCGTTGGCGAGAAGATTAGAAATGTAGGAATCGAGGAGAAGTTTAACTCACGCATCAACGACTTACAATCAGCCATGAAAGCAATGGAGCTGGTTAAAAAAAATCCATTATTGGAAATAACACATAACCATTTTTCTCGATATTATAATCGTGCTGACATTAACACATCAGACTTGCTGATTCATAATATAAACATCAAATATTGCACTCACATAAATAAGAAAAATGACATATTTGTGAAATTTAATAGCGTGGCTCATTCGGCAACTCTGTTCAAGCGCTGTGGTCACATTTTTCTCTTTGTGGAAAAATTTTTGCAATTTAATTTCTTTATTGCGTTATACATTTTTAAAAGTTCTCGAACTTATTATAATCGATTGAACTTTCTGTGTGTTTATTGCGAAAAGTGTTCATCGCGGATATCGTACGTGTTCTCCTTTAAATACATTAAAAAAAAAAAAAAAAAAAAAAAAAAAAGAACTAAAAACATCTGACTTTTTATTCAGTAGTTTCCCAAACCTTTTGAAGTGAGTGGTTATTTCAAAAATAATAAGCAATAGACAACAATAAGACATAATGGCCCCGGGGCCGCCAGACAAAAACTCGAATAGATTTCATCTATTAAGTGATACATCCCCCCAAAGAAAAAAAAGTAAAAATTCCGATTTTCCGTTGTTGCCAATCACCGATATAATCCCTATTGATAAAAAATATATTGTTATTTCTTCAACCGATGCTCGAATAACAATTTCCCAAATTAGCCCGTTTGCTATAAAAAAAGCTCTAGATAGCATTACAACATACATCGACTCCATCTCGATTCTACGCGATGGGAGTTTACTGGGAACCCGCGCGCAACCGAAAAGCTCATAAAGGCCAAATCTTTAGCTAATCTATGTGCTGTTTCAGCTAAACTACATGAGAAACTTAACTCGGTTCGAGGCGTAATTTATGCCCCTTGCTTAAAGCATGTGCCGGAAGATGAAATTGTTCGCGAAATGGGCAATCAAGGAGTGACTGAAATATATAAATTCACCAAACTAAATGATGACGGAAAAACACGCTCTCCTACAGGAAGGATTATTTTAACTTTTGATCGCTATCGATTACCGCGAACAGTTGATGTGGCGTGGTATAAATGTAAAGTAGAACTATACATCCCAAATCCTATGAGGTGTAAAAATTGCCAACGCCTGGGTCATACGGCAAAAAGATGCACTAATGCTGCATCTTGTGCTAACTGTGGTCATCCTCCACATACTGAAAGCTGTACCCGTAGTTTCTGCATAAATTGCAATGATCAACACTCAGCGTTAGACAAACAATGCCCACGTTTTGTACAGATGCGCGAAATATTAAAAATCAAAACAGAAAATTACTGTAGCATGGGCGAAGCGCGACGCACATACCGGGAAAGAAATCCATCTGTAGCCCATGGAATTGGCAAAAGTAATACCTATGCTGCTGTTGCCTCGCAAATCGAGCCTAGTAAGACTTTAACTGCAACTGCTTCCAATGAAAAACCTGCTCCACCATTAACCAAAAATTATATTGCGAAACCAGTTACATCACTTGCCAAAGATAATATTGAAAAAACCAAAGCAACTGCAAATATTGAAAAAATTAAAACAACAACACATATGCTAAAATCTAATATACCAAATTCTCCAGAATCTCCAGCTCTCAACTTTACTCAACAAATCACAAGTGGTAATGAATCCATTCTTTCATCCATTAATCAACCTTCAATTTCAATTTATTCACGTGCGCCAACCCGTTGCGCTTCAAATGCACCAAATCACCTAAATACAGATTATTCCGCTGGTAAGAATAAATCATTCACGAAAAATTCCTATAGCGACCTTCTCGACGGAGACGCTGACATGTCAACTTAACCCTCCCTCCACTCTGCTTACATGTCATTACAATTAAATAAAGTTTTTAAAATTCTACAATGGAACATTAAGGGACTTATTAATAATTTTGATGAACTCCGTACACTCATAAGTGATTTTAATATAACCTTTTTATCGCTTCAAGAAACCCATTGTAGAAGCTCTTTTAATCCTATTCCACCCAAATCATATACTGGATACTTCACGAATGCTGATCAAAACTCATATTCCAAACAAGGAGTAGGTGTTTTTATAAAATCAAGTATACCTCACAAACGCATAAATTTAAGCTCAAATGTACAAGCCGTAGCGATACAAATAATGTTAAATATAAAATTTACAGTGCTTTCGCTCTATATTCCACCTTCGCAATCGTTTTCTCAGCAAGAACTCTACAGTTTATTCTCCGTACTTTCCCCCCCATTAATTATATGCGGCGATTTCAACAGCTGGAATACCATCTGGGGCTCAACAGTGAACAACACTCGCGGTACTGTTTTAGAAAAGGTCTTTTTTCAAAGCAACCTTTGCGTTTTAAATGATGGAAAACCAACGCACTTCTCAACTCATCATACTTTTTCACATATTGATTTAACATGTTGCTCTCCATCACTTCTTCCTTTGGTGTCCTGGTCTATTTCTGATGATCTACATAATAGTGATCACTTTCCAATCATAATCGATCTTAAACTTTCAACGTCCTCTGCTACTCCAGCAAAAGAGGCCAACTTCCTCCTAGATAAAGCGGATTGGATCAATTACTCCAAACAAGTGGAGTCATTTTTGAATTCAAAGCCATTTAACGGAAACTGCAACCATGATGCTGCTATTATGTCTAAAGCGATTCGCACGGCTGCTCATCTTTCTATTCCTCAATCCAACACCTCTTTTAAACGAGCTAGGGTTCCTTGGTGGAACAACACGCTTTCGTTTTTGAGGAAAAATAAAATGGATCTATGGCACCGCTTTAAGAGATGTCCTAATCAAAATCACTTGTTATTATACAAAAAGGCCAATGCTCTATTCAGGAAGGAATTACAGAAATCAAAGGCACTTAGTTTCGAACTTTTCTCGAGACGAATTCACAGAAATACATCAATGAAAGTTGTCTGGAACAAAATCAACAGACTTAATGGGACTTCAAACCTGAACGAAATTTCTGCCATCTGCACTCCCAATGGAACTTTAACTGACGCAGATGAGATTTCTAATTACTTTGGAAAAGTGTGGTGCGAATACTCCTCTGACAGCAACTTCTCCAGTGCTTTCATTGATAATAAAAGGACTCCAATATCTCCTCCAAATAATATCGATAGATGTGCCATGTTCCTGGAAAATTGCGTATCTACCTCAGAACTTGGAAGTTGTCTCTCCAATTTGAAGGGGAAGACACCTGGTCTAGACCGCATCTCATACCAAATGATCAGTGCTATGTCTAAGTCTAGTAAAAAGAAATTACTGGACCTATATAATACTGGCCATATACCCTACATGTGGAAACTGGCAACAGTTGTTCCAATTCCAAAGTCAAAAAATGTCTCCATCGCATCAGATTATCGCCCAATTTCTCTTTTACCTTGCCTCTCTAAGGTATTAGAGAAGATTATGGCATCTAGATTATCTTGGTTTCTTGAATCCAAGAACCTGATAACAAAGCAACAAGTTGGTTTCAAGCGGGGTAGAGGGTGCATCGACGCTCTGTTACATATTGATTATTTCACAAGCAAAGCAATTTCCGAACGAAATCACGTAACAATTCTCTCAATTGATTTCGAAAAAGCATTTGATAGAGTTGGTCTTCATGTTATCTTAAGACTCTTGAAATCATGGAATGTTGGACCCAAATTCTTCAACTACATCAAATCATTCATGTCGCATCGGCGGTTCAAAGTTAGAATCAACAATCATCTTTTTGATTCCTTTCCGCTAATGAATGGCATTCCGCAAGGATCTCCTCTCTCTGTCACGCTTTTCCAGATCGCTTTCAACGAAATTAGCAAAATTCTTTGCCGTGTACCAAGAGTGGAACATTGTCTCTACGCGGACGATGTATACATTTTTACAAAAGAAAAAGACAACACGAAAGCAATCAACATCCTCGAATCTATTGCATGTGAGATCTCCACAAGGGCAAACTCGTCAGGAGCTATAATCTCTATACAAAAATCAAAAAAATGCACATTTGTCGAAAACAAATGTGCGATGCAGGAAACCTACTGATGCATGTTAACGACTTACCAGTACTAAATGTGCAGACGCTCCATGTTCTCGGGCTCACGTTTTCAAACAATTATCGTTGGAAAGCACACTGCCTTCGGTTAAAAAACTCCCTTTTAACAAGGGCAAATTTCATACAGTACGTTGCTTGGAGAAGCCATGCGCATATTAACACTATCGCTTATCTTACCAAAATGCTTGTGTTAAGCAAGATTGACTATGCTTTGATAATTTACGGCAATAGCTGCAAATATAATATCAACATCCTTAAACCGGTCTATCACCAAGCCGTTAGAGCAAGTTGTTATGCTTTTCGGACGACGCCCATAAATA
>NW_023998459.1:2820807-2898735 GCF_014805625.2 Glossina fuscipes | reverse complement strand
ACTTTTCCTTGGCTAGAAGTATTGCATTTGGAACGATTAACCCTTTGGACATTCTAAAATCAGCTTCAGAACTGAATATCAATTCAATATATTGCTTTATTAATACTACTAAACTCATTATCTAATGTACACTTATTTGAATTAGAGCCGATAACCTGTGTTGCTAGTGCTTAACGCCTTTTTTTTTAGTCTAAGAATTTATTTCATTAGTCTAAAAGTAAAATAATAATAATAATATGAGGGATGTGCTATGAAAAAACTTTCAACACGTACCTATGTCTTTTCAGACATCGTTGGAGACAATGCGAATCCACATCAACGAACTTCTAACGCCACATTGTAAGAGGCTAAACTCTTTATGCACGAAGGTGAAGAGTGATGGGAAAAAAGTCTTCCACAGGGATTTGCCCAAAGTAAACTGATGAGGATGTTGTGATTTTCACACGTTTCTAAACATATACAATGAAGTCTAATTTTTCTTCAACGTTTTGTTTACATTTCTTCTTATTGTCGTTGATTTTTTTATGTAGCTTTGGATGTTAGCATTGTAAGAATAACATTTAAGTGAACTTTGGAACATATACGAAATAATAACCTTCATGAATTTACGTATGATCTTGTGGTTTTCTTGCAATAATCTTTTTATTACATTGCCCATTCTATTATTTTGAATTTTTTTTAACAGTCCCCTTGCTCTATTGTTAACTCATATTTTCATGCCACTAGATTCGAATCTTGGGCCAGTTGCACCAAAAACTTCTTTTGGAACTGCCCCAAATTTGATTATCTTGATCTTAATGCCGCACATCTGAACTACCAAAGTGTCAGCACTTATAGCAGGTCTACGTAATTTGATGAGCTTGGTAAACCTCGTGAAAGTAATACACTTGACATTTTTGCCGTAAATGGAACTTGATTAAAAGTCTATACTTCTGATTTAACTCTTTGTTTACCAGAGTACTGTTTATCTAGGAATGACCAACCAACGTCCAGAGAAGGGAGAATAGCCCTATACATCTTGACCAAACTGAATTTTAGGGCAGCTTTTCGAATAATGGAGGGAGGGATCTGCAAACCTTTTTCGTTGGACCGAATTCACATAATAATAAATTGGTTTTCGATATAGTCTACTTGACCAGAGGAAAGAGAACATAATGGGAGATTTTAATCGCGCTTTGCTTCTACCGGGTATATTGTAAACATTGTAAACATAATTGTTTAGCGAGTCATTTTAATATTTAGCTTCAATCTACCTCACTTATCGGTTACTTTCTCATAACTGAAAATCTTTCATCTGTACAATATGGCGATGTCATTAGAGTTGGACACGACGACTATTACAACAACTTTAAAAAGACCAACATTTATGCAATCATTAGTTATATACAAATAATTCATTTTAGTCCAATATATTTTTCAAATTGCCTCGGCCAACAACTTGAATTGTTAACCGAAATACTACACAGCATCCTAAATCTTATTCTTGATTCTAAATATTTATCTAGCAATGATACTCTTTATTGGGTCTATCCACGAAACATCTTGAAAGACCGATGCACTAAGCTTTTTAACAAATTGTATGAAAAATTTAACCTTTTTAGAAGTATCTCTAAGTTTATACGGTCGGGTATTTCAAATCGAAAGCAACTTGTTCTGTATGTGTTGTTTCTAACATCTTTGTGCTCTGTAGAAATAAAGCAAATAATTAGCATACGTTTGAAAACAATATTAACGAATCTTTATCAAGCATTAACTCCAGTTGTTAAATAATACCCTATGCATTAACTGCAGTGCGACTAAAGCTTTACTTTTCAATTCATCCCGAGCGGGGTTGTTTAACCTGAACATTAAAATATGTGAATATTGCAATGATCTTGTGGACTCCATGCTACAACTTGTGGGCTCCAAGTTCAACTTTGCCCTCCACAATATCTCTGCTAAAATTGTTAACCGTATTACTCGCTTTGTTTATAATGTTAAACTCAGATATTTCACCTCCTCCTTCATTCTTATTTTTTTTTAAATTCTACTTTGCCGATTTCATAAAATGTAGATTGCTTATCGACCTCCATCAAATCATTCCATCTCGGTCCCCAAGCCTTTTAATACAAAGACTGCACTTTTTTCTAGGTCAAGCACAAGCACTTTCATATTAATACCCTGTATTTCAAACTACTCCTACTGTATATTGTTATTATCATTATTACTTTTATTATTATTATTTTTAATGTTGGCTAAAAATGTAACCCAGCATTAGTTAGTTTCTTAAGCGCACGAAGGGAGTTGACAGCGGGAGAGTTTTAACGTAGTTTATTTTTCTGGTTTTTGTCTATGCGCGTTTTTCGGTGGGAAAGACAGGATAGAAGAAAGGAGAAAAAGAGAGATTCGAGAAGATTAGAGATCGGGAATGAAATAGAAAAATTTTCTAAAGAGAGTGTCGTGTTAAAAATTTGTAAGTTTAAACTTACACAAAAAAATGAAAGGAAACGGCGGATATGTGCGTAGGGTGTTTCCGTCGGCTTTGTCCCCGCTCTTCACAAATAGAGTAGAGTTATTCATAATAACGAAATTCCGTTAATTTAGATGACGTTTCATAATTCTCCGCTCACGTAGTAGCACTATTTAATGAAAGAATTATGAAAAGAAAACAAAGTCCGCAGTCCGTCTGTATAGCATAAGGGTAGTTTTTTTTAAATAAAATTACCGTAAGGAGATGATTTTGATCATCGCGAGAGGTTGGACGTTGGCAGAAAAGAAAACGTTTTGCGAACGCGAGCCATCAGAAGTGGTTGATGGCTAAAAAAACCTAAAGAGAATAAAAAAAAATGATTTAAGACAGTTCAGAATAAATATTAAGATATCTACATATGAGCATTCAAATGAAAACTTTGTCGTATTAAAACCTAGATAAGTTGTTTATGAGAGTAAAGTTGTTAGTTCTAAAGTACGCGAAATTTTGTATAAAACCAAAATACAAATCAGTAGAAATCAAATAATGGATAAACATTAAAGAAATTTTCTGTTATATATAAGAATCTAAGTTAAATAAGTTTTTAATTTATTGAGTTGATTCTTCTGTGCTTAATTAAAACACAATTTTAGTTTTATTTTATTTAACAAATTATTTTATTTTGGGTTGAGGAACTTAAAGATGTTAATACAGTAGATAATTAACTGATTTAGTTTTAACAAATTACCTTATAGGAAACCTTTGAGTTATCCAATAATCGACGGTCAGCACTTTTATCGAAAGAGGAATAATATTTATAGTAGGGTGCAATATGAGATTGGTGAGAAGTGTTTATAGTAGGGTGCAATGTGAGATTGGTAAGAAGTATTTATAATGAGTTCGTATAACACTCTTTGTTCATGAAATTCTATGTTTATTTATTTTATTTATTAAGGTGATTCGTGAATTTATGCTTTTTGCTAGGATGGTCCTTAACTTATATCCTATAATTTTCAATATATTTCCTAAATTAATAAAAAAAAAATTAGAAACTATCTTAATTAACGACAAATATAAAATAACTTTGTTAAAATAGTGTTTAGATATCTGTGTGAGATTCACACAAGAATAAGATCTATTGAAATATACTTTAATGTCCCTATAAGTTAACAAAAACATTATTGTATGCATGAAAGACAACAAAAAATTGAAGAAAAAAAAAAACAATCAATCAAGTGTTTGAATACAGCTCCAAAGGTAGGCTTGAGTATGTTGCATTTACTGTTGGTTGTGTATGAAGTCACCAGATTAAAGCCTTTGAAGATTTTATCGAAATGGATTGCGGTGATGTTGTGGCTGTATCAGAATGCAAGGGACACATCAAGTAAGAAGTAAAGAATATTAGTTTTAAGAATAGATAAAAAGAAAATATGACAAACATGATGAATTAAATACCTAATAGGTTTCACGACCGTGAAGTGTGTGTGCGGGCAGAAATGGAATCATGGAGAATGAGGTAATGGGCCAGACACATAGGTGTAGAGTAACGGACGAAAGAACAATACTAACGGACTGTGAGACTGTTAGGTAGGACACGCCGTTAGTTATCATCTTTATATATATAAATTTTCTTTTTAAACTTTTTTGTGAGTTTAACTGGGTTCGCCATACGTACAAATAAAACCTAAGCTCTACACTACCATCACCTCCTCAACTTTTAACTACACCTTTTTTAGAATAATAGATTAAAAATAAATAGTACTCAAAACCTCTAATTTTTGCCAACAAAAATGTTCGAGGATTCAAGAATGAAAGGAAAAAAAAGAAAAATCGGCATGGTAGGATTTTGTTAAATATATATTAACAAAATTTAACGTACAGAAGAGACTTTATTAAATTTAAGTGGGCGCGGAACAGTAACAATTATTGAAGAAAGAAATAGAATTATCAAGTAGCACACACAAAAACAATAAATAAAAGAATTATTTTGTGCTCAACAACAATATCGATAACCGAAGGCTTCAGGTGTTTATTAGCTAAGATTCTTTCATCAAATATAACGTCCTTCTCCCACAAATATAAGAATATAAGTAAACAAAAAAATTTTTAATTTTTCTTGTAAATATGTGTCACTGATCGTGTTTATGATCCCACAGAACTACAGAAAAAATTTATTGTATTTCATCGAAAAAACAAAAATTTATAAAACTAAACAGAAGCATTGAATATGGTACCTCATCAACGTAATGTTACTAAAAATTTGTCACATTAATTAAGAACACTGATTGTTTGATTGTTCTACTGACGTTTGGATAAATATCAGAATAAAATAGAATATATTTTTTTCTATTTCAAGAAATGGCCATTTTGTAACAATTAAAGCACCCGAATAATTATCGTTTAAAGGAAACACATAACCTTCGATTTGCGATATAAGGAAACAAGACGAGAGTAATCGATTAAGAACTTGTGACGAGGCAAAGTCGCTAGCTCGTTTTCCCCCCACATTACTTCCGTTCAGGAGAGGGTGCTAAGATAAGTTAGCTAAGTAGTAGCAAGAGTACAGTGACTGACGACGTGAAATCCAAATCTCAGGTCTGGTAAGGTTGGAAACGCGATCTTTAGAGGCGTTAGGAAAGGGACTTCCGTTAAAAGGTAGAGTTGTTTTTGCGCGAATAAGAAAAGCGGTGCTTGTTGACTAAAAATAGTGTGGATTGAAAAGTGTTAAAATAAACCGGAACCCTGTAATAATTTTTTGGTTTTCCACTTTCATTGTAAAAATTGCTTCAGAGTATTTATAATTTAAAAAACTAATTGATTGATGAATAATCAATGGGAAGCTTCAGTATAAAAACTAAAATAAAACAAATATTTAAATAATGAACATAAACGAGTGATTATCTGTAAAATCACAACTCAGGGACTTTAAATTTAAATCTTGTGAGTGGATCCGACAAGTTGCCCCGGATTAAAGGGAGGAAAAGCCTCAGAAAGGAAACGATATTTTATTGCTTTGTCATTCAAACTTAATGAAATAGTTTTCCTTTATTGAATGAACAGAATTTATGAACAAGAAGAAGTTTGAAATTTTTGCTTGCAACGAAAAGCAAGAAAGAAGGAAAAACCTTGTATTTAACTTTCATTTTAAGTGTACATTAATTTCAATCGGCAAACATTACGATATTCTCTCCTTGCCTGAAGTTTACATTAAGAGGGTTACAATACGTAATAACAATAGCTACAGTGTATAATAAAGACAGCTACAACATTTAGTAGCGACAGCTGCAGTATACTACAACTCTACAGTCATTGCCTGTATTGTATTGCAGGAAATTCATCAAACAACAGGTTCTTTTTTGGTTATATATTATTCTTATTATTATTATTAGCAATAAGCGTTAAATTTGGCCAATGCCCTATTTGAATATGTAGAATCATTTTTTTTTTTATAATTATTAGATGCAGAGTCTGCCAAGGAACGATGTAAACGCATCTTTAATTTTCGTTAACAGTTACACGAGTCGTGTATTGATTTTACAATTTTTTCTTTTCATAATGTCGATCACTGCCAACATGATGCCTAAGCAAACCCAAGATGTCAACGCCAAAACTCTTTTCGAAATTTCTTGTTCTTTCGTCATAGGATGAATATTTGCCAAAGTATAATTATTGTTAGTAATATTTCTATAAATGTTAATATTAAAAATCAAAACTATTGCGTGAACTTTCTTTCGTTTCTTACTTCGACTGCGATCGTCGATCTCATAATTTGGCACCTCAGGATTTGTAAACTTATATAAAAACCGCAAAGTAAACACATTTACAATTATAAACTAAATCAAATTTACAATTGTATTTACAACGGTGTTCCACTTGTGGAAACTTTCCTTCCGGCTCTAACTGACAAAAAGTTGGAGAACGCCATGTACTTTACTCATTGAAATTTCAGTTACTTCCTTATAATTCTTTGTTTTATGTTTTATTAAAGAGGGTTATTATTTTTCTTTTCTTTTTTTTTTGATATAAAGTTTATATTGTTTTAAATAATTAAGTTTGTTTTATATTTTGATGATTTTTTTACTGTGTCATGTTATTTGCTTATAAACAAGTAAATGTCAATTTTGTTGTATAATTTACAACCAAATGGATTTCAAGGTACGCCGTCCATATGAGAACGCGTTAAATAAAGATACATTATCAGTGCCCAGAGAAGACAGTGTACTTTTATGAATAGAGTGCACGGGACACCTTCGCAATTGGTCCGCAGATTACGTTGTCCATGTCGAGCAAGGCGCGATAATTATAGTATAGCTCAAAATTGTATATCACACAAAGTAAATTATGTTGGCGTGACGAGCGCAAGTATGGAGTAGTAAAACAGTGAATCCTAATGAAACGGACCAACACTGTAAACAACGAAAAGGAGCAGATCGAAATCGTGAAGCGACAATTGATGAATGGTTTACTTTCTCACTACTAATGTTTACAGTGGAGATATAGCCGTATAACTAGGAAATGAATTGTTCTAAGAGAAGTAGAGTTACAAATCACCATTTGGTTTTATTAACAACCATTGAAAATTATTGTTATTATTTATGTGAATAACTTCATTCGTTTGCCATATAATCGACAAATGGAGACCCACATGCATTTTAAAAACTTGATGTTGAATTAATTTCTTCGTTTCTCTAAGCTTCCCTTTTTTTTAAACGTTTCAAAATAGTTTTTCTACAAAAGTCCACACTTTCCAAATTCTCCTCGAATTGGAAAAATAATTTCAGACTCTTAGTTTTATATATGACTTCATTTCATTCTGACGTAAACAAAAATTGCAAAAATTAACATACGACGATGGTGAACCCTATTTCCAAGTAGAGAAGAAAGTCGGGAAAAGATTGAGAGAGAGAGAGACAGAGAGCCGGTTGAACGCGAAGCTGTGCTTACAATCAGCGTCTTTTATTGGAACACGTTAGTTACGACTATACCCATCGATTCAAATCAATTTCAAAAACAAATTAAAATGTATCTATCCATGTAATGTAAATGCGTTTCTGTTAAATAAACTCCCTCATAGTTTTCAAATGCCGCGAATACAAAAGAACTCACGTTTCGCATTAATATTGGTTGTTTTCAGTTACAGTTGGTTGCTTAGAGTTGCATTTAGAAGAGAAAAAGCTATAAATTGAAAGCAAAATAAAAGCCAAACAAAATTGTTTGCTTACAAGTAGCTGGATTAAAAATGAAAACAAGACATTAAAGAAAAAATGAATTAACAAACAAAACTAAAACAAAACAGTAAATTATTAACCAAAAAAGCGTGAATTGGTTACAGAAACAAAAACTTCAACAAAGGGCAATTTTTTCTTTAGAAATTTTGCAGAATTTTTTTAAGAGATCATATAAACCACATTCTTTATTGGCTTAGTCTATTTAATCTCAACAAACTAAATGTGTAAAATTGTGAAATGTCAGAATTATATATAAAAATATATATTGTTAAATATTAATGAATTTTCGTTTTGTGTGAACCAATATATAAATATTAGTCGCAGTGTTTCCACATATCAAATGGTATCCATTTGATGGAAGAAGATCGAACCTTGCGACAGAGAGTTGTTGTGACAAAGAGGAGGATGTAAGATGCTTCCAATCCCCTTACATAACCTAAAAACGTGTAAATTTTGTGTAATATATTTGCAAAAGTTTAGAGCTTCAAAAGCAGCTTTTAAATACGTGTTACAAATTGGACCAAGCCATGCTTTGGAGGCGACATATAACCACCGGTGATACGTTCAGCCATAGCTTTGGTGGTGTTAATATTGCGTCACCAGCTTTCAATAAACATTTTTTGTGGCTTCTATTTCACTAATACTTATTACATTATTTCATTAATACATTTTATAACAGTGTTACAAATTTCGCTTTCTCAGATACCGTTCGTATCACTGGATCGCGGATATTTTGGTCAAGGGAGATACACTTGAAAGTTCTTTTATTCACAATTGTATTCCCTAAAATGTAGGATTACTCACAATTTATTTTTGGCAATACTCGAAAGACGGTTGGACTTATATCTTGAGAAGATTGTCATAATTCGCGGCCGTATAGTGTGTTTTTGCTTTATGGCATCGACTCTAAAAATATAATGATTATATTAATATATATTACTCAGTATTATTTACTTTTATTAAAAAATGATAATGATACCAGTAAATTTGCTATATTTTAAATTATGTTTATTAGTATGTCTATCGACCATTTGTCCCATAATTAGCTAAACTAAAAGAAATAACAACTTAAGCGAATTTTAACAATTCTAATTATGGAACTTGAACCTAAACAACTGCTGCAGCCATAGGAAGATGGCACAAAACATTGTCAACAATCTTACATATATAGTTATTATCATTACTACTTATTTATCCAGAAAGATAAGTTTTAATTGTAATCATCATTAGATTTTCAGATTGGACATTTTTAAATGTGTCCACTGGAAATAAATAATCAATCTACATAATTTTTCAGGAGAATCCTTTAAGCGTACGCAAATACGAAAAGGCATAGATCTATTGCTTTAAGAAATACTAGAATTATCAAAAAAAAGTGAAAAATGTTACCATTAGGTATAGAAAAAGTTCGGGTGGTGTACGTCTGTTGGAGTAACCGAGATGTGGGAAGGCAAAACATTCCCGGAAAAAACTTATACTGACCGTGTGCAAAGGCAACGGGAGTTAGAGGATTGGTCGAATTTATAGAAGCGCATAACTTCTTCAGCTTTGCGGAAGTTAGGTAGGGGTCCGAATTTAAGTAGGTTTTTAGGAGAGGCATATGAGTAAATTTTAGAACTGGATGTACACATTATATATATTGTTAAACGAAGCATTGGCAGCAATAGAATTTGTCGTAGCCTCGTCAGACGAGATCATTTTTATTATTTCGTTAGAGACGCAAAAAATCTCTAAGTTATGGAAATAATGATATAAATTTCGGTCGGGTTCATTTATTGGCAAAGCATTTTTCTGGAGTTGATAACTACGCTACACTCGTTTTTGGTATAGACATAAGGTCTTTCCGTGGCGATCTTAATGCCCCCGTTTTCGAGGGGCCTTTTCTTCTTCCAAATTGCGATATTTCACGTTTTCAGTCTGGCAACTCTGTCGCGCGGTATAGTCGTATATTTTTTGTGTCGGCAATTAAATTTTTAGTTTTTTGTTGAATTTCGTGGCTATTCTGCCTTATAGTGTGTGATTTTATAATATACTTTGAGAAGAAAGTGAGTGAATTCAAAGTAAAAGAAATATTTTTCTTTTACACTTTCATTTGATTCATTTGATTTTTGCAAACAAAAATTTTGAGCTCTGATAAAAATCTCTCTTTTTTTTTGTTTTCTCTCTTTTTCTCTGTTATTTTTTTACTGTTTGGAGTTTGTGTTGCTAGTGATCTCTCGTTACAGTGTCAACCTAACAGAGAAGTTTTGCACAAATTGGTTGATAAATTTTTATGTTCAGGATTTTTTTTTAGTGATTTGTGTGTCTGTTCTTCATAATCAACAACTGTCTTTTTGACAGGACATGGAGTGTTTAGAAACACCTTGTCGGGCGAAATCAGGCCCGGATTCTGATAGATTCGTTTCTTATTGGCTCTGCGAGCGCTTTGGTCATGCAAAGTGTGCCGGTATTCTCGGCCGTGCTGCTGACGCAGTCGCTGATCCGGCTAAAGGCTTAAGATGGTCTTGTTCTGACTGTAGGCAGCGGGACATTGACTTTTATAAACTTTTCACGGAGACCCGTTATGGTTTCTCGGAATTGAGTAGAAATCTCGGCTCCTTGTGGGAAAAGTTTGAGCTCATTAAGTCTAGGTTTGATGAGTGTCGCTTTATTGGACACTCATCTTCTACTCGTAGCGTAGCGTGTGGGACGTAACCTCTGGCTTTCTCCAAATCTAATTCGTTGGTACAAGTTACCGCTCCCTCTAACTCTAAAATGAATAGTAATGTTTCCGATATTGCTGAGTCGGTTGGTAGCAAAACAGTTACAAACAAACCGGCAAGTCCATCGGTTTTAAGCTATGCTGAAGTGGCAAGGGTATCTCCGCCCAGAGCCGCCACTCACTCTAATCAAGTGCCATCGCCTAAAAGTAATGAAGAGAAAAATAAGTCATCCTCTCCTCCTGGCTGTTCGCGTGTGAATGCTGGTCACCAGACTGGGCAAGTCTCACAAGCTGCCGGTACAAGGTCGATAACCCCATCTATATTTTCCCCAACTCGAAACTCTCCTACTGTGAACCCCCCTCCTGTTCCAAATAATGACATTTGCTTGATGGCAGTTCCTCCCAGAAAAGCAATATTTGTGTCAAGACTGGCACCTGAAACATCGGTGGATAACATAAAAGGTTATCTGGCGACGAAAGTCCCATCAGTCAACTTACAGCTTGTTAGCATCTTCAAAATGGCTCCTTCTCAAGCTAGGGCAATCTCCTCTTTTAAAATATTAGTTCCGACTGAAAATAGTGATATGTTGTTAAACAAATCACTGTGGCCAGTAGGATCCTTAATTAAGGAATTTATCCCTCGAGATCGTCCCCGTAATACCAAGGCAATAGTCTTGTCGCCTTCAAAAAACTAATTGTTTCTTCAGGCTCACTATCTCTCATTCATCAAAATGTTAGGGGCCTAAATTCGAAAATTCGTTCCACTTTTCTAAATTCAGTGAGCACGGAATTTTTCCGTTTGGCCTTTACTGAAACTTGGCTAAAACCCGATCTGCATTCATAATTCTTTCCAAGTGTTTAGAAATGATCGAGTAAATCGCATTGGTGGTGGTGTATTAATTGCCATATCTGCGTCAGTCCCGTCCAATTTAATTGAATTTCCCACTTCTCCTGACGTTGAATTTATCGCTATTCGTGCGAATATGCCTGATAAACATCTATTTATAACCTGCTCCTATATTCCCCCAAATTCTGATATCTCTATTTACAAGAAACACGCTGCCCTCATTTGTGAAGTGGCCAAGCGGTCTAGACTTAACGATTTGGTCGTTGCATTGGGTGACTTCAATTTGCCTCATGTCACTTGGTGTAACACTGATAATTCTGGCTGTTTGGTTCCTACTTCAACGTCTGATAGGGCTGTTGTGTTCTTTAGTGAATTGTTTGATCATAATTTGGGTCAATATAATCGTACCCCTAATTGTAATGGTAGACTGCTTGATCTCTGCTTTGCCAATTTTCCCGAGATTTACGTAAATCGTTGTCCACCTTTTAGTTTACCTGAGGATCCTTATCATCCATCAATATGCATTTCCTTTCATCATATTAATGATGGTTTGTTGAAATGCCTTAATGTGTCAACTCAAACTTTTTTAAATAATTATTATGATTTTCATAAAATCAATATTGTATTACTAAAACATCGTCTTTCACATCTGACGCTTGATTTCTCAACCGGTAGTATTGAAAGCTTATTGCCATCGTTCTACAATACATTAAATCTAGCTATTGCTGCATCTGTTCTGATCAAGCATTGTCGACCTCGAAGCAGATGTCCCCCGTGGTTTAATAAGACAATTAAATATCACAAGAATAGAAAAAACTCGCTATTCAAAAAATATTCGAAAAGTGGCTCTGCGCTCGACTATGTCGCTTACTCGGTGGCGAGGCATAGATTTAACTCACTCAACCATCATTATTACTGCAGATACCTTCAGTTCATTAAATCCTCTTTGTTTGCTAATCCTAAATTCTTCTTTAAATTTGTTAACTCTAAAAGAAAAATTTCCACAAATCCCTCTCATGTTTCTTTTAATTGCTCTGGTTCCTCGGATGATTTTGAAATCTCAAATCTATTTGCTGAGTATTTCCGACGAAACTTTTCAATTGCTAATTTCGATTTATCAGCAAACTACCCATATCCTATAACTAACTCGGTTTCAATACCTAACTTGGTTATTTCGGAAGATGATGTTTTCAAAGGGTTGAGTTCTCTAAAATACAGTTGTTCGCCTGGACCTGATGGAATTCCATCATGTGTACTTAAATCTTGCGCTGTCGAGTTGTGTGGTGTGATCTCAAAGATTTTTAACATGTCCTTGTATTCAGGTGTTTTCCCTTCATGTTGGAAGAGTAGTTTCCTTATTCCTATCCACAAGAGTGGAAGTAGACAATTTGTTGAGAACTACGGGGACATAGCCAAGTTGAGTGTCGTGCCCAAGTTGTTCGAGCGTATTGTGACTCAGCATTTGGCCTTTGCCATTAATTCGTATATTTCTCCGCACCAGCACGGCTTTCGGAAAGGGCGATCTACAGTCACCAAATTGTTAGAGTTTACCTGTCATGTTTTTAAGGCTTTTTCTAGTGGCTCTCGCACAGATGTTATTTACACTGATTTAAGCAAAGCATTTGATATGGTTACCCATAGACTACTTATCTTTAAACTCCAAGCCTCTGGTTTCCCACCCTACTTAGTGAAATGGATAAGCTCTTATCTGCACAATAGATCCTTCAGAGTTTTGTTTAACTTCATTACCTCGGATGAATTCCCCGTTACGTCTGGCGTACCTCAAGGAAGTCACTTAGGTCCCATTTTATTTAGTTTATACATTGACGATCTCCCATCGGTGGTTAATTCCAGCCAGATCTTAATGTATGCTGATGATGTGAAACTGTTTTCTTCCTTCTCTGTTGAATTGCAATCACATCAGCTTCAAGGTGATTTGGATAATTTTGTTGCATGGTGCTCTTTGAATCTCCTGAAACTAAATCATTCTCAAGAAGAAAGTCATTCATTACTCAGTATTTGATTGATGCGCATAAGTTGGAGGACGTCGATTCGATTACAGATTTAGGCGTTCTATTTGACCATAGGTTACGTTTTAACTTGCATATTGAGCTCTCGATTAGCAAAGCTAGGTCCGCGCTTGGTTTTATAAAAAGGTGGTCCAAAGAGCTTGATGATCCCTACATTACGAAAAGGCTGTACATGTGTTTGGTTAGACCCATATTCGAGTATGCCTCAGTTGTGTGGTCTACTTCATATAGGTGCTACGTAGATTCAATTGAATCTGTTCAAAAGCAATTCTTGCTGTTTGCCCTTAGATTTTTGGATTGGGATCCGATTGCCTCTCTTCCGCCGTATGAAAATAGGTTGCTTCTGCTGTTGCTACCGTCTCTGGAGAAACGTAGATTTGTTCTTGGCGTTTCCTTTCTAATTAAAGTAATAAATGGTGCTATTGACTTGCCTTCATTACTCGGTGAAATAAGCTTTAATGTCCCTAACCGCTTCTCTAGGCATTTTATCTTGGTTAAGCTTAATCAGTGTAAATTTAGTTATGAGCTGTTCAATCCGGTCAGAGTCGTTTGCAAGAAGCTAAATGACTTATTCTCGTTATCGGACTCTTTAAAGTCCATTAAAGCAACATTGCTTAATACGCGCGATTTACCTATGTCGTATTTAAACTAGCTTTCATCCTTAAAAAGTCGTTACGTTTCGAAAGTGAATTATTGTCAATTTATTATCGGTTGCCAGGCTTATGCATGTTTGCGATGGCTTAGGGGTTCATTTGCAATTTGGTCCTGTACCGGTTGTAAGTGTACTCCTATGCTGATAGTGGACATGCTTTTTTCTTTTTCTTTTTTTTTCTTCTTATTTGTTTTATTATGCTTATACTCAACTTTATTGTTAATTAATATTAGTTTTGCATTAAGAGCCTATTGAACTCGACTGTTATTTGTTTAGTTGAGTTTCTAGTATAAGTGGAATAAAATAAAATAAATAAAACAAATATACAGCATTGTGAGCCGCAAATAGTCCGCACATGGAAACGTACGCTCACCTACCTTGCATGTGAAGGTATAAAAAAATTAATGTAAAACTATATAGGCACTTTTATTGAAAAATCGTTTTCTAATCTTTATAACTTAATTAAAATTTATAATGTTAAAAATAATAGCGATAACAATAATACATAATAATAATACATAATAACTATACATAGTAACACATATTAACCATACATAGTACTATATAGTAATTATACATATATAATATACATTAAAAGATATAAATAATATAAAATAATGACAACAAATTTTTATTTTTGAAATATATAACCTTTTTACCTTCTTCTTTAGTCTTTCCTCCCCAATCTGCCATTGTGGACAAAGTCTCACCATAAAGCACATTCTCTGTGACTGCCTTTATTTTACCTTGGCTAGAAGTATTGCATTAAAATAAGCTAAAGAACAGAATATCAATAAAATATATTACTTTATTAAAACTGTTAGGCTCAATATTTAATGTATCCTTGTAAATTAGAGCCGACTGTGTTCCTAGACTGTGTTCCTAGTGCTCAATGTGTTTTTCTTTTAGTCTAAAAATTTATTTCATTAGCCTAACATTATAATAATAACAATATCTTCTTCTTTGTTTTGTGTAATTTCAAAACTCAGAAAACATTGTTATATTAAATGCCCCTTTTGAGATTAAGTTTATACCGCTGGATTGTAATTTTCAGGGTACCGCAAGCTGAGGAAATCTATTTCAAAATTATTTACTGAAGCTTAGATTTACGACGTTTTAATGTTTCGTCTGGTTTTGTCCTTTCGCATAGTACAATTCAATGCTCTTGGCTAATATATACTTTTACAGGGAAGTCACTAATATCAGGTTTTACTGCAACATTGCCATGCTAATCCTTCTGTTCCCGTGAAATGATCTTTTTTTCTCGTTGTTACTATTTTCGTCACCCAACATCGTCGGCAGTTAAAGCATGGTTTTATCATTTTTGAATTTGGTTGCTTACTAAATCGGCTAGTTGATATATATAAAAAAATTTGACAATTAACTTTTAAATTTGAAATATATCGTTGTTCTCTTTTTCTAACTTCTGTTTGTATGTTGTTATTTGTTTGTTTACATAAAAATCCATACTTCCACCGATAACTACTAATTAGTAGAGCACTGATTACGTACCGTGTTAGCTAGATTTCATTTTTGACCTTTTGCTGTATTCAGTTTTATTATTTGTCACAATTAATCGTTAAATAATTACCATTGAATCGCTTATTAAGATTACTCAAGATTAAAGCAGAACTATGATGCTAGTAAAACTAGAAAGTCTCTTTCGAAAAAAATAATTACAAAGAATATGAGATGGAGTAACTCAAACACTTATACAGTCCAAAAGAAATTAGACATACGTACTAAGTACAGTAAGAATTATAAGATTCCCTAATTGTTGATCTGAACTTAAACCCATTAACCATAGCCTTGATATTAAGTGGTAGCGAGTTTCATAACTTTACAGCATTGAAAAAGATAGTTTTGATGATCTTGATGGCGAACAACTAACTTCATCGTATGATTGGATCTGACGATATATTCGTATTCTGGCGTAAATCATAAATGAACTTGTAAATGAAAATCACATTTCGCGTATTAAGAAACGTTGAAGGATCAAAATTTAGAATCCTTGACGGAAATTACAATGCTCTGTCGTATTTGAGCTTATTAAAAACGTATCTGGCATACTTATTGACAACCAACTGTAGCTTAGCGCTTCAGTCAAAGTTGCCATATACGTTGGCACCATATCTTATGAGTGGAGCGACGAGGCATTTAACCAATCTTAATTTAGCTTGAGATGGAACCTTAGGGAGTTTATAAACGTAGTTTCCTTAGAATATTGCGTGTGCGCGCGGTCGTAAGATTGATGTGATCATCAGCGCTCAAAGGTGAGTTAATTATAAAGCTGAAATGGGCAATCTGATTGAAAATGTCAATCACTGCATCACCGTTTATAAGATTAGCTGGCGAGTCGGAATCATAAACACTGTTTGATATCACAATAGTTTGATAGCACAATATTCAGAATGTAAATTTTTGGAATACAAGTGTAACCCAATCTGATCAGTTACAAGCCGCTCAAAAATTTTCAGCACAGCAGGAAGAATACGGGTAGAGCGATATTCATCTGAAACTGGCGCAGCAATAGATGCTATCGTCATTTTCCAACGGTCCGAAAAAGTGAAGGATGTGATGATATGGTTTAATGAAAAGAACATAGCTGCAAGGTAAGTTTTAAAAATTGGATACTGATGTTATTATGACCGAGAGGATTAGATTTAATACTATAAACAGTCTTTCAAACTTCGTCCGTTGTAAAAGCTCTGATGTGAAAAGCATCGTGGTGTCTATATACGGACCCCTGAATCTCTAGAAGAGACAGAAGTTACCAGCCACACAATTAGCCTCCAGAAACTAATCATTTATTATGTCCGGGTTAATATCACAAACTGGTTGGCGAGCTCTAATTCCAATTGTCTGCAGATTTTTCCAGAGTACTTTATTCGGGAAGCTAATGTATAATCTAATCTCTGTTTGCAAATGACCTCCCAATTGGCAGCACTAGAGCACCGCTCCCAGCTTTTGTGTGCACCATTCCGAACCCCGATTGTCCGTTTAATTTCATTAGTAAATTGTGGTGGCTTCGCAGATTAACAACACAAATTTTGATTGAAATCTGACCATATATAGCGCAGACAAATTAGAATTTATAAAGAATAATTTATCGTTAATGTAGGACAAATCACGCATGCCTTAAGCAGTTGTTCTATATTAACTAATTTCATATATCTGTAGTATTATCGATCAGTCGCACTCTACCGTAGTCTACAAGTTATTGCTAAGTATACAATTTCCTACTAACCTAGTTAAGGTAGTGGAATTTTAGTAATAAGCAATTCATATATTAGTAGTAAGCTATAACCTATTTTAATTATATTATTCGCTTAAGTTAGCATTAATTTATTAGTTGTATAAGACACCTGAGCATACCTCAGTCAAGTCAGAATATAGTCAGTAGTGTCATAAGTCTAATAGAACGTAAGCCAAAATCTAAATAAAGAGTAACTAATAAAAGAACCTTAAATATTGAGTGGTATCACTACATATCTTTAACTAAAAGTCAACTGACTTCCGTTCTCGCATCGAAACGAAACGAGGCCAAGAACACAAGTTCGTAACCAGACATTCCTTCTACCGGCTTACAACTCGGGGCCTAGGACGTAGGCCGTGAATTTATTAATTTTAGCTTAATTTTAGATGTTATAAATACGCACAACTGATTGGTACGGAAATCCGTATTGAAATCACCTCACAAAATGATGTATTCATAAAAGCTACAAAAGTCTACCATCATCCTAATAACCTCGTCCAAGCAATTATTTCTGTTCCGATTATAAACACGCACCACAAAGATTTTAGCCATAATGCTACCAATTTCAATAGCCAGATATTCCACAGCAAAATAGTCCACCTTAGATTTGTTAAAGCTCAGCTCGTTGAAGTGACACAATTGAAAACTCTGATATGTTTCGATTTCAAACTACAAAGCTAAGTTGATATTAATACCGCAATTATGTAAGTTATACCCAAGCATTAATGTCCAACCTTTTTTGTACCCACCACTGAAAGAGGGGGTATACTCATTTTGTCATAATGTTTAGAACACCCAAAAAGAACCTTTAGAAACCCTCTAAGTTTTACATATTCTTCATCAGAACGAAATTTTCTATTGATTAAGCCGTGTCCATTCGCCTGTGTGTTCCCAACCGATGCATAATGTACCTGCAGAAATTATCTTATCGAAGGACGCAATATACTTTACGACATCTGTATACTTCGTGGGATATCACAATTCTGGGAACACTCTCTTTCAAAATAGGATTCTGGCAGCGCAGTTTATCAATCAACTCATTATCAGTCAATTGATACCCACACTCATATCAGCCATCTTAAAGCTGGGATGTAACTTAGGGGATGTATGAACTTCGTAATCTTTTGGCATGAAACCCTCGATAACTGCTTTATCTTTGCAATGTTCCTCTTTCGCTTCGCAGTCGATTGCAGGAAAACCGTTGTTTCTGCATCGTACATTACAAATCTTTATAATTTTGTCCAACTCAGCTTTAGTTTTCTCACTTTTCTGCTTACACTTGGACTTTATGATCGCAAGTGCTTTAGATGTTTTCCTCCCCAACTTTGCACAGTTTTCTATACAGCAACTCATCAATCTTTTTCGATGCATTCGACAGCTTGTCGATTGTCTTTCCCTTTCGCACTTTGTTGCCAATTTCATTATTCTGCACATTAGCCACTCTAACGCCTTCCAATTCAGATTCGAAGCGTTTTCCAGGTACTTAAACCTTATTCTTAGCTTTAGCCTCATCATTTTTAGGAACATTCCATTCGCCTCTGTTCTGACTCAAAGCACTTCGAATCCTATTGATAGTATCATTTATAACCTTATGAACATTTTATGAACAGGTGTCACAAGTTGCCCGGCTATTTGGCAATCCATCTCTAGGCTGCCCAATAAAATTTGAAGATCATTTGTTTCGCGGTTTGAGGTAAACTAAGTGTATTTTCATTTGCCCAGCTTAATGGATTAGGAATGAATAGAGAAGATGAAAAGTACCTAAGTTTGTCTTTATAGTATGATAGATATCGTTTCCCAATGTTCTACGTCGACGACGTGTATTAATTTTACTGATTTTATCCTAGCGAAACCTACATAGATCGCTGTAGTTTCCCAGTTCATGTAGTCTAGGATTTTGATCTCACCTGAGTTGGAGTCTAATAACCTTATACTGAAAGGAAAAGAAACGTAAGATTTACTTCTTTTGCTTTTTTGGAAGATTTTTCCATCTTCTGTTTCTACAGTGGTGTGCCTATTTTCCTTTACGACTTGCTGTTTATAATTTTTCAACAGTTTGGTGCCTAACCTTTTATTCTGTTTAGCGTAGATCTTGTCGCCTACGTTATTAGTCTTTGGCTCGCTCTTATTGCGGTTGTGGTAATCAAAATCGGATAGTTGTTTCCTCCTGAAATCATCAATTATTTCGTTTCGACCCCTTTCTCCTTTAGCAGCAGGTTGTTTTCCAATAATGGAATGGATAGTGTTATTGTATTCGTATTTAGCTTTGTCCAGAAGTTCCGGTAATCGTTTCAGCGTTCTTCCTAATTTCAAGCATCTCATGATCTCAGATAAAGTGGCGTGAAATCTTTCAATTGAACCCACTGACTAAGCTGGCGTAGGCAGATATTTTAACTTTTAAGTGACTTCCATTATGAACATGGCTGCTTTGGAATTGAATGATCTTTCGTTGTTGATAACAACAGTTTCGGGCATACCGAAGCTCATGAGTATTTCTATTAAAGGTTGCTTAACGTCGTCGGCAGCTCTTGATTTCATTACTTTTGCTTGCGCATATATGGTTAACTTATCTATTGTTGTTAGAATAGATAAGTTCTGTTACATAAGTATCCATGTACACGATCTATCCAGGGTACTTTGGGATCGAAGTCCGGAGATATGGAGATATTGTTAGGGTGACGATGATATTTGTTTTCTTTACAAATTTTGCACAGTTTTGTTATTCTCTTTACTTTCGCCGCAATTTGAGGGAAATAGCATCTAGTAAACAGTTGGGCTTTACTCTCTTCTGCATTTCTGTGTGCTCTCTTATGTTATTCCCCCTTCCTGCTCTGAGTCATCGCTCATATAACTAACCATGTTCCTGGTATACACCGTCTTGTACCTAAAAAAACTATAACCCTTGTATTTTTTCCAATATCTCGTCAGTTGCTTTTATGCAGTTTATGACTGATGAATTTAAGTATTTCTTAAGAATTTCCTCCAATCTGATTGCGTTAAGAGTTGGTTCTAATATTATGCGCCTATGGTTTGTTGGAAAAACATTTTGGAACTCATATGACTGGGTTTCGCTTGGTTCTATGATGAGGTGATTGTTGAAATCATTCATTGGAGCATGTGTGTAGAATCAGCCTTCGTGGCGAAATTTCATTGCTGTGTTGCGTGGCATCCATAGCTCATATTCCTAGCATCTCTTGTGGGGGTCTGGATAACGCATCGGCCACTGCATTACTCCTGTTGGGCGTTCATGGTTGTATTCTTCTAATGTCGTTTTCAATCGCCTAAATTTGTTTTTGGTATTTCCATTTTTTAAAGCGTATGCCAGGGGCTGATGGTCCGGTTTGGTCAGACTTTTAAGCGCCCAGTCTTAGAGTTCTGGAGATAAATGTTATTGGTATACCATCTTGTTCCAGCACAGCTTCAATCAGCGTCTGTTGTTACATGAAATTCCCTTTCGAAGCTAGGGTATACTAGTACGACATCTTCTGAGGTTAATGTTTTCTTTATTTTATCAAGTGTCTCTAACGCGTTGTCGTCCAGTTTTATTGATACTTTGCTGGAGATTGATTTTGACGTTCTTCCTTCTTCGCCTCTTAAAAGACCCGTTAAGCGCTTTAATAGTTTAGCATAAAACGGCAGTAAACGGCCTCACATGCGTAGGCACGACCTTAAGTCCTTTCGCGTTTTTGAGTTTGGGTAGGTTTGGATTGCCTCAACTTTTTGAGGATTTGCGCGTATTCCTTTTGTAGATATTAGGAAGCCTAAAAATTCTGCTTCTGTTTTAGGAAATTCGCATTTATCGCGCTGTACCTTCATGTATTCTGATTCAAGAGTATGAAATATTTTCCTTAAATTTTCGGAATGTGTTTTTTCGTTTTTGCCGAAGATGATGATGTCGTCTATATGCACGTAGTAAATCTTCCGAATATGTTCTCGCAGGATGTCGCCTAGAGTCCTTTGGAAAATCGTAGGCGCATTTCTTAATCCAAATGGGAGTTGCATGAATTCGTATTTTCCGTTTTTAATTGAAACAGCTGTTTTCTCGAAGTCCTTTTCTTTTGGGGGAATCGGCTGTTGAAGTCCAACGCAGTAAAATATTTGTTATTACCTAATTGTGAAACTCTATACTTCTTCCTTCTTGAAATGTCTATTTTTTTGGGCAATGGTAAGATGATTTCGAAGGTCTTATAATACCTTGATCCAGTAATTCTTTGAGCTGCCATTTCACATCGTCTTTGAGGTGCATGGGATATTGATAGTGTATTGAGTAGACTGGATTTTCAGTTCTTGCTTTTATTTCTCTTTTTACAGTTGTTGTATAAGTGAGGCTCTCGTTTGGTTCGGCAGGTAATTGCATAAATTTCTCCACTAGATTGTTTATGTTCCGTCGTTGCTCGGTGTTCATATGGCTAGTTCTGATTAAGATGTTATTTACGATTCGCATAGTTTCAATTTTATTTTGATGTTTTTTTGTATGGTGATGAAGCTGTGGACTCTATGGATGACTGCCGATAGTTCTTTTAGTGTGACATTTGTTTTATGTTCCATTTATTAGTGTAAAGTAAAGGAAAATCGACAAGTTTTACCGTGGAATGAATTTGTTATTTTATTTTAGCTTAATTTTATAACACGGTAAAGACTATTGAAATTGTGGTTGTACGTGGATAAAAGTGATATTTGAATTACTTACCAAGTACTTTAAAATATTGAAAAAATGTTGCTTTTGGTTTTTTTTTTTTATTTGTATTATTATTTTTAGATTAGGGAATAAAAACTATAATAACTATAATATTTATTGTAGATTATTAAATACTGTGTTTTTCTTTTAGTTAACTAAACTAAATTTGAATAAAATTTGTTTGACAAAAAGAAACAGTTGTTTATGCGAAGTTGCAGCTGCAGTAGATGTTGATGGTTGTCATGGTGTCTAAATTTCAGGAAACGTTGAAAGTTATCAGGAGCAAGCTGCGTCGTAGGTTGTTTCAAGATTTCACTTTGTGATATTTCCGCTTTTAATTTAGAGCATTCAAATTTATTTATTTTTCAGTCATTTTTGTTTGTTTATTCTTTTTACTTTTAACTACTTTAGTGGATTTTTAATGTTAGTTAGTATTCTAATTTCCACTTTCCACTGAACTTTTTTAATAACATTTGGGAAGACTGTTTTAGTTCTTTTGCCCTTTTTTGTCGGGCACCAGTAATTGAGTGCTTGACTGCAACTGTTTTATTGGTTACAAGTTTTGCCAAAAGTAACCGACTCATTCTATTATAAAAATTGCTTATCAATTAGATTCATTTTTCCACGAGAAATAGCGTTCCTAACAGATACCTGAATATTTGTAATTACCAAGAATTTTGGCATGAAGACGTTGTTTCTCATGGAGTGCGCTGTCTAAACAAATTGTCACGACATCGCGACAATAACAATACTCATCGTATTCATACAAAGAGATAATATTCATTACCGGGATTGGTTATATTACGCTTATAGTATTTGCAGACAAGATTGCAATGGAGTAATTTTATGGACAAGTCGGCGATTCAGTAATGTGATAAGTGTGCGACCAGAAAACGAAAAGCATTGTAACGGGAATCGATGGCGTATTTTAATAAAAGAGCAGAAGAAAAATACGATTCAAAAAAATGGGAACATTCGAGAACGTTTGTGCATCCAATCGCAACATTTGCGTCCACCATTTAGCGCAAAGCCCGGGTTTTAACTTCTGCAACTCCCTCATGTTATTTTGAGGACGATGTCGACGTTTCGCTAGATGCCTCCCAGTTGAAGCGAGTAGGTGGGGAAATAGGAATAGGCATATCTTCTGCACATTGATTTTTGTATTAAAATAAAAGATATAAGGGATAAATTAAAAGGTAGGGTATAGAATAATTTGATTTGCAATTTAATTTTAAATCATTAAGCATATGTAACATGTGGTTATACTTCATGATTTTTGTTAAGAATGCAACTTCGTGTTGTTGAAGTTGTTAAGTTCACTTACGGAAAGCAGTTTAACTTTAAGGAGGTTTTGGTGGGGCTTTCTTATTTTGACCAATCTCGGAGAAGAAAGAAGGACACCGACTCAGAACGGTGAGGAGTTTTGACATGGGTTACGGATTTCATGCAGAAAAATTTTCCTAAAATTCTTCTAAATAATTTTTTTAAGGTTGTAGAAAAATTTAAATCTAAAGACGTTATATAAACGCATATGCCAATTTTGTTTTGGTTGAAAAAACAATGAAAAAGGATGTGGAAAATGTAGCGCCATTATATGTGAATAGCAGAAAAACTAGAAAAAAAGATGGCATGGTGTAAGAAAAAAAAAGGAATGAACAAGCATGGGGAAAAATAAAGCTTTAAAGTTTTTATTAAAGTTACATTTGGAAAAGAACTACCAAATTCTCCAAAACAATTAAACAATAAATTGGGCAAAAAATTCAATGACAAAAGTGGAAAATTTATGAAAAAAGAACTACACAAAAATTCGAAAGACACACATTCGCACAAAAAACATTTAAACGTAGAAGCGAAATAAGAATATACGTTTTACATATAATTATACTATATATCTCTATAGAAAAGAACTCTTTTTAAAAAAAAAAATGTATCAATAATTTTAACCTAATGAAAAAGAACATAATGCTTAGGCTTCGTTTTGTGTGAAACGAAAGACGATGGCAAAATCTTGAACACAATGCAACTTTTTTTCTTTAGGAAAGTATGCGAAAGGATTTTGCTAACCATTCTTCGCAATTGTAAACTATTAAATTCGATGTGTTTGATAAAAACTTGGCACTTGGCTAAAAACAAATCACCTTAATGTAAAAAAATGTACTGGGAATAAAGAATGTTTATTTTGATTATTCGTCATAGGGAATTAATGCCATATGATTAAAGAATGCTTAATCTTTGACGGGTTGTGCTGATGAATTTATTCTATTTGAATATGATGCTTTTTCTACTACATCCAATCTATCGTTCTTTGGCCTTTGTAGTGACTTATTATAAAATAGCTAAGTAAAAAAGAACATGTAAATGTGGCCATATATATTTGTATTAACATTATTTACATAAAATCGATTTATTTTTGTTATATTTAGGAGTAATTTTACACATATATATATACATACATATATATACATATTTCTATATTTATAAAAATATTCATACATGGTGGGAACTAAGTGAATTGCTTTGTCCTCGTTATATGTTTACAATTATTAAATATTTAATAATAATAATGAAAGAAAAATGAAATAAAATGTGATCTTTATTCAATTTGAGAGAGAAGTAGTTTAGAGGTCTTTGGACACAACTTCGGGGTCTCCTATAGACATCATGGGCTGGGGGAGACCATTTCGATCTTTCGATTAGTTGGACAGACATCGTGTATTACACATTTTTTGTATATATAATGTATATATAATAAAAAGCTATAAAAGTCAAAGTTCAAGTTTACAATGAAAATAATGAATAAAAATAAAAATGAAAATTGAGTTAACTAATTTCGAATCTTCACTATTGAATCTAACCGGCTGTCGCTTTGACATAAGCTCATATTTACTTGCCGTTAACAATTACACCTTTCGCTCTTCATTTTGCAATTTTTTGTTTTTATATTGTTGACTACTCCCAACTCGCTGTCTAAGCAAATCCAATACGTCGGAACCCAAAGCCTTTTCGGACCTTTTGGTATTTTCATCATAAATAAATGTTTGCAAGTGAATAATGAATTTTATTAATAAGTATATAATTACTATTATTCAAAATTATAATATAAAAAAACAGTTACAAAGTAAAACAAAAATTTTACGTTACAACTGTACTTACGGCCGTGGTCTACTTGCAGAACATAATTCTCGCGGCGCTAACTGACAAAAAGTTGAAAAAACTAGCTATACATTACCAAAATTGCTTGCACATACCGTCTCAATCCCTTTTGATTTTTTTGTTCACTTGACAGAAGTCGCGTTGTCACATTGCTTGCTCGTTTTTGGTGTGTTAGAAATGGAGACCATTCAAAAGTATATACATTTCTAAGCAAACGCAACTAAACGAAAAGATTTTCCAAAATTTTTTTCAAAATTTCTGCGGACTTTTTGTGTTTGTGTTGTCAATAACGGTAGTTACGCTATTACTTGGCAGCTATATCTTCAATTCATTAGAATTGTGGTGTGGGCTTTTTTTGAAACGCTTGCAAAGCGAAGCACTTACCACTCTGTCTTCTCAAGTGAATGTGGTTTGTGGCTTACATATAAGTATATGTACGAAAAAAGTAAATAATAGATATGTAAGTAGCAAATACGCTTTGTTTTCTTTTTATCGCTTATTTCACAACGCAGAATTTTAAATTTTTTGTTTGGTAACTGCTTTTATAAATTTTAGTAAAAGTTTTCATAACAAGAAATATGTAAATTGTAGTGTGATCGCATAAAACAAAAATGTTGTCGCACTTCAACTGGCTGGGTATTGCATTTCGTAATGCAATACGATGCCAGGCGCCCTAATCAAAACAATTACTATCTGTTTACGTTAGAATAATTTAGTGTAATAATTTGTGTATAAATAGCCAGGTAAGAATTGAATAAAATTAATTGCTATCAAACAATTCAATCAAGCGTATCAACTCGCTGTATTATTAAAGGCGTTAAATCCGCCTAAGCTTAAAGTTAGGGAACGTCTCTTGCCGAGCTTCATTGGCACTCCATGAGACGGTTAGACTTGGCGCATAGAAGCCGAGCAGCTTAGGGCTACACCGCGGTACACCGAATAATAAAAATAAACTAAATATCATTCATATATACAACATCCGTACTGTACTCAGTGCCACAGAAATAACTTATTTATTACATGGCGATCCTGCCCAACACGACCAAGCCCAACATGATCCTGCCCAACACGATTCTGCCAGCTCTTCAATTTTATTAGGGAATCGCCAATTTTTTACATGGCGATCCTACCCATTGTCGCATTAGCGCATCGTCATTCCTTTACATGGCGACAATCCTGCGACCGATCCTGATCTGATCCTGCCCATTGTCGCACCAGAACATCATAATTACTAAGGCAACAAAAAATTTTCAACCGCTGAGGCCCTATTTTTTCTCAAATACCAAGCCCTGATCCCGCCCAGCACAATCGTTCCTGCAAATTTCCACTTATAATGGGAGCCAAACAAGCCAAAATCAACAATCCCAATGCCAACGTCCTTAACAACGTCGAAATAAACGACCATGCGTCTCAACTGCAACTTACTATATATTTAGCAACCATATCGATAATCTTAAGCGCCATTCACTTTCTA
Organism: Glossina fuscipes; assembly: GCF_014805625.2. Taxonomy (NCBI): domain Eukaryota; kingdom Metazoa; phylum Arthropoda; class Insecta; order Diptera; family Glossinidae; genus Glossina; species Glossina fuscipes. The sequence goes on along the minus strand of NW_023998459.1, from coordinate 2,872,267 downwards.
ATGACCCTACACCTATTATACAAAAAACAACTAAAAAATAAATATACAAAACAATCCACTAACACACTGAACGTCTAATACAAAATATTATTCCCAAAATTTTTCCTACCAAACTAAGTTCAAGAATGATTTTATACAAATACAAAAAAAAATTTTTTTTTATACATACATTCAAATATAAATATGGAAAGAATAGACGAGATTAATATCTCCATAGACAGAATAATTTCCAACCTCAGAAAGTTAGGAAATAAAACTTACAAAAAAAGAAACAATCGAAAATAAACTTGAAGAATTAGAAAATTATAGAACCAGAGTTCGTAACATATTAGAAGCTAGCACTAAACCTGAGCAACCAAACCTAGCGAGCAAAATAGAAGCATTTAAAAAAAAAATGCAACACAGCAAAAGAATTGTTACAAATCAAAGCTACCAAAGAATCACTAGAAGACATAAAACCCAGTAAAACGGACAATATAATAGAATCAAAAATGGATTTCAATATAGAAATAGCTTCCAAATCCATACCCACTTTCACTGGCAACTACAAAGACATCAACTGCTTCTTAAAAGTTGTTGAAATAATAAACAGAACCCTAAAAGAAGAAGCCAAACCACAATTAAGAGAGTACACCTTTTATTGCAAACTATCCTCAAACGTCCAAACAGCCCTCGCAAACAACATGCCAATAACACTACAACAACTAAAAAGTACACTCGAAAATAAATTCAAAACAAATCAAACAATACCACAACTACACTCACTTTTAAGCCAAACAACACAAAAAGGCACAATCACAGGCTTCAAAGACAAAATACTGAACATAATAGCAGATCTAAATAACCTCCAAATTAAAGAACTAGGCCCCAACCCCACTAGCGAACAAAAATCCATCATTACCAGTATCAACGATACATATGCATTAACCATATTCAAAAACGGTCTCGATGACTATATTAAACCCACTATCTTTGCGGCCCAACCAAAAACCTTTTCAGAAGCAATTAATATTGCGCTACAATACGAGAGTGCGACTCAAATAAACTGACAGGTAATGAGAATAAATTACCAAAAGAAAAATTCACACAATCGCTACACCAACAACAGAAACTCATACACTAACAACAACAGAAATCAATATCATAACAACAATCCCAATAGAAACAACCAAGGATATAACCAAAACAGGAATTATAATAATAAAAACAATTCTAACAGAACTAATAATAATAATTCCAATACCAATTACAATAACAACAATTTTAATAGAAACAATAACAACAATAGGAATTTCAACTATCGAAATCAAAATAATACCAGATTTCAAAGAAACAACAACCAAAACAACCGCATACACGCAATAGAAGACCAGGGAAACGGATTTCACCCGGATTCCTTGACGATGCCCCTGAATTCGGGACAAAACACTTAAACCAAGCATCCACCGAATACACAAAACAAACCAACTCCCATATCTTCTCCCTCTCAAAACTATAAAATTACATATGACTAGATATTAAAAATGCAACAAAAACAGAACTATCATTTCTACTAGACACAGGAGCAGACATCAACCTCTGCAAAGCACACCTTTTGGAAGCTTACCCACTAAACAACGCAGAATGTATTAATCTAACAGGAAAAACCAACGAACGTATAGAAACATTGGGAACCACACATTTGAATATAAATCTAGAAAACGAAATCACTCAACATAAAATACATCTAGTAGACCAGAACTTGCCGATAAAAACCGATGGAATCGTAGGAAGAGATTTCCTGCACAAGTATGCTTGCAATATAAATTATGAAAATTTCTCTCTTACAGTTAATACACACGACGACCAAATTCAGCTCCCCATATGCGATGAAATACTTAATAAAAACAACATATTTCTTCCCCCAAGATGCGAAATCATAGTCCCCATAGATATCAAAATAGACAGTGATGCTTTAGTATTAAATAGAGAAATAGAAAAAGGAATATTTTTAGCCAATTCTATAATACCAAAAAACGGACAAAAACACAAATAAAATACACTAGATAAAGAAATCACAATACAACACCTACATATCAACACCGAACCGCTCCATACCTACCAAATTATACAATACACACTCAATATGATAAACAACGATTCCAAAAAATATTACAATCCATAAAATTAGACACCGTCAACAACTCTCAAAAACAAAAGCTCATAAAAATTTTCAAAAAATTTCAAACAGTATTCCACCTAGAAAATGAACCACTCACAGCAAACAATTTTTATACACAAAATATAGAAACAAACGACAACACACCAGTATACATAAAAAACTACAAACTACCCCAAACACAAACAGACACTATACATAATCAGGTAAAAGAACTATTACAACAAAACATTATAGAACGCTCAATCAGCCCCTACAACTCACCACTCTTACTAGTACCCAAAAAAAATCAGACAGACATAAAAAAATGGCGACTAGTAGTTGACTACAGAAAATTAAACGAAAAAGTAGTAAACGACAAATTCCCCCTTACAAGATTAGAAGACATCTTAGATAGACTAGGACGAGCAAAATATTTCTCCACTCTGGACATGACAAACTCATTTCATCAAATAAAACTTAACAAAAACTCGCGATCTTTAACCGCCTTTTCAACACCGAACGGACATTATCAATACACGAGACTTCCATTTGGATTAAAAATTTCGTCCAACAGTTTCCAAAGAATGTTAACTATAGCTTTATCAGGACTAGACACCGAAGCATTTTTATACGTAGACGACATAATAATACACGGATGTAGTTTCGAACACCACAACAGAAATTTAACAAAAGTACTAGAACGACAAATACAACCTAAAACTAAATCCATCCAAATGCAACTTTCTACAACCAGAAGTAACCTATTTAGGACACCTAATAACACCCGAAGGCATAAAACCAGATCCCGCTAAATACGAAACAATAAAAAGCTACCCCCAACCCAAAAATACAGACGAAGTAAGAAGATTTATAGCATTTTGTAACTATTACAGGAAATTCATAAAAGACTTTGCTAACATAGCACAACCACTAAACGATCTCCTCAAAAAAGGAAAAGACTTCAACTGGACAAACCAATGTAATCAGGCATTCCTAGAACTCAAAAATAAACTAATATCCCCACCCATATTACAATATCCAAATTTCGATAAACCCTTCATTTTAACAACTGATGCATCATATTACGCCTTAGGAGCAGTATTATCACAAGGAGAAACAGGTCAAGACTTACCCATCGCATACGCAAGCAAATACCTAAAAAAACACGAAAAAAACAAACCAATTATAGAAAAAGAATTACTCGCAATCCACTTTGGAATAACGCATTTCAGACCCTACTTATTCGGCAAAAAATTTACAGTGATAACTGATCACAGACCATTAGTAGCACTATTCTCTCACAACAACCCCACCTCAAAATTAACCAGAATAAGAATAGAATTATCGTACTACGATTTCAACATAATTTATAAAAAAGGTTCGAGCAACACTAATGCTGACGCCTTATCAAGGATAAATATAAATTCTGAGATATTAAAAGAGAAGATTCCAATATCCAGAGAAGAATACCAAGAAGAATACCAAGAAAAAAGACGTTGGTCATTACCACAAGCAAATCTGCAAAAGAAAACACACTCAATGAACAACTAAATATGTAGGAATGCACGTCAACAAATGACATTAAGAACACAAGAAAATTTGAATTCCAATTCGAAAGCGGTATAAAAGATATGATAATTGAAAATGCGAAAGAATTAAACTGCACACGTGTGAAATGCAATGAATATCCAGACCATTTCGATGCGCTCTTGGAAAAATTGACATAAACAAGTTAAATTTCTTAGACTATGCATTAAGTCTACATGATGATATATTTAAATGCATATCCAAAGAGATACTAAAAGAAAAATTCAACAATATTAAAATAAATAATATGCTATTATACAAAGAAAGAGAAAGAATATATGATGATGAAGAAAAGTGCAAATTAATAGTAGAATACCACACTTGCCCACGCTCAGGACATTTCGGAGTAAGAAAAACATTCAAAAAATTAAGCCAAAAATACATCTGGCGCAATATGTTCAAGATGATAAAAAATTATATAAAACAATGCCACATTTGCCAAACAAGCAAACAAACCAAACATACAAAAGAACCTCTCACAATAACAGATACACCGTCCACATCTTTTGAAACACTAAGTATAGACACAGTAGGACCAATGAAACCTTCATATAATTTCCGATATATATTAACAATCCAATGCGTATTAACAATGTATAAAATCGCACACCCTATTGTAGATAAAAGCGCAAAATCAATTGCCAAACTTTTAACAGAAGAGGTAATACTTAAATACGGCCAATTTAAAACATTAAAATCCGACAGAAGAACAAAGTTCAACAATGAAGTAATAAATGAAATTTGTCTGTTACTAAATATCGAGCAAAAGTTCTCAACCCTCTACCACCACGAAACCTTAGGTGCTGTTGAAAGAAATCACAGAGCTCCTAACGAATACTTTTTAGCCTTTGCAACAAACAATGATTGGGATAAATGGATACCATACTACACTTTCGCATATAACATTACCCCTCACGTAGAAACGCAATATACACCTTTTGAATTGATATACGGAAAATTGCCGTACATGCCCAACGAAACAATATTAAATTCAAATCCTACATACAACCTAGAAAACTACATAAATGAGCTAAAAACAAAATTAAAATACTCTTTAGAAAAAGCTAAAAGATGTTTAGAAAAAACAAAAGTAGCAGGAACATAACTATCAGAAGAACATTACGAATCCAATCGATATAAACATAGGAGAACAAATCTTATTAAAGAAACACAACAGGAAAAGATTAGATAAACCCTATGAAGGATCCTATGAGGTAATAGATATCAAAGAACCTAATGTCACAATACAAATAAAAGATAAGCAAACAACTGTACATAAAAATTTAATTAAAAGATACAATACAGTAGATGTAAACTAAATTTATTTAAGAAAAATTATAACCCATATCTAATTAAAACTAAGCATACAAAGCTGTAAATAAACACTATATACTTAAGAATTTGCTTATATTAAATGAACAAAACAAAAAAATTACCGTTTAAAAATTTTCTCCCATAACTTTCTCTCTAAAACGGTAAGGGTGTAGTGTGATCGCATACCGTCGTATGCATCCACTTTATGCAAATTTAGCATAATTCTGTAACAAAAAAAGGAAAACAAAAATTTTGTCGCACTTCAACTGGCTGGGTATTGCATTTCGTAATGCAATACGATGCCAGGCGCCCTAATCAAAACAATTACTATCTGTTTACGTTAGAATAATTTAGTGTAATAATTTGTGTATAAATAGCCAGGTAAGAATTGAATAAAATTAATTGCTATCAAACAATTCAATCAAGCTGTATTATTAAAGGCGTTAAATCCGCCTAAGCTTAAAGTTAGGGAACGTCTCTTGCCGAGCTTCATTGGCGCTCCATGAGACGGTTAGACTTGGCGCACAGAAGCCGAGCAGCTTAGGGCTAAACCGCGGTACACCGAATAATAAAAATAAACTAAATATCATTCATATATACAACATCCGTACTGTACTCAGTACCACAGAAATAACTTTTTTATTACAAAATAAAATAAATTTTTTATTAATAAACTAAATTGTGTTGGAATAGGAAAGGAATAATTTCCCTTTATCCAATTTACTCTTTATTTATTTATTAATTTTATTTGCTTACACATATATTTGACATATTTCTTCAACTTTTCACATCACATTGAAGAATATATTCTAAAGTGTTACAGAATATTCTCGAATAGTCTGGAATATTCTGGAACTTCTTTGTGGCTCGACACGCACACATGAAGGAAATTCCTGAAACCATTCTTATATTTGATCCAACCGATGAAAAGTGTGATGAGACATTTATAGAGGGCGAAAACAGTGCACTAAGGCTTTACGATTGAGAGGAGAGCTGTTTCATGCAAGAGTTCGTAACGTCAGATAACGAAACATATATCCTTTTCAAAATGTTTGGCAATGTACGGAAGCAAAATAAGTCTATAAACGACTGCTGCGTCAGAATATCAGCCAAATGATTTGTTTTCAATGGGTCAGTCTTTGCAAAGGTCTTAATAATCATAAGTGGAAGATGGCAAAAGCGGCACAAGGCAATACTACTGTCATATTCGGTGAAATTCAGAGCGAATATAGCAGCAAGGTGATCGATCATCAATCAAAACGAAAACAACGCACGCGCGGGTACGAATACGAATACGAGAAATGAAACGAAGAAAAGCAAGGCAAACCAAATTCACAAAAAACGCACTTTGTCAAAGGCTGTAATTGCGTAGGGATTCGTGACATATATTTAAGTTGTTCTCAGCATCGACTTCGGCATAGATGACGTACGTGATGACGTATGAGATAAAGTATATTCGAGAAATAAAAACGATTATAAAACCGTAGCAAAAGCAAGAAATGCTTTTGGTGTATTTAACGAGAATGTCAAATTAAACGAACGGATAATTGAAAAGAATTTTGCTGCTTACACGAGCAGTTTATATAATTTATTAAGAAAGAATGTTCCTGAGCATGGAAACTTAAAAGTCTTCATAATATTTGGCAGAGTCGAATTATACTCGCTTTACGTGAAGAACAACGTCCCACGGAACGAATATTTCACAACATACATGTGAGATAGCCCAAGTATAATTGTTTAAAAGCTTTGCAAACAGGTTATTATTAGCCTGCGGTTCAGATGCTTCTATTTAATCAAGGTGAGTATCCGATGGTAACCCATAAGAACTTCTTTTTGAACTCATAAAACTGTATAGAATTCTTTTTGAAGTTTGTCTTATTTTCTGAAAATATCTATTACTGACAGCTAGAATCCTGTATTTAACAGCCATATAAGAAGCAGAAATATAACACAACAATTTTTTGAAATTTTTTAAAGAGAGATCTCTTCTTATAATACCTAATATACTTGGAGGACGCGTAGACGTTTTCTTGAACATCTTTATAGGCACATAACGCGCAAACCTCCAATTCAATATGCCATAAAAGATTGAAATGACTATCACTGACTATACAATGACAATTGATTTTATCCTTGTTGTCTGAAAGAATTCTCATTCCGTTTATAAGTCTTGATATCGAAACAAATGTAAATTGTCGGATGACAGCAGTCTTCTGGTTGAATAAAAGGTTTAATACAAAGTATTGGTACATACATCTTCTATATTCGAAAATAATAAATCTAATAATTTATTACTAAAACTAGAACTGTAACTCATATTCAATTGCATCAAGACAAAGTTACCTCTATAGTGTAAGGAAAAATTGTAATGATCTGATAAACAACACGGAAGATAAATTTAAGCTTGCGTATCACGATTTCGCCCTACCAAACCTAAATACTTGATATTCCGCATAGAGAACTGAGAGATAATTTCCCTTGGATTACAACCACTTTTCACTGGAAACGATAGCGTGAAATTCAAAGCCTAACTATTAAGTTTAGTCAAGCCAAATAAAATTAAGCCACAAAACTATAAAGTTGTCCAGTTCAAATTTATTGAGTTATTAGTGTAGGTTTTATTTTATTGATACCCCAAAAAGTTTAAATTTATTGAGTTCTCTTAATAGGTATAGGCTTTATTGATACTGAAACGATTGTTTAAAATTCAAAGCCTAACTGTTAATATAACTGTCCCCAATTACGATCCTTTGCATTTCGATATAGTGTTCTAAAATTAAGGATTGGAAATGCGCCTTTTTGTCGCCGAACATGTTCGTGGTTTATAACTAAACTCATTAGCCACTACACCTTCCAAATTGTTTATTCATCAAACACTGCTTACGTTTGGAGCGTCAGATTCTAATACCCTTCCCCATATCGGTTGAGGTGTTCAATTGACCAATCGAGATGAAAACATAGATTGTAGCGATGGAATTATAAGAAGCTAATCATTCAATAGTTACGATTCAACAACTGATTTTGATCTAGATGCAGATGTAAATGCATCTAGATGCATTTCTGGTAAGTAGAGTTGGGTTTCTTTCGGTAATGTTAATTTGCGTTGCTCATAAAATAGTAGAATGTAGCAATATGTGAAAACTCCCAATTACCCGGAGTGTGCACGATTTCTTTCAAAGAAATCTAAGCGTCCGTTTGACCATCACTAATAATTATGTTTGCCGGAATAACAGTTGAGGTATGACTAGATTCATTGTTCGAGTTTACTGATGACCAAGAGCATGTACGAGATGGTAAATCTAACAAATTAGGCGAGAATTGCGAAGAAAGTGTATGCGTTTTTGACGACAATCGAAGCAAGAACACCGTAACTCTTTCGATTTATTAACGATGTAATCAAATTATCTGTCGTTGAATAAAACAAAACGACGGGCGTGCCAACACAGTCAAAATTACCCAGACCTAGAGTTTTGATTTATACTTTTCATATTTCCCTTAAGTTTACAGTTTGGGTAAATGCAATGCACGATTCACTGTTTGTTGACGCTATAAGTATAATTCTTTCGCTTGGCATAACTCATCTAAACTGTACTTGTTTTTATGTTAAATTTTTATTATTTTGTATTGGCTTCACAAAGCCATTTTCTGGTATTATGTTTGATGCATAGAAATATTAGAAGCAGTGGCCGTCTTCGGGTAATTGGGAAACAATGCAACGGACAGATTGTATTGGAGAAACAATACATGCGTCGAAATGTCCAAAACTTTATTGACGACCTGGTCGTTGACAATACTCCGTAGATAAAATGGTATGCACTGACACCGTTGTGTTTTGACTATTGACTACATTGTTGGAATATAAATTGTCGACTTTTTTCTTTGGAATCATGATTTATGTAAAGATTCCTAGCGTTATTACTGAAGCTTAGAGTTACTTGCTTGCTGGTTTCTACACAAAATTTGCTTATTCTGCAATTTTTACGAATTATTTATAAAAATTTAAATGTGGCTAAAAACGATTAGTGATTTGCTACTTTCATTGCTTTCATCCAAGCCATATACACCATTGCTGCATATGTTTCATTTACATGCAGACAACTGGAATGGAATGCATCTTTAAGCGGGTCATAAAAGTAGTAGAAAAGAAGGTGGTGTGCAGGGCAAAAAAAGCACAAGAAGGAATGATGATCGTTTCTTTTAAATTTTAAAGTTATTTATCTAATTTACGTTTATGTTACACTAATGTTCATTTTTTTTAATATTATGTGATTCACAATTCTGGTTTATACTATGCATTATTTAGTAATATATAAAAAACAAACCTTACAATCCATATATTTTAAAGTTGATATATATTCATCAAATTGCTTCATTAGAGAGTGATCAATGATAATTTCCATATTATGAAGCAACTAATACACAAAAAAGTTCGCGATAAATGTCATAAAATTTAGGCAAAGTATAAAGATTAACTAAATTGTTATTTTTTATAAATTTATTTTCTTTGTTTACCTCTATTTCTTTATTTTTTGTTCTAAAAGCATACGTTTTGATTTACATTTTCGATTAAAATAATATTGCTACGGAAATCCCAAATCCTGTTCATTCCCGTTAAGTAATAAAATACCTAATGAGGGAAAAACGAAATGCACATTCGCATGGCGTCATGCAGCTGCCGGTCGAGGAAAACGAGTACCAGAAAGGCAGGTTAATGAATTAAAAATGAAGCTATAAAATTAGGTACTAGTAATATGATGGTAAAAATGTATATAAGTAGAATATTTGTGGAAGGGAGGGTGAGTAGAAAAATAATATTTAAGTCGAGAAGTTGAAAGTATTGCCAAAAATAATTTGTGAATAATCCTACATTTAAGGAAAATAATTGTAAATAAATAATCCTACTGTTAAGGAATGTAATTGTAAATAAGAGAACTTTGAAGTGCATTTCTCTTGAACAAAACATCCACGATCCAGTGATACGGACTGTATCTTAGAAAAGCGAATTTTATAACAATATGGCAACTTCAATTGATTAAAACTTAATGGAAACTCTAGAGCAGAAGCGTTGGTGAAGATTGTTTATATTTTCGTATATTTATGTTTGCATATTTTCTTTTCTCTTATTCTTGTCTTCGTGTTATTTTAATATGTATATTCTTTTTATTTTCCTTAGAATTTATTTATTTTTATTTAGTTATAGAAAAGTTAGTTTCAACTTTTTTTCATCATCTGATGAAATTTTAGTTAAAATTATTTCGTTGATTTTAGTGAAGGATGATTTCCCCTATTCTGGTTCAATACTGTTAATTTCTTGTCCAGGAGGAACCATTTGACTCGATTTTAATATACGCGCAGTATGCATACCTCGGTGTAAATATATGTGCAATATTTATTATTCAGTGCAATAATCACGTATCTTGTGGTTAAGGTTCGATCGTTACGAAGTCCATAACTATTAACTGATCAACGTTTTTAATTGCTTTGCGTAAGACTATCGTATCATTTTCGTTGGTATTATCCGTGTCGAACCAAACAGCAAAAAATAGCATTTGGCGACTATCGCCACAAAATTTGCTAATCTAATTAGATTCTCTTTGCGATTGTCGTCTGTTTAAATGATCTCCTCAGCGCTCCGACGAAATGAACGAGAACATAAACATTTCAACCTTTACTGTAACAGACGAGGATTTATAAGTTTTGTAAAGATTTAAATTGAAAAATATACAATTACAATCTATGAAAACGCTTCTGAAGAAGTTCGCAATTACTACGAAAGTTGTAAGAGGTGGCAAACTAACGCTAATCAAAGCAGCAGTAAGAAGAAACTACGAAAAACCGCTAAATGAAAAAATTAAGTAGCAAAAAGCGACTTCTTGGACCGTTGATGCTTTGCGTTCAAGACCTGCGCAAGATTGTTTACAATGCTTTTTGCCTTTCTTCTTAGAAACGGATATGGATTTTGCGAAAACAACTCTTTAAAGGATGTGTGTTTCCTAATGTTAAAATAAAATGCGTAATATACTAACCATAACTATTATTAATGTAAAGATTAATTTTTTCTATTTTTTGAAAAGGTTGGCTTAGGTAGTACATAGCTCCTTTTCTTGTTCTAGGTGAACGAAAACAATTGTTAGGGTTCATTTTTAGTGTGCTTTTTAAAAAAAATCTGGCAGTAACAGCAGTGTATGAAAATGTACAGTAAAGAAGCAGGATCTACAGGAACGCAGTCTGCAGGATAGTCACATAGTGGAATTTTTCAAAACTCTTTTTCCATTATTTTTTTATGTAGAATTATTACTACCATTAATTCGATTATTAATATGATTAATTCAATTAGTTAAAATAATCAATTCGAATAATTGGGAGACAGTACAATGAACAAATTATATTTAGAAATCTGTACAGATGTCAAGGCGCCTAGACCTCTCTTGCCGATCCGGTTGTTCGCAATACTCCTTACTTAGTTACGACGCTTGCCTTATCGCAAGTGTTTTGACAAGTGTTTGCTTGAGCATAAATGATGGATTTACTCTTTTGAATTTCCTAGTGTTATTAGCATAGCTTAGAAACTAGGTGTTTATGTGTATTTATAAAAAATTATTTTATATTATTAAAAGTTAGTTACGGTAATTTAAATAATTGCTGATTCGCTATTTTTATTATTCTCATCCAAAATATATTTACATATAGTATTGTTGCATATGTTTCAATTATACACAGACAGCCAAAACGGCATGGGATCCATCTTTGAGAAAGTCATAGAAGTAGTGAAATAGTAGATGGTAGCTGTGGGCTGGAACTATTCCACTTTGCGTAAAGAAATCACAGTATTTTCTAATAATCAGCACAGGGCAGCAGTGTATTCACTAATATTTTTTTAGCCAATAAAAATAAGAAGTCAGTCAAAAGCCTGATTCAGGACTAAAGTTTAAACATCGGTATGATATGATTAACACGGCCAAAAGCTTGTGACGTTCGCGTACGTAAAGCTCTGTCCGTCTCCTTCATTCGTCGCTTTTTTGTAACAATGGCCGATGGAATAGTGGATCACCGCTAATCATATTTTCTTTTTATAAGACTTTCTCTTACTATGGCCACGTAATGTATGCGGTGGGGTTGCCCATACACTAGCGTGCATTTTCTTTTGTGGAGAACAAGTTAAATTAAATGTAATTTTCCCCTTTCACAATCTGTACATTGTTGATTTATTTAAATAAATAATAGCTCATTACAAAAAATGACATGAACGTAGAAATGAACTAATATGTTAAGCTGCTAAATATTGGAAGGATGGCGTGAAGATAAATTGATCATTAGTGAATAAACGATGGGAGAACGCAGTGCGATTAAACACACAGACATGTATGGTCTGGACGGATTTATTTCGGGAAAGATGTTTATTACGCAAACATTAAAAAAGGAATGAATACCGATTTAGTATATAACAGACGCACTGTAATAAAACTTGTTTTTGCTATGTAAATATGTATGTGGATTTGAACTATTAGTGATTTATTTTTATTTTTTTTTTTGTGATGTGAACTGAGGTAAAGCGGAGCACGAACTCAAATAAGTTGTTCAACTTATATATCACATGCTACACTAAAGTCACGACTGGAGAATGCTGTGGAAAGATGGTAGGTAAATTCTAAAAGATTAGTTACAGTTGATTTAGTAGACGGTTTGATGATTGGCTTAAATAGTAAAGCACTGAACTTGGCAATGCCTCTGCAGTTTTCTATAAATTTGTCCAGTGAAATAAAAGAGCTAATCTTCAAGATTTGCAACTCTGCTCGCCCGTTGTGGTCGTGTTCTTTTGTATCATCAATTTTGCAAATTTTTTCTTAACTTATGTCTAACTTATGTGTAACTTGCTCTGTTATAATTGGTTATTAAGTCCAGATAAAGAGTAAATAGTTATAAATAGCGGTACATAGTTAAATTATGCTGTGTATTTATATGTGTGGAATTCATGTAGAGTTTTGATATCATTTTATATGATGCTTTCAGCACTTAGTGCTCTTGTATGTACTCTCTTTTGTGTTTTTTAGGAGGTAATTTCTTTTTGTCTTTGAGGTGCTCCAGATTGGTGATATGGGATATCTACGTCAATACCATTGTACTCCTAATTGTAATTGCAGACCGCTGGAGCTGTGCTTTGTCAATTTTCCGGAGATAATTATTTTCTCTTTGTGTTGGATGAGTTGTTTCCTTAGCCTACTTCACTTTTTATGTGGAAATGGTGGAGTTGATGAGGCAAACTTTAATCTCCTGAATCATTTCTCTAGGAACTTTATTATGAAGTTTGTCAAGTTGGATATAATTGTGCGCTTTCCAATCTGTTCAAAGTTTTTTGCAAATATCCAAAAGGCATTTAGTCCTTAATCTTACTATCGGATTCTTCAAATTCTATTTAGCCAATTGTCTTTAATAGCCGCAATTTGCCTATGTCGTATTTAAATTAACTTGCAATCTTAACATTTCAGTTGGGTGTGTCCCTCTGTGCTAGAAGTGTACATGTTTTTTTTTTCTTTCCTTTTTCTCTTGTATTTTTTATACACGAATTTTATTTTTTTTATATTTTTGATATATTGTTCTCTTTATTTCTGTTTACTATTAAAGCTATATATTAACTTGGTGAGGCGAATAATTGCATATGCTTCAGTTTATTATCTCCGTCCTTTGTGCGCCATGTTGACTCAATAAAAACGGTTCACAAGTAATTCTTGGTTTTTCTTCTGTGGAATTAGAGTTATTCCTTTGTCTCTCTGTGAAAATATACGGATTTGGCTGGGTCTATCCTCGTTAGAGAAAATTTTTTATTCTTGGGACTTTCTTCTTAGTTGTATTAACATATGGTGCTATTGACTCGCCAGTATTATCAGATGAGATAAACTTTAATGTTCGCAGTCGTTTTCCTAGAAATTTAATTTTCATAAAGTTCGGTCAATGTAGCTACAACTGTGAGCCTTTCAGCTCAGTTAGGTGCATTTGTAAAAATCTAAATGATGTCCATAATATAATCTCAGTATCCGACTCTTTAAACTCTACCAAGGCTGCTTTCTACATTAATAAAAAAATAAATAAAAATAAAGAAAATAGTCTTATGGCCTGGTCTGCTACAGATAACAGTAGTGGCGCAAGGGAATTCTACTATATATATATCTAATATCATTCTTTTACCTGTAACATTTAAAAGGAAGTGCCGTAAAAAAACCCAAAAATTGGGTAGAAAAAACGAAGAAACGAACATTTTTTTTTTTTTTTTTTTTTTTAGAGCCGATAGCTTGTGTTGCTAGTGCTCAATGTCTCTTTTTTTAGTCTAAGAATTCAATTCATTAGTCTAAAATTAAAATAATAATAATAATAATATTTTTTTGGTATATGAAACAGAAACAGATCAGGTTTGTGATAAGACCTATATATGCAGTAACGTTATGAGTTTTCAACCCAAAATCTTCTTAAGAGCTTGAAATGGACAACCGCAATAAAAATGATAAGAGAGGAAACTAATAATGAGAATTATAAATCGTCCTCTCCCCTGGCTGTTAGAGTGTTAACGCTGATCGCCAAACTGGGCACGTCGCACAACCTGCTCGTGCAAGTGTGGTCACCCCTTCTATATTCTCCTCAACTGAAAACTCCCCAGCCGTGAGCCCTACTGTCCTGGATTTTCGCTTGACAGCACTTCCTCCCTGAAAGGCAATATTTGTGTCAAGACTGGCACTTGATACATGTGTGGGTAACATCAAAAGTTATCTAGCGGTGAGAGTCAAATCAGTCAATTTAAAGCGTCTTAACATTTTCAATTTGGATCCTTCTCAACAAAGAGCACTCTCGTCTTTTAAAATTCTAGTTCCGACTGAAAATATGGATATGTTGTTAAATAAACCATTGTGGCCGGTTCGATCCTAAATTCAGTGAGCACGGAGTTTTGCTGTTTGCTCTTTGCGGAATACTTCCGATAAAACTTTTCGACTGCTAATTTCGATTTATCAGCAAACTATCCATATCCGATTACTAATTTGGATTCAATTCCTAATTTGCTTATTCGTCGTTTTGAAGGGTTGAGCTCTCTAAAATATAGTTGTGCGCCTGGACCTGATGGAATTCCATCTTGTGTACTTAAATCTTGGGCTGTCTAGTTATATGGTGTTATCTCAAAGATTTTTAACCAGTCTTTGAATTTAGGTGTTTTAGGTGTTGTGTTGGAAGTATAGTTTCCTTATTCCTATTCATAAAAGTGGAAGTCAAGTTAAGTGTCTTGCCTAAGTTGTTTGAGCGAATTGTGATTCAGCATTTGGGCTTTGCCATTAATTCGTATATTTCTCCACACCAGCATGGCTTTCGGAAAGGCCGACCAACGGTGGCCAATTTGTTAGAATTTACTTGTCATGTTTTCAAGGCTTTTTCTCCTGGCTCTCGCCCAGTTTTAATATACACTGATTTAAGCAAAACTTTTGATTTGATTAACCATAACTTATTTACCTTTACACTCCAATCTCCTGGCTTCGCTTTCTACTTAGTGAAATTGACAAGCTCTTATCTAAGCACAATAGATCCTTCAGGGTTTTGTTTAACTTCATTACCTCGAATGAATTCGCCGTGACGCCTGGGTTACCTCAAGGTAATCACTTAGCACCCATTTTATTTAATTGATACATTAATGATTTGCCCTCGGCGATTAAATCCCGCAAGATCTCAATGAATGCTGACGATGTGAAACTGTTTTCTTCCTAATCCGTAGAACCGCAATCAAATCAGCTTCAAAGTGGCTTGAACAAATTGGTTGCATGATGCTTTTTGAACCTTCAGAAACTAAATCTAAACAAATGTATGAAGCTCTCTTTCTCTAGGAGGAAGACATTCATTACTCAGTATTTCATTGATTCGGACAAGTTGGTGGACGTCGATTTGTCCACAGATTTAGGCGTTCTATTTGACCATGGGTTACGTTTTTACTTGCATATTGAATTCTCGTTAAGCAAAGCTGGGTCCGCTCTTGGTTTTATAAATAGATCGTGCAAAGAGTTTGATAATCCTTATATTAAGAAAAGGCCGTACGTGTGTTTGATTAGACGTATACTTGAGTATGACTCTGTTGTGTGGTCTCCTTCACATAGGTGCTATGTAGATTCAATTGAATCTGTTCAAAAGCAATTCTTGCTGTTTGCTCTTAGGAATTTGTCTTGGGACCCGATTGCTTCTCTTTCACCCTATGAAAATAGGTTGCTTCTATTATCCTTACCGTCACTTAAGAAACCCAGATTTGTTCTTGGGGTTTCCTTCGTAATCAAAGTAATAAATGATGCTATTGACACGCTCGCATTACTTTGTGAGATAAGCTTTAATGTCCCTAACCGCTTCTCTGGGCACTTTATCTTGATTAAGCTTAGTCAATGCAAATAAAATTATGAGCTGTTTAACCCGCTCAGAGCTGTTTGCAGGAACCTAAATGATGTCTATCACTTATTCTCATTAACGGACTCTTTAAAGTCTATTAACGCAACTTTGCTTAATATGCGCGATTTACCTATGTCGTACTTACATTAACATTTTATTTTTAATATCTCATTTTTTATCTAAAATAATATTATGTTGTTAACGTGTCGGTTGCCAAGCTTATGCATGTTTGCAATGGTTTAGGAGTCCACCTGCAACCTAGATGTGGTCTTGTTGCGGGTGTGCTTCTATGCAAGCTGTGTACATGCTTTTTTTTCTGTTTTCTTTTTTTTTTCTCTCTTTTTTTTTATACACGAATTGTTATTTTTAACTTTTTAATTTATTCTTAAACCTGCTTTGTTGTTATTATTCTTCTTTTTTATTTCATACTGGTTTTAAAACAATTAGTTTAAGATTTTCTATTAAGATGCACTGAACTCGATTCGTAATTTTTTTAGTTGAATTTCATGTATAAATGAGTAAAATAAAATAAAAAAACCATTTGACATAGTGGTTCATAATCTGTTCATCTTTAAGTTAAAATATCTCAAATTCAAAAGCTAAGTCAGCATTAAATTTTAGCAAAAGCAAGTCATATTTTGATAACTGTTTTTTCAGTATTGGAAGTAAGTCTCAAGGTTTGTACACGTCGGTAACAAAACTTACCAGTGTTGGTTACATCGCTCTCGACATCATTTTAAAAAGGCCTGTACCTGAAGCTTAGAAAATGCAAGAAATTCTTAAATCAAAGGTATAGGTGTTCACATATCAATTGTTGGGGAATGCGAAGCAAAGTTGGCTTACAAAGGTATCACGAAAGAGTTTGCTGTTGTATCATCATATCTCCGAGCATTTTATTTTGAATTACGTCAAGTAAATGAAATGAAGATTATAAAGACTATACGTACATTTTTGCCCAAATTGAAACTGGATGATGTATTCATTGATCAATTGGGCACTTATAATACCAAGATCATCTTAAACGTTTAACAAAATGTCCAACCAATTCAAACCATGTCAAACTTAGACCTTTGCCAATTGCTTGGAAAACCAAAGAGAACTTAGGCTAAATGTCTTAATCGAATTAGGTGTTCTAGAGCGAGTAAAGAACTCAGGTTGGCGTACACCTTTGGTACGAGTTTATATAGAGAATAGTATATATCTATATATATATAGAGGACTGTTATATATAAATTCTCTACAGAGGAGAACTATTCTCCTTGGTTGACTAACGAAACGCTGCGTAATATGCAAGAAGGGAATCTTCATCTAAAGTATTTTTTGGAAGATCGTTGAGAACAGGCTTCAGCAATTTAATGCTTCCAACATCAAAACGCAAATTAGAACGAAAATCTAAATACATAAGACTTTAAATGACCTTTACCTACCAGAATTGTTAATTGTCAGATCGGCGTCCCGTAGATATCTCGCCGCATTAATTAGGTGTTGTATACGACTTTCGAAATTTGGTGAATCATCTAGGTAGGCAAAGACATTCTTCAAGGCTAACTTGGAATTGCTCTGCCCAGTCAATCGACACATACGTTGCGCAGCATTGCAAAAGTCATAATTGTGTTTCAGTATAACGGCCGTGAAAGCTGTTTTTTCTCGGAAGTTTCTCCGAGGGAGATAGAGGCGTCCTTTAAATTTATCGCTGATATGAAGTATGTACCTTGTGGACGACTTAAGAAAGAATCAAGATAAGGAGTTAGAGAGATAAACGGGTCCAGCCCAAATCCTTAAGGGAAAACAGCAAGAATTACGCTTGAACGGATTCAATTAAATCTACGTAACACCTATAGGAAGGAGATCACACAACAGCCTACTCAAGTATTGCTCTAACTAAGCATATGTATGGCTTTTTTGTAATATCAGCATTAGGAGGCTCTTTGGACCATCGTTTAATGAAACCTTGCGCCGATTTAGTTCTACTCAGAGAGAACTCAATGTACTAATTAAAACGTAAAAGATTTATGCTTGGGTGTACGAGCAAAAAATATTTTGTTTTCAAAATAAAAAACATTCAAGGTAAATTTTATTATTTCGTAATTGAGGTTAGCGAAGTCGAAATTGAATTATTATTTAGCATTTGTCGAAAAACACTCACAAATAAAAAAATGAAATAAGTCCGACAAATCCACTGCAAATGAAAAACTTCCGTAATAGAACGGAAGAACAGAAATGGGAAGAAATATATAAGTGAATACAAGAAAAATATTTTTTGTCTAAAACAATGTTAATTTTATTTTCAATCGTTAAACCATTGGAAAAAACAACAGTGCGACCGGGTCGCAAGAATAAAGTGAATAAAATAACTAGATTTGCAGAAAGGGTTCTAGCGACGTTTGGAATAATTGCGATCGATAGATTGCCAAGTGTATTATCTCTTGGACGTTCCAGTAGAGATAAGATGTCGCTTAAATTTTATTATCATTTTTAATGACTATTTATTTTATCTTTCATAATGAGTTTTAACAAAACGTAAGAGAAAGACGAAACAATACCAGAGGAATGTGTCACCACCATACTACAAACAAATAGAACTATAGAGAGCCTCTTACCAAGCATTAGCCAAGACGGGCTTACTGCGGAGCTTATGGTTAAAGAAAATTGCCTTTCATTTCAAATTCAGCTACACGTTGCAAAAGTTATTTGATATTTTAAGATGTCGACGCATTTTTATTGGCTCAGCACAAGTGAAGAGATCAATTTCGTTCTCAAGCAAAGTTTGGAGTTCTCTCTAACGGGTCAAATTGTTTGTAAGCAATATAACATTGACAAATTTTTTATGTGCTATGCTAAACCTTTCTTACAATGCATTCGTTCTGCGATGTTTTTCACAGAAAAACTGATTCGTGACGTTCGACAACCTCCCTATTCGCATGATTTAACTGTGTCTATCTTCTTCTTCTGGCTATTGTCGCTCCTAGGAAACCGATATCAGTTTATTGAAGAACAGCACTTGGATTAAGTGTATAGCACATGTATCACAAACCACGTCCTGTGCAAGAAAAACACGGAATTGTTAAAGATAATGTAATGTTATTGACCAAAATTGATTTTGTCACTTTCAAGGCAGAATCTTTCATTTGCAATATAGCTAAACAAACGCATCATTCAATTCTTAATTTCCTAATTTCAAGCGTGCCTGCGGGGCGCAGTCGCTAGCAAGCTAGAAATTTGTTATATGTTTACTACTTGAGTCAACTGTTTTAGACTTATTATATTAAACGAAAAATATCCCGACTTTGTTGACGATGTCTGTAACTACTCATTAAATAAATCTCCGAGCGGCCTTGTAAATCCTCATTTAAAGACAATTTTGTCTCTAAATGCCTAAAATGCCCAAAAATATTTGCTTTGGGCTTTTTTTGCACGGTAATTTATATTTTAGGAACCTTTTCAATTTTTTAAGCCACTTATTACTTACCGAAGACGTCGTGATTGATTTGGGAATTGCCAAATTAACTTTTTTTTTTATTTTTATATGTTAAAAAAATTAAAATTAAAAAATGTGTCCAAACATTTATAAGGTAACAGCGAGCCCAAACAGTTATAATGCAGCAGGTTTAGCTAATAACTAAGTTGTTAAAGTTAACAATAATAATAAAATATGAATAATTCACCAGAAGTATGTCAGTTTCCTTTGAAAGATTTGCAGTCAGGACGTAAAGAACTAGGAGTAGGCCTTAACATGAACACTTGCATGCAAATTTAAATTCTTCTCTCCCAACGACTTCGCTTATTTATATGTGAGAGCTACGATCAAAATGGGAAAATTAATAGGGCTTATAAAACAGTTTTCTAAAATTTATTGGAAGATTAAAGGACTGTTTTTATTGTCTTCCTAGTGATTTCTTGATTTTCAATTTTTTCAACTATAACCCAATGATTCCCCTGATCACAATAACTATCAAAATATAGTCACTCCCTCGATTTGTTTGACTAAATTTTCCAGCTCCTCTTTTTCGAAAACATGACAGAAACGTAAGAAAGTATCTGTATTCTTTTGATTTTCTTTGGATTTTAGCTTACAGGGCACTAGAACGTCTTAAGTCTTAAACAGTCGCAAACGCTTCTAAACACTTGGAAAAAATAGCGGAATTCATCATTATCAAAACCACACCCTCCACACAAAATCAAATCCGAAAATTTAAAGAATGAAATGTGAAAAAATCGATTTATAAACTAAGACGACAGCGCTTATTTGATCTCAGGAAATCTAGCCTGACTTTTCATATATAGATTTCAATGCGTATGATTTATAATGTAAACAAAGTCGACCAACAATTATCTAAAAAATTATCCCTTATTTCTAGATCTAATCAATAAATCAATAATATCTAAGTAAGCGGCCTTTGTTGCGTGTATCAAAGAGAAATCGAACAATTTCGAATATTTAAGATTGCATTGTCTGTTTTTGTCTACCACATTATATTTATTATAAATATCAAATAATATCAAAATATAAAAAACAATGTATTACAATTAGTTTTTTCAATAATAATATTGCGGCGGTGAAAAGCACGTACAGCTCCAAGGCTAACAAAGATCCTGATTATACTTCAAATTTTATTATCAAATTCCTTACATTTATTATTAAATGATATAATATATATCCTAATAAACTTTTTTTAAATAAAATACTTTTCGTTCTTGTGTTTTTGTAGTTGAATGCATTATTCAACGGGAAGTAAAAGAAGGGAAAATTAAACATTCCTGTATATAAATTTAAACTTAAAAATTATTTGCGACTTTTTATAAACATTCACATAATTCCCAGGTTAAGTTGCTTTTATAATTCGTTATGCTTCTCCCTTTCATTTGAGTTTCTCCTTGCGAACTGAATTACCACGCATTCTCTCTATACATTATACAGCTATTTCTCTTTTCGAATTTCAATGGAACGTATTGTCTCTATACAATTTACGAGTGTTTTCCTTTCGAATTGCAACGTATTCTCTCTATACATTTCAATCATTCGCAACGGAATATTTTACATAGGGCGCCCTAAATGCGTCACGCATAAATATAAACCATTATGTAAGTTTGGGAAAAAATTTTTTTTTTTTTGGGATATTTGAATGAAAAGATCATAGCTTACGTACGTACCTGGACTTAAAGGATGATGCGATTGTCTATGTTCCACACCTTCCCTTACGTCCCATAGTCATCGAAATATTTTAATATGGAAATTTATTGAACCCGCCAGGTATATTGCCAAGTATTTGATTAGAAAGTGATGGCTCACCACTCACAGCATAAATGCTTGAACAGCCCACATAACAATTGGCGACTATTATCGATAGCCAAAAAAAAGTCAAACCAGTTTGACAGGAACGGTAGTTGAACGAAGAATACTTACTTTTAAAACGCTAGGGAGATAATGCTTTGTGAACGATTCACTTTTTTGCATCTTTTCCAAACCACGTTGATTCTGCCTGATAGGCAAATTCGTAAAGATTACCATCGCGATCTCCAAGAAATATCCGGCCATCGTCTGTACAACATTAATGGCAACATTATCAGTGCCTAGTATATATATTGGTTTATTCATCAATTGCATTTCTTGGAATGTGGTTCTGCTGGCTATATTACGCGAGGGTGTGGAATAGTTTTTGTTGCATCGCCAAATAAGAGCAAACAGCAAACCATATAAAACCATATAAACTTACCCAAAATTATTATTTGGTGATCGGCTTGTCACAGAGTCAGCAAATGTATGATTGATATGTGAAGAATTTGTGTAAAAATTTTCTGTTATAGCAATATTACAGGAAATAGCGGAAAAACTTTCAATGCTTTATCATGGTTCAAAATAATATCTCTTAAGGGAAAAAAACATTCGATAAATATTTTTAGTTACAGACAAATAAAAAATTCAGCGAAATATACTTACTCTCTAAGGGGTTCATCTTCACAGAGATCACACTTAATAGCAACAACACTAGTACTGCTACCACTGCCCTTGCTCGATGTTTTCAGCCGAATGCAAGTTTAGGAATACTTACAATGGTATCATTAAACGACAGCTTCCAATTGTAATGCAGATTTTCGGCTACGTAGGTATTTCTTTCTACTTTCTGATAATTCTTGTACGCAAACAGACTGCGCGGAACACTGCCTCTCAACGCATTCTACAAGCGGTTTTTCGAAGTATGGCGCACATTTGTTGCAGGAGTTCTGATCAAAATATATTCTGTAAATAGTTAGTCCGTATTCGTTTACAATTGAGAATAATTGAAAAAACGAGTTCGAATTTGGTATCATCTGAGAGTAATTTAATGAGACAGTTTTCGAGGTCATTTTCTCTCTCTTAGGCAAACTCTTTGTACATACATGTTTATATCGAAAAAAGCTTTTGCTCTTGCGTTCGTGTGAGTGAGAAATCGCATACAGCTTATTATGACTGCAGAGATATGCCTATACTCATTATCGGTCATTGAAATTCTTAAAGGTTACCTTCAGCAACGAAAGCTTCAGCTTTTGTATTAGATTTGTAGATCAAGCCCTTGAACTAACCAAGAAAAACCTTGAAAAAACGACGATTTCATTAGCTTTTCATTTCAATAATTAAGAAATCATACCTCGGAATTTCCACTCCGAAAATAAATTCCAATGATTTTAATTTAGCTTTGTAAAATTAGTTAATGTACAATGTATTTCGGTATGAATAAAGAAATTATCGAGCAATGTTTGCTCAAATCATAAAAACATCCTGCACTAGTGTCGATTTATGATATTCATCCATAGCCGCGGGTACAGAATCCATTAAACATTCATCAAAAATAAGCTTTAAGAGGCGATCCTTGATTTGACCACACCTACCCCAATTATTTATTAAGAAAACACAGTAAACTTAAACTTTTATTTTTTATACCTTTTATATTTAAAAAAATACTTGGTACATAAAGGAATTGATGACCATATGTAACATATTTCTTACATTTTCCAGCCGTTAGCAGGCAATGATTACTTATAATTCGCCCAAATATTTCAAAGCAAAGGGATGGACAAAATGAATGTTATGTCAGATTTCCATCGTTAGTTGCAATCCGTTCGATATTTTCAACACTTTTCTTTGAAATATGTCTGTGATCTGAGAAGGTTGCTGAAGATAGAAAACGTAAGTTAAAAAGACATTTTAAAAAAGTCCACGAGAGTCAAATGATAAGATTATATTGTGCAAATTTGTTAAAAGTTTTAGGAAAAAAATTGTATTTTAAACTGTTGCAGGCAAGGCCAGACGTTTAAAGCAAGCTAAAGAAGAGGCTACCGAAGAAATTGAAAAAAAAAATTGAAATAAACGAAACGAACGTTTAAATCCGTTTTTTTTTAATATTTACTTTTGTGTTCTTCTTCAAAATATGTAATATATGATGTCTTTTTCCAAATCCTTCATTAGGCGCACGTCTTCCTGCGTTGTTCAAACTGTCCTTGCTTATTAGTATGTTAAGAAATAAAAGCTAGAAAAAAAAAAATTCACAACTTGTGCAATATGTTAGTAAAGATCTATACATTAAAAAAAAACAACCCTTAGCTTCATTCTTTCTCTTATATCTTTTATTTCAAGTTACTTCTCAGATGTTTTTTCAATAATGGCATGTTCTTAGATTTAAAAGAACACTGGTTGTATTGTAAGTCTTCTTTAGTTAATTCTTGTAGCTCAGCTTTGCTTAAAGGTTTAACTTTAATTAATAAATCTTCAGTTGCTGATATACTTCTGAAAAAAGAAATGAGCACGACGACGGCATCCCATTATATTAATAATCAAATTTATCTACCTTCATAGAGTACAAAGAGTCTAGTATTAAAACTATTCCAAGTTTTTTTAGTTTTTAACCAATCGGAAACCAAATCTCTTGACATAACACGAGTTAAAAAATGTTAAAAAAAGAGTGTAATTATTGTTATCTTTTCAACAAAATATTTTTATTTATATTTCCCTGGCCGGTACACTGACGTGTTTTGACTCAAGGATGAACCCTATTCAAAAAAAAGTTTGGATTGCTTTGTCCGATTATTCCTCATACGACGCTCTGTTTTCAAAAGTCGTCATATGGAAAAGAATTCAATTATTAAAGTTTATCGATAAAACTTGCTCTGTGATAGTATCCGGACATTCCAAATTGGTATGAAAAATTTGCTTCAGCTGAGGCATTTGTTTACACCCTCCCCCATATAACCGTTCCTACGACAACTGAATCTTTATATAGCAGATAGTTATAATTTTTAATGTGTCGTGGTGAAAATCACCTCATAATAGTAAATTGACATAGACATTAGCCTTACCGAATATGGATCACGAAGGTCTAGTGACAGTAGTGCGTTCAGATCGATTCAGGCATGCTGTTTCAACATTCTGAAGAAGTATGAAAGTTGTTCAACCGTTGAATCGCTGCCAAACCAATATTGTTGCCAGAAAGAAGAGGGAAAGTTGTAGAAAATATTTTGATCAACATATATTCTATTCATATTCTTAATAAATGCCATTTTCAAGTGAAAAAATGGCCAAAATATGGAAGCAACTAACATTTATGCTTTTTGTCTTAGCGAAGAAAATGATGTACATATGAAAACTTCTGAAATTAGATTTCGAAGTGACTAATTGCAACAACAGATTGAATGGGCTTCGCATTTTCGCACATCCTATAACCATCACCAAGTTCGATTATTTGGAAAAGATGAAGCTTTTTCTGAAACAATTGGTGGATTGTGTTCCGCCTCAACTTCGCTCTTATGAACATATGGACATTTCATTTTGCTGTGTTCATATATTTATATCTTTCATTTATTTTATAATTTGAAACGTATGGTAAGGAAACATCACTTTGTTTTATTTTGCGATTGTGGTGTCCTTTATCAACTGCCAATTCGCGAAGATTTTCAAAAACTGTTTGATTAATTGTGATTTTTATCCACCTCAATTCGCAAGCATCTGAGAGTAACTTAAATGAGCGGGCCTGAATACCACGTCGATTCATAGTCATATGAGAGTAATTTAAATGAGCGAGTCTGAAACCACCTCGATTCATAGTCGTATGAGAGTAATTTAAATGAGTGAGTCTGAAACCGCCTCGATTCATAGTCATATGAGAGTAATTTAAATGAGCGAACCTGAAACCACCTCGATTCGTAGTCATATGAGAGTAATTTAAATCTGTCTGAAAACCAAATTCATTCAGTTCAAATGTGGATTGATTCGGAAAGGAATGCTTATTTCGAATAGAGAATTACAAGAATATACAATAAAATTTTGATCATAAATTGTGCACCTTTACAGCTAGTTTCGATACAGCATAGCACACATTGCATTGATTTACAGTATTTCAGAATATCTTATAAAAATTCAATACAAGTTGAATAAGGTTACAACACCGCACGGTGTACACTATTTTGATGTATGTGCCTAAGTTTAAATTTTGTCCTTCTATGCGACGTTTTACGTTAAATAAAAACACAGAAAAGGTACGCATAAGACCGATTCGGTAGAGCACGGTACGAATTAATCATGTTAAACGAGGAAGACCTGTACATGGAAAGACTCTCTTTTTATAAGTAGGTTTACATATTGTAAGGTGCTTAAAAGACGAATCGGACAGAGAAACCAACTATCTTTAGAATTTATATGGTTACAGGTGAGCGACACTTTTGCCAAGGGACGGACAATTATGCGGACGAACTTGTTGTCAGTAAGAAAGCAAAACACTTTCTTTCAAGGTCCAAGACCTTTAGCAGAAGGCCGCGGAAAGAGGGTTGTTGCAGTGATTTTCTACTTCGTGGCCGTTTTTTCAAAGGTTTTGAGAGATCATCGATATATATCTAATTATTTTATTTATATATATACAAATTTATATTCTCTATAAAGGCTTCTTAATACAATTTCATGAATATGTTATCATGTTTTAATGATTGTTATTGCAACGTTTAGTCTTTAGTATTTATATCCATTTGCTTTTATTAAAACCCACATACTGTTGAGAATTTCTATAAATTGAGATTGATTCTCTTTTCACAGTTTTCCTTCTTTTGTGTTAATTAATTTTGCCGCTTAAGACTTTTACCAATTTTTGTTTCTAAAGCATATTAGTATTATGA
The DNA here is from genome assembly GCF_014805625.2 of Glossina fuscipes. Lineage (NCBI taxonomy): Eukaryota > Metazoa > Arthropoda > Insecta > Diptera > Glossinidae > Glossina > Glossina fuscipes. The sequence continues at coordinate 2,845,686 of NW_023998459.1, read as the reverse complement.
ATTCGTGTCCTGAAATGGAAAATTGTTGAATTAGTTGCCAAATAAGTAGTAAGACCAATTTCCTGATGATTCAAATTCTTTAGAAAGAAACGAAACAAATTAGTCAAATGAGTAAGTAACTTCAGGTGATTTATGATAGTCTTAGGATTTCAAAAGTCAGGCATGCGTGATACCGTTTTCCGTTTTGAGACCAGGCCACACCAATGAAAGTAGGCTATTTTTTAAAGTTATCGGAAGAATTAATAAGACAGTGCTTTGTGTGTATATATACCTCTAGCAAACGATGCAAGAAAGGAGTTATTAAGGGAAAGTTTTCAAGTTTTAATGATCTACAATTTTACAGCAGATGTCGAATTCAAATAATCTCACATCTACATCCCAATTTCACCTTTCATATCTTATTAGAATATAAGCCAATTAAGTGAAACTCCCGGGGGGAATGTACCTGTATACTCATATCTTGTGAAACGCAAGAAAAGAAAACACTAATAAAATGTAAAGAGAGAAAGCGTGCCAGGGGAATTCGAAAGGAAAGTACTCGTAAAATGTAAAGATCAACTGGCAATGGTTTTGATTTCTCGCTAAAAGCCGTTAGCTGGTTATTCCCTTCACACCTTTTATAAAAAAGTTATTATGTGCGGTGAATAGAAAGAGAAAAGAGTTGCTTTTAATACATAAAAAAAATGATGAATAAAAAATCTCTCTCATCTGTTAAATGAGAAAAAGTAACAGAGCAGCCGTGCGCATCTCTGTTATATGAGAATAAGTAAGAAAGCAGCCGTGCGCATCTCTGTTAAAGGAGAAAATATAATAAAGCAGACGTCCGCATCTCTGTTAAATGTTCTTTACGTTTTATGTCGTCGGCAACATGTACGCTTTCAACATTTAATGACTTTACCGAATGGTTTTGAAAAGATCCATTCTATTTAGATGAAGGCTTCTTATCGGCTTTAGCGCCTGTAAGAACACTTGAGAAAGGAAAATACATACAAGTTGTATGTTTTGATTTAGAACGATAACCGTATCTCATCATCAGCGATGTTATTTAATTATTTTGGCTATTATTATTATTATTTTGGGTATTAATTTATAGCTGTGAACAAAAATTGGTTCTTCAGTTCGGACACAGTTTTGCACACAGTTTCGTGTGATCCATGAACTGTTTTGTGATATTTTGCACAACAACCTCGATGAAAATTTTTAAATACATTCAAATTTTCCAATATTTTAAAATTGCATTTTGCAGCATTTTTATTAGATTATCATAATTTAATGTTTGCTGTGTATATGAGTAGAAATTGATTACTATTGAAATCTTAATTAATGTCTTTAATCTATTAATCCTAGTAACCATAGTGCTGCTTAGTCTCTTTTCTTACCATTCATTAATAATTTTCTTTAAGTTTTTATTAACAAAATTTATCATCATTTCTTAGATAAAAGTGCTTCTCCCTTGATTTTGTGTAAATCTTAATTTAGTTTGGGGAAAAAGAAATCCATTATTTTTATATGAACTTCAGGACTTTATTTAACATGCTTCGGATTTGGGTCGAATATGCACCGTTTTGTTGTATGATTTGTTGCCATTTTAAAGGTAACTTCAAAATGCCTCTCTCATAGAAGTCCTGGTCTCTATTTGCAAAAAACTCTAGTAGTCGATTTTCACAATCCTCCCTAGATTCCAATTTTTTATCATTAAAGAAATTTTGCAATGCAAGAAAAAGATGATAATCGCTTGGTGCCAAGTCCGGACTGTATGGCGGATGCATTAAAACTTCCCAACCAAGCTCCCGAAGTTTCTGGCGAGTCACTGTAGATGTGTGTGGCCTAGCGTTGTCATGGTGGAACACGATACCTCTCCTGTTGGCCAATTCTGGCCGTTTCTAGTCAATCGCTATCTTCAAATGGTCCAGTTGTTGACAGTAGAGATCAGAATTTAGCGTTTGGCCATATGGAAGCAACTCATAATAAATAATCCCCTTCCAGTCCCACCAAATGCATAGCAAAATCTTCCTGGCCGTTTGAGGTGCTTCACCGCTCTTTGACCACGATCGTTTTCGCACAGGGTTATCGTATGTGATCCATTTCTTATCTCCAGTCACCATCCGTTTAAGAAATGGGTCTATCTCATTCCGTTTGGCCAAGGCTTCGCAGATGGAAATTCGATCCATCATGTTTTTTTCTGTTAATTGGTGTGGCACCCAAACATCGAGCTTCTTTTTGAATCCAGCTTTGTGTAAATGGTTTAAAACTGGTTCATGGTCGATTTTTAGCTCCTGGGCGATGTTACGACTGCTAACATGCCGGTCAACTTCGATCATTTCTCCGATTTTATCGACATTTTCGACGACCGGCCTACCTGTGCGAGGTGCATCTTTAACATCAAAAATTCCTGAACGGAATCTACGAAACCAAAATTGCACATAATTGGCTGTTACAGTATCGGAACCATAAACACCATTCACAATTTTAGCCGCCTGGCTTGCATTTTCGCCTTTGTCAAAGAAAAACTGTAAAATGTATCGAATTTTCTCTTTGTTCACTTCCATTTTTAACACGCTGTAACTCACAACTGAATGCACCAAACCAAAAACAGCAAAAGAATTTTTTTTACTGCGAAATGTCACCTTTCCAACGAGCATAAATCTGAAATTGTCTGATCGATACTTTACGAGAAATCTGTCAGTGCAGCCATCTACCGAAAAAATAATGGATTTCTTTTTCCCCAAACTAATATGTTGTTTTCGTCTTTTTTCAAATATTTTTGCGCCAATTTTAATCACATAATACATAGAAAACAATTTCTAAAGCAAAAATCATGCATATAACCTCTACAGTTGATGGAAACAGTGGAAGAACAATGTGGAAGAGAATGTGGTAGACATTGAATTTTATAAATTCACCATAATTCCATAATTCATCATACCATTGTAATATTTGAGTCCAACTTTGGCATCGATTTTGTTAATAAAAGTTATCTTACGAAAATATGAGCACCTTTTATTTTTTCTCGTTAAATCCAGGAGTGTTTTTAATAGTCGTAAGAGAGCACACATTTTCGTTGGTAGATTTGCTTTCATGTGAAAAACTTGGTTTATATAATTAGTATGTAGCAGACTCGCTCATTTAATTACTCTCTTAAGTCGCGACACTGCGACAATAAGAATAGTAATCTTCATAGAAGGAGCAGATAATATTTTGCGAGGAACCAAAGCCGTCCCTCGTTTTGGGCTCACAGGTTTTTCGTCTCTGAGGGGGAGTGCTAGGCTAAGTTAGATTAAGAATAGTAAGTAAACTGCTAGATGGACGACGAGAAATAGGGGAATCTAAGCCAGAACCAGACGTTTCTGATTGGGATATGGTAAGGTTGCCAAAAGGTAAACTTGACGGAAGTCGTAAAATGGGTGGCCCCGAATAGTCCGAGTCGACGGACAGACCGGTCGTGTAGGTGAGTCAGAATCAGGGAGAGCCGAAAACGGCAACGCGAACAAGGCAGAAAAGCGAGACTTATTATTACGCAATATCAACGAGAGTACGCTCTGAACTGGCAAAGTGACAATAGACTGTTAATGAATTGTAAACGAAGTGAGAATATGGATAAAAGCTGTGAATACTTCTGAAAAGTCAAGCTGTTCTAAACACATTTTAAAAAAACATAAAAAACTTGGCGCCGCTAAGCATACCCCAGCACCGGGAAAGGGGCAAAAGCCTTCACAATACACACACAAAAAGAGCAATATTGGGCACCATATTTCTTTCTAGAATTCTATCTTTAGGGATGAATTCCTTTACAAAAGTAGTAAAAAGAAGGAGTTGTCCAGAACAGCATGAAAATTTTTCGTGGGTAATAAAATTTTGACGAGTTAGTAATGTGAAAATAAAATAGAGAGAGCAGAACTGTCCAAATTAGGAAAATAAACATTTTGCACTTGTTATTATAGTTGGCTTACGTCTGAAGCAGCCAGAAAAAATAATTCGACGAATTTTTTTTAAGTTCACATACATTTCAAAAAATATTTTAACAATCTGCACCAACTCAATTCTATGTTTTTCAGATGAAAAATTACTTTTAAGACTAAACGTACCACGCGCTCTCAAATGACCGTTTTTAAACTCTCGTTTAAAATTTCTCGCATAAAACTTTATTGTGTCATCATGTATCTTATTGACTTTTCCTAAAATATAGTCTGTATGTCTATTTTTCAATATTTACAACTTTTTTTAATGTGTATTTTCCGAAAAAAAATTATACCATGTCTAGTCTACCAGGCGCGGTCATTTGACCGCTTGAAAAATTTATGTTATTTACGACTGTATTCTTCGATAATCGCGTTCTTGAAATTATTTTAGAAGTCTACAATGTAATTCTAGAATCTAATCAATGTGTCTGCAATGTAGACGGGTAGGACGGTTAGACGGATGCTGTTAGAATTTTTGTTGTTGTTATTGGAACAAAGAACATAGCATTTTTTGTATGACAGTAAGGTCTTGCGATACGAACAGAGAGCATCAAAATTTCAGTGTGTAATAGAAATTATAATTATATTATAAGAAAAATTATCACGTGGTATAAGTGATAGTTTCGACAAAGTCAACAATATTTTGTGGTATGATTTACAATTGTTTTTTTATTTCTGGTCTCAATGTTTTTGTCCCGTTTGATTTATATTTTTATATTTTAGTTTTTACTTTATCATTTGTATATTCAACCCCAAAATGTCAAGACATTCGAGGAATTAAATTGATATTCCTCGAATGTCTTAGACAAAATAAACAATATCGACGAGGATTGTTCGAAAGATGATCGAGAACTTTACGATACTGATGATGAAAATGAAAAATTGAAAAATGAAAATTATTGTGACTTATTTGACAGCGATACGGACGAAGAGACTATTTTGAATATACGAAGAGGACAGAAAAGAAAGAGATTTATAGTTAGTTCCGAAAGTGAAAATGAGCAAGAGATTGAAGCTGCTATGGATGGAACCGTTTGGAAAAAAATAAAAGAAGGGTCTAACAGTGGAAGAACATCGTTTTATAATATTTTCAAGGAAACATCAGGACATGTAAGAGAATATACGGAATCAGAGGCTTTTCGAGTGTTGAAAACGAAATGGAATTTATCTATTGCAAAATTATATGCTTTTATTGGACTTCTATATGCACGCGGCGCATATGAGGCTAAAAATATTAAATTGTAATATTTATGGAACACGAAATGGGGTCTGCCGACAACTATGAGTCGAAATGACTTCGCAGGAATCATGAGATTTATTTGACAACAAAAATCAACGAAGCCAACACTTACAAAACGATAAGTTCGAATTGATTTCTCATGTTTGGTATATATATCGAAAACAGTCAGAACTGTTATAAACCAGGAGCATATCTTACTATAGATGAGCAATTGTTTCCTACAAAAGCACCTTGTAGATTTACTCAATATATAACCAACAAGCCGGACAAATTTGACATAAAATTCTGGCTGGCTTCCGATGTAGCGAGACAGGCAAAGGATAGTATGACACGCTTCTCAACAATATTATACAAATCGGAAAATTTTATTCTTACAATTTATAAAGCTAAACCAAATAAAAAAGTATTGATACTTAGTTCAATGCTTCCTCCGTTGAAATTGAAAAAAATGACACCCCTACACCAGAGACAATTAGAGTTTATAATAGTAGAAAATTCGGTGTAGATGTAACCGACCAAATGGCCAAAAAATATAGTGTAAAATCTAAATCTGAAAGATGACCTTTACAGGTCTTTTTCAATATCTTAGATTTAGCCGGGTGAGGAAATATCGAGGCAAGAGTTTTTATTTCAGTTGGCAGAAAAACTTGGGACCGAATATCAGAAAGAGAAACAGATAAGCCAAGAATGCTCATCAAAAACAATAATAAATACAAATACTGTTTCTTCTGAACGGAGATCTTGTCAAATAAAATATTGTAAAGTCAACAAAACAAACAAAATTTGCCTAGAATGTAAAAAATACGTATGTGGGAAATGTGCAATACAAAATGCTATAATATGTAAAAAATGTGATGAAAATGCGTAATTAGGGGTCCACAATGGTGGAGGAAAGGGGTTATAAAACTCATAAGATCTTTCGCTAGTATTTTTAGGTCTACAGAATGTTAAGTTTTTTGATATCAACTTTCTTGCTAATGTTTTTCTACAAGTTGTTAATCCACAAATTGCTTCATTTAGGTTTTTGATTCGGTTCGGTATAGATCGTCGAGTTCTCTGAATGATTTTTATTGTTATCATAATTTAACGAATTATCGTGCTTGCAATGGGGTCTAAGTTAAAAGATGATAAGGGTCATCAGGTAAACTAAAAGGTGAAAAATTATTCCCCATATTACATATTGGAAAGTTGAAGTAGTCGTTCCAAGATGGTCAACTGGGAGAGCCCCATGTCTTCGTTTAGCTTTTCTTGCTAGCAGTTTTCAGGCACATTCAATGTATCCTGAAAGATCTTTCGAATCAAATTCATTGTTTACGTTGAATAGCTCGGATTCTACGTAATGCAAATCGTTTGAGCCTTAGAATAGAGTTATCATATGAAAAGAATTTTATAGAAGAATGACGACTTTTGCGTAATTCAACGTCATCACCCCGCCATTTAAAGGTTGGAATTGGATATTCTCTTCTTTATTAATTATTATGCGCTACTCCGAGCCTTCCTCGACTATTCGTATCAATTGGGTTTAATTGATGAACATAGTCTAATAGAATTAAACGAAGCGGAGAAAAGAGCAAACGATTGCATAGCTGCTCATAAAATGGATTGTACTTTCGAAGTTTTCGATAACCTTCTGATAGGCAGGAAAAATGGTTATTTGTTTCAAAATTTGCCTAGTTTCAATTATTTCTGTGGTGCGAATACCCCTCTGACAACAACTTCTCCATCGCTTTCATCGAAAATAAAAGGACTTCAATATTTCTTTCAAATTGTATTGACAGATGTGCCATGTTCCTGGAAAATTGCATATCCACCTTAGAACTTAGAAGTTGTCTCTCCAATTTGAAGGGGAGGATACCTCGTCTAGACCGCATCTCATACCAAATGATCAGCGCTATGTCTAAGTCTAGTAAAAATAAATTACTATATAATACGGTATTTTTGACTGGCCATATATCCTTCATGTGGAAACAGTTGTTCCAATTCCAAAGTCAACAAATGCCTCCATCGCATCGGACTATCGCATTGTCTCTACGCGGACGATGTATACATATTTACAAAAGAAAAAGACAACACGACAGCAATCAACATCCTCGAATCTATTGGACGAGAGATGTCCACATGGGCAAACTCGTTAGGGGCTAAAATTTCCGTACAAAATTCTAAAAAAATGCACATATGTCGAAAGCAGATATGCGATGCAGGAAACCTACATATTAATGGCTTACCAGTACTAAATGGGGCGACACTACATATTCTCGGGCTCACGTTTTACAACAAATATCGTTGGAAAGCACACTGTCTTCGGGTAAAAACTTCTATTTTAACAAGGGTGAATTTCATACAATACGTTGCTTGGAGAAGCCATGCGCATATTAACACTATTGCTTATCTTACCAAAATGCTTGTGTTAAGCAAGATTGACTATGCTTTGATCACTTATGGCAATAGCTGCAAATTTAATATCAACATCAGCAAGTTGCTCATAAATAATGTTATAATTGAAACTGGTCTCCCAACTTTAGAAAATAGACTGTATGAGTTAAAAGCTAAAATAGTCCCCAAGCTTCTTAATTCAAACAAATCTATTCTCGGTGTTGACGTGAGAAAGTCACCATTTGCAATCGACTATTGTTTGTACGTCGCAAAGGAATTGAACATTCCCTCAAAAATTTTCTGCTCTTTTGGTGTTAAACGTCCATGGATTTTTAAAGACTGCTCTTTTGACATCTCGCTGTCTATGCACAAGAAAGAAGATACTCCAAATTACGTCTTCAGGAATCTAATAGTTGAAAAACCCAAGTACAGGAGAGTACTGGTTGGATTCTTTTATACACAGACGGCTCAAAATCTTCTGGGCTGCCTCCTGCTTGTGCCGTAGTAGATACTACAGGACAGGTTCTTCTCAATCACACATTCCACGAAAGTATTTCAACTTTCACAACCGGGACCAGCGAGCTATCGTGCACGCTGCGAACCTTGCCCATAAAAACAAACTCAAAACCGTCATTGTTACCGACAGTTTGTCTGTATTACAAGCTATTCGGAATCCTTCGACTTCGAGATGGAGCACCATCAACAAATTAAGGAATATCATGTCAAAACCCGATGGAAAAATTAAAATGTTACGGGTACCAAGTCACATCGGTTTATTGAGAAATGAGCAGGCTGATCGAGCGGCAAAGTTTGCTGCTTCTGCTCCTCTAATTATAGATGATGTCATGGGAAAGTTGGATCTTCAAAGATACATTGGAAGAAACGTTAAAGAGAAAATTGTAGAAGAAACTTTACAATACCATCATCAACACTGCTCTTCCATTAACCCTCAATCAACTACACTTTTATATCCAACAAATGTTGAGAAAACCAAGGTCCAAACATTTTCGAGAATTCGCCTTGGTCATACAATTGCAACTCACCAATGGATCTTGAAGAAGTCTTCCTCCCAATCTGCAGTTGCGGACAAACTCACACTATAAAGCACATTTTCTGCGAGTGCCTTAACTTTTCCTTGGCTAGAAGTATTGCATTTGGAACGATTAACCCTTTGGACATTCTAAAATCAGCTTCAGAACTGAATATCAATTCAATATATTGCTTTATTAATACTACTAAACTCATTATCTAATGTACACTTATTTGAATTAGAGCCGATAACCTGTGTTGCTAGTGCTTAACGCCTTTTTTTTTAGTCTAAGAATTTATTTAATTAGTCTAAAATTATGATAATAATAATAATAATAACATCAACAGCATGTCGTTAATTTCTGGGTTAAATGCTGTTAAAATGACCAAATTATTCAAAACGCCATGGAGAAGATGCATATCAGTAAGCCCTTCGAAAGAGTGATAAATTTTTACGTCATCTGCCAGCATTAGAAATCTGGAATTTTGAACACAACTAGGAAGATTATTTACAAATGAAGAAAAAAGTATAGGTTTGGTCGGCTTTTCTGAAGTACGCCAGATAACACAGGAACTGGACGTGAAAGACAAGAATTAGATTTGTGAACAGCCCATAAAGCAATTCCGTAACCATGAAACGAAGCCGAAATATTTGTGAACTTTTATTTTTTTATATCGTGGCTCTACCAACCACACTGTTTGCACGATTTATGTTCCTTGTTTGGTTTCTTCTCATCGGCGTCTTTCTGCTTGTTCCTCTGATATTGTGAAGGTTTAACACAATTAAGATGGCTGTAAGTACTATTAGCAAGAGACGAAGCCTTCGTTTTGATTAACAATGCCGGGAGTATGTAGCTCTGCACAAAACTTAATGAAGATATTCTCGGGTAAACTACTGGACGAGTGCCTCTAGTGTATTATAGAAAGTTCGATTGTCATTCCTTGTAGCCATTTTGATTTAATATATTTATACTTAATACCTTATCTGTGCTTTTAATATATTTGTGCTCAATTCATGTGAAAATTCAAAAATCAGATTACTCGCAGACCACTCATGGGCAAACAACAAACAGCAAATTACGTAAAGGCCATCTGAAAGATCATATAAATCACGTCACAAAGTTTGTTATTCCAGACCCTATGCGTCAAGCTAGTGCTAGTAATGTAATGAAATCTCTGGACCGCAAGTCCTTTTTGCCGGTAGAGTGCCAGAATCTGCCCATTCAGACAATTCAAAATAATTTATATCTGATATTTTTCAAGAATGTAAATACTGCATTGAATACATTAGATCGGCGTTATACGCTCCGCAAGCTAAGACGAACCAATCAATCAATCTTGCAAATTATGCGATCCTTTGCTGGAACAGAGCAAAAGTCTTGCTCAAAAAAAAAGAAAAAAAATTGAATATTTTTTAATTTGATATTTACAAAAATTACGGTATAAGAAAGAAAGGAATATAACAAAATCTCGCGACGGCATGGATGCAAATACTCGCAATATGTTGCTTGCTACGGCCAAGCAAAAACAACGTCGTGCATTTAGTAGCCCATAAAAAATAATTTAAATGCGAGTGACGCAAAGAATTCGGCCAAAAATCGTGGCCCGAACGAAAGCGCAAAACAAAAACAATGAAGGCGATTGATTTTGTAGAAAAGGGAAAAAAGAAACTCAAAAACCAAGGCGTGTGTCTTCGATCGTTGCCTACTCATGTTACTACCAGTCATAGTGTCAAAACGTGGTATGAAGACAGAATAAAATATAGCAAAGAATTAGCCGAGACACCAGTCAGTGGAATTTTTTTTAGCGCGAGGAGGCCGTAGTACGTAAGTGATCATAGACAAACTCACCCGTGACACCGAGCAGTAGTAAATTTTCGCAGCGCAAAGGGCCACAGTATTAGAACAAATTTGTACTCTACGTTTGGTCGACGCGCACAACAAGAAAATTAAGGGAATATATAAATTAAAAAAAAAAAACCTACCATTTTTGTTACATGTCATGAATGCCTTATTTTTTATTTTACTTTAGCCATTTATACTTGAAATTTAACTATAAAATCTTACAGTCAAATTCATCTTAATACAAAGACTTATACTAATTGTTTTAAAGCTAGTATTCAATGAAAAGGAGGAAAAAAGAAGAATAATAATAACAACGTAAGTTTAAAAATATGTTAAAAGGTTGAAAATAATAATTCATGTATAAATAAATAAAAAGAGAGAAAAAAAAGAAAACAGAAAAAAAAGCATGTACACAGCTTGCACAGTGGTACACCCGCAAAAAGACCACATCCAGGTTGCATTTGAACCCTTAAACCATTGCAAACATGCATAAGGTTGGCAACCAACACAATATTATTTGAGAGAAAAAATGACATATTGAGAATGAAAAGTTAGTTTAGGCACGACGTAGGTAAATCGCGCATATTAAGCAATCTTGCTTTAATATAGACTTTAAAGGTCCGCTAATGAGAATAAGTGATAGATATCATATAGGTTCCTGCAAACAAGCGGGTTAAACAGCTCATAATTGTATTTGCATTGACTAAGCTTAATCAAGATGAAGTGCCGAAAGAAGCGGTTAGGGACATTAAAGCTTATCTCACCAAGTAATGCGGGCGAGTCAATAGCATCATTCCTTACTTTGATTACGAAGGAAACCCCAAGAACAAATCTGGGTTTCTTAAGTGACGGTAAGGATAATAGAAGCAATCTATTTTCATAGGGAGGAAGAGAGACAATCGGATCCCAACCCAAATTCCTAAGAGCAAACAGCAAGAATTGCTTTTGAACAGATTCAATTGAATCTACATAGCACCTATGTGAAGGAAACCACACAACAGAGTTATACTCAAGTATACGTCTAACCAAACATACGTACAGCCCTTTCGTAATATAAGGATCATCATCACCAAGCTCTTTGGACCACCTTTTTATAAAACCAAGCACGGACCTAGCTTTGGTTAACGATAGCTCTATATGCAAGTAAAAACGTAACTTATGGTCAAATAGAACGCCTAAATCTGTGAACGAATCGACATCCCTCAACTTGTACGAATCAGTGAAATACTGAGTAATGAATGTCTTCCTCCTAGAGAAAGAGAGCTTCATACATTTGTTTAGATGTAGTTTCAGAGGGTTCAAAGAGCACTATGCAACCAAATTGTTCAAGCCACTTTGAAGCTGATGTGATTGCGGTTCTACAAAATAGGAAGAAAACAGTTTCACATCGTCAACATACATTGAGATCTCGCTGGATTTAATCACCGAGGGCAAATCATTAATGTATAAAATAAATGAAGTGGTTCCTAAGGTAAGCCAGACGTCACAGGGAATTCATTCGAGGTGGTGAGGTTAAAGAAAACCCTGAAGGATCTATTGTGCAGATAAGAGCTTATCCATTTCCCTAAATAGAAAGGGAAGTCAGAGGCCAGGAGTTTAAAGATAATTAAGTTATGGTTAACCAGTGGATATTACAGTGGATATGGTTAAATCAGTGAATATTGCATCTGTGCGAGAGGCACTTGGAGAGGAGAAATATACGATTTGATGGCAAAGGCCAAATGCTGTGTCACAATTCGCTCGAACAGTTTAGGCAAGACACTCAACTTGGCAATGCTTCTGTAGTTTTCTACAAGCTGTCTACTTCCACTTTTGTGAATAAGGATAAGGGAACAAGTCTTCCAACACAAAGGGAAAATGCCTAAGTTCAAAGACCGGTTAAAAATCTTAGAGATAACACCATATAACTCTACAGCGGGAGATTTAAGTACACATGATGGAATTCCAAGATGTCCAGGCGCAAAGCTATGTTTTAGAGAGCTCAGGCCTTTAAAAACATTATCCTCAGCAATAACCAAATTAATAATTGAAACCAAGTAGTAATCGGATATGAATAGTTTGCTGATAAATCGAAATTAGCAGTCGAAAAGTTTTATGGGAAGTATTCCGCAGATATTTGAGGCTCCAATATCATCCGAGGACTCAGAGTCATGCGAGGGATTTATGGAGATTTTTCTTTTGGATTTAACGAACTTAAAAAAGTATTTAGGATTAGCAAACAGAGAAGATTCAAGAAACTAATGGTATCGGCAATAATGTTGGTAGTTGAGTGAATTAAATCTATGCCTTGCCGCTGAGTAAGCGAAATAGTCGAAGAAGAAAGAAAAACCATTTTTCGAAATTTTTTGAAAGCTTGTTTTCCTATTCTTGTAATAGTTGTCTTAGTAAACCACGGGGATACCTGCCCCGAGGATGAGACTGCTTGACCGAAACGGATGCAGATGATTTAATATATTGTAGAATGACGACAGTAAGCTATCAATACTTCCAGCTGGAAATCAAGCATAATATGTGAAAGATGTGATTTTAGCAATGAAACATTGATTTTATGGAAATCATAAAATTTATTTGAAAAAGTTGAATTTGGAACGCTATAGAAGTTCAAGGAACCATCATGCTTGTATTGAAAGGAAATACCCAATATTGGATGATAAGGATCCTCAGGTAAGCTAAAAGGAAGGCAATGATTAGCACAAATTCCAGGAAAATTGGCAAAGCAAGGATCAAGCAGTCTATCATTGCAATTATGGGTACCGTTGTGTTGAACTAAATTATGATCGAATAATACATTAAAGAAGAAAACATGTCTATCAGATGTTGAAGTAGGAATCAAACAGCCAGAACTATCACTGTAACACCAAGTGACTGGAAGCAAATTGAAGTCACCCAACGCAGTGACTATATCGATAGGTTTAGATTGCTTGGCCACTTCACAAATGAGGGCGGCATGTTTCTTATATATGGAGATACCCGAATTTGGGGGAATACAAGACCAGGGCACATACATGTGTTTATTAAGAAATTTCGCTCGAATGGCGATAAATTCAACGTCGGGAATAGTGGGAAATTCAATTGAGTAGGCGGGGACTGCCGCAGATATGGAAATTAAAACACCACCAGCATTGCGATCATTTCCGAAAATTTTAAAAGGAATTATGGAAAAGTTCCGACGAATGTAGATCCGGCTTTAACCAAGTTTCAGTGAAGACCAAACAGCAAAACTCCGTGCTCACTGAATTTAGGATCCAACCGGCCACAATGGTTTATTTAACAACATATCCATGTTTTCAGTCGGAACTAGAATTTTAAAAGACGAGAGTGCTCTAGGTTGAGAAGGATCCAAATTGAAAATGTTAAGACGCTTTAAATTGACTGATTTGACTCTCACCGCTAGATAACTTTTGATGTTACCCACACATGTATCAAGTGCCAGTCTTGACACAAATATTGCCTTTCAGGGAGGAACTGCCGTCAAGCGAAAATCCAGGAACAGTAGGGCTCACGGCTGGGGAGTTTTCAGTTGGGGAGAATATAGAAGGGGTGACCACACTTGCACGAGCAGGTTGTGCGACGTACCCAGTTTGGCGATCAGCGTTAACACTCTAACAGCCAGGGGAGAGGACGATTTATAATTCTCATTATTAGTTTTTAAATCAATTACAATCATCACGGGATCCGCATAATCTGTTTCCTCTGTTATCATTTTTATTGCGGTTGTCCATTTCAAGCTCTTAAGAAGATTTTGGGTTAAAAACTCATAACGTTACTGGATATATAGGTCTTATCACAAACCTGATCTGTTTCTGTTTCATATACCAAAAAAATAAAAATGTTCGTTTCTTCGTTTTTTCTACCCAATTTTTGGGTTTTTTACGGCACTTCCTTTTAAATGTTACAGGTAACAGAATGATATTAGATATATATATAGTAGAATTCCCTTGCGCCACTACTGTTATCTGTAGCAGACCAGGCCATAAGACTATTTTCTTTATTTTTATTTATTTTTTTATTAATGTAGAGAGCAGCCTTGGTAGAGTTTAAAGAGTCGGATACTGAGATTATATTATGGACATCATTTAGATTTTTACAAATGCACCTAACTGAGCTGAAAGGCTCACAGTTGTAGCTACATTGACCGAACTTTATGAAAATTAAATTTCTAGGAAAACGGCTGCGAACATTAAAGTTTATCTCATCTGATAATACTGGCGAGTCAATAGCACCATATGTTAATACAACTAAGAAGAAAATCCCAAGAATAAAAAATTTTCTCTAACGAGGATAGACCCAGCCAAACCCGTATATTTTCACAGAGAGACAAAGGAATAACCCTAATTCCACAGAAGAAAATCCAAGAATTACTTGTGAACCGTTTTTATTGAGTCAACATGGCGCACAGAGGACGGAGATCATACAACTGAAGCATATGCAATTATTCGCCTCACCAAGTTAATATATAGCTTTAATAGTAAACAGTAATAAAGAGAACAATATATCAAAAATATAAAAAAAATAAAATTCGTCTATAAAAAAATACAAGAGAAAAAGGAAAGAAAAAAAACATGTACACTTCTAGCACAGAGGGACACCCCCAACTGATACAGCTACTAAAATGTTAAGATTGCAAGTTAATTTAAATACGACATAGGCAAATTGCGGCTATTAAAGACAATTGGCTAAATAGAATTTGAAGAATCCGATAGTAAGATTAAGGACTAAATGCCTTTTGGGTATTTGCAAAAAACTTTGAACAGATTGGAAATCGCGCAATTATATCCAACTTGACAAAGCTTTATGATAATAAAGTTCCTAGAGAAATGATTCAGGAGATTAAAGTTTGCGTCATCAACTCCACCATTTCCACATAAAAAGTGAAGTAGGCTAAGAAAACAACTCATCCAACACAAAGAGAAAATTGACAAAGCACAGCTCCAGCGGTCTGCAATTACAATGAGGAGTACAATTGTTTTGAAGTAGATTTTGTTTAAATAATTCATTGAAGAACACAATAGTTCTATCAGCTGTTGAAGTGTGGACCATACAGCCTGAATTATTGCTACAACACTTAGTGGCCTGTGGCAAATTAAAATCTCCCATTATGACCATGTCACTAGGTGTAGACTTTCCCGCAGAAATATGCGCGTTTGGGGGACTGTAGGAATAGGTTTCGTACAACTGTTTACTAACAATTTTTGCGTGAGTGACAATAAATTTATTGTCAGGAGCAATAGGAAATTCGAGTGAACCGCAGCTGCTAAAACATAACTATCATTACGATCTATACTGTCATTACGATCAGGTCAGGTTTCAACCAAATTTCAATAAAAATCAAACAAGAAAACTCCGTACTCCCCGAATTTAGGTAAGTAGAGCGGAATTTTGAGTTTTGACGCATAACATTATGGTAAATGATAGTTGCTTTATCTGAGGAAACTGTTTTTTTTGCGAGTAGAAAAAATACCGAATTAATATATTGGAGTCTATCACGAAGAATAAATTTTTTTATAAAGGACCCAAGAGAGCGCAATGATTTATTTAATAAAATTTCCATGGTTTCAGTCAGAGCTAACACCTTAAAGGGCGACGTAGTTCTAAGTTGGAATGCAGCCAATTTAAATATGCTATTTCGACGATTACATTAAAGATATACACGTACTATAACCCTTATGAGGACAAGCCAACGGCCGAATCTTACTTACCGGACGGGTTAGTCTTATGCCCAGAATACCACTATGGACCTCGTCCTACCTATGTTCTCCTTCAGCCCATGATTTTAAATGGGAAACCCCGATGCTGAGTTCGACAACCCCTCTAGTATATCCTTCTCTCAAAAAAAAATTAATTTTATGAACTTCTTTTCTTTTAATTGATGTCTTAATAAAAGGATTTCATTTCTATATGTTTTTATATTTCCTCTCTATATTAACTTAAAAAAAACCTTTTTTTAATTTCTTATTATTTAAAGTTTTTTATTTTTAGTCTTTTTATTCTTAAGCGTTCAGGACTAAACACTGAGTACACGAAAAGTTATCTCCCATTGCCAAAACGTTGTACCCACTAGGATTCACATATATCCGTTTTCTAATTTCGTAGAATATTAACAAAAAAAAAAAAATTGCGGAAAGGAACCAATTCCCAAGGGCCCTGAATTGGTTTCAACTCTATAGACGCGTTTATAAACTAGGATCTTTTTTTCTCTTGTTGTTTCGCTTGATTCAACTACTATTGTGTACTTATTTGTAAATGATAACTAAATTCGCAGAAGGCCAAACAATAGTTTGTAATAGGTATTGTGTCACGGGTCTAGCTCCGCTGGCCGGTAGAGCGATTTAATTGATGGGGCTTAGCTTTCTGAGCCGCATGACAAAGAAAGAAAAAAAAACACACAAAAGGGAAAATGTTTTATGTCGGTAGCCTGTCGTTCGTCCGTCTATATTGAGTCCGACTGTATCCGTCCAATGTCTCCCTATGGTTCCCCCCTACATCGCACTCCTGCTACCGCCGTGGCATGTTCGGCCTTAGCCGCTCATTATGGCTCACAGGAAACTCGGGACACAAAAAAAAAGAAAGGTAAATACCTGTCTAACACACGTTGCCTCTCCCAAATGACGTCATGCTCCCTTCTGTAGTGCTGACGACCTCTGTGGTGATCGCTGTTGGTATCTGCCATTCGCTGCGGGTGCGATGTGGCGTATATCTGATTTTCAAACAGCATCGATGGCAAGCCACATGTAGGTAATGTTTATCCTGAGGCTATGCGTATAAATATCATCACTTCCATCAATCAAGGGAATCCAACAGGGTTCTTTTCCACCTTTAATTTGAGCGAAAGTTTACCATTTTCTAAACGAAGTCTTCTGACGTTACAAAAAAACACACTTCCCAGCCTTCAAATATTCTTCACCGTTTTTATTTTCCTTTTTTTTTTTAATGGTTTTTATATAAAATCAAAAAAACCAAGTTATGAAATTTTTCTAATTTATAATTTCGTTTTTTTTTTTGCAGTGCCGACATTGGTTAAGTTTTTGTTAATTTTTTTTTTTATTCTTTCAATTGCTTTCAATTGTTTACATTTTCGTTGCTCTCGATTTCTTTTAGGCTTGTTTACAAAATACAATATTTGAATCTTTTTTGATAATTATTCGTATGCATGGGTTTTAGGTATGTAAAAAAAATTTATGTCTAGAGTTTGACTTTTGCTAGTAAAGTTCTTTCCTTGAATACATCTTCATATGTACGTATGTGCAATTGCAGACAATGAGAAGATTCCTTTGCTTTACATTGAAATCGAAAAAAAACAAGGCGAGCCTCCGTCACATTAAATTGTACTTCTCCAACGTTTTTTTGCTTCTATTTCATTATATTTGCATTATTTGCTCAATGAAGGCAAAGTAAAACAGCACATACTCTTTAATATCACCTTTTTTTTATTTCAGAAAAAACAAAGCAAAATAATCCAAAAAAAACTTCTCGTCTCATGTTTAAATTTCTCTAACTTAACTGATGCAGGCAGGTTGGCTGCCAATTTTGACTCATATATTAATGTTAATATCTCTTTATAACAATTCTCTTTCTTTTTAAATATTGTAATATTAACAATTTAATCCTCATATATGTTATTTCGCAAAAGATATTGTAATAAGAACTTCATGTATTCCTTATGCAAAATTTCCATAATTTGATGTTATTTGCAGAGACATATTTTTGTTTTATTTATTTTTATTTTTTATTTTTTTTGCTTTCGTACGCATGCCGTCAATGATATTTAAAATAATATCTTCATACACGAATGCCATGCGCTTTGCTTGGTACATTCAACCGACACACTCCTCTCAATCACATTATTCAATTATTCTCCCTTAGAAAAATGTCTATAGAAATTGAATAAAATTTCCCCGCGGTTTTACGTTGTGCGATCACAACCAATTCAATTCTCGGCTCAAACGCAACTGACTTATATTATTCGCAAGATTTTTCTCTTTTCCTTTTTTTTTCTTCTTTATGTTGCTGTATAGCGGCTAGCCGCTACTCTTGCAAAAAAGGAAATGTACCGCATAAATGTTTTGCATAACGGGATGCCGTCACTGCAATCTTTTCGGCTGACACGGACCGACCGACACCCTACCCTAAGTCTGTTGGCGAACGTTACAATTGTTTATTGTTTCATCGACTTTTTAAGGATTTCTTATTATGTCCTTATGTCTTTTTTAATAAAAGTTAACTCCATTATTACATATCAAACAATTTTCGTATATATATGGTAGGTATGTATATAAAAGTCAAAAGACGGCTGCCCTTATGCATGCACACATACGTGTGCACCCAGCACTACCAGCATACGCAAGAATAACACCACAGAGCTCGATAGCAAAAGATATACGTGTTCTTGTACAATTTTGTTTACATTTTCTTTTCACACATTTGGATAGATAAAGTTTATGTATTTACACTGCAGTATCCGAAGAATGTAGCAATTTTTCCAGCTTGTCACTCTTACGATGCTCACTACATATTTTTAAAAATTTTTTATTTTCATTATTATTGTGATTTATTCACTTGTTTCTAGCTGCGTGTGCTTGCACTCTTTAAATCAAAACAGACTGGAGACATTTTCACGACATTAGCCGTACACAGCCAATTGAAACTAATAGCAACTTTCGTCTGTGTCCTGCGTTCAATGGTCGTCGAAATCCCAGCAATTAAGATACTTATCTTGTCGCTTTGTAGTCTCCAATTCCTTTTATTTGATACCCATATCGATGGTACTATTAAGATAAAATTAATCCATCAAGTCATGGCATAGCTAATTGTTTCCGTTTTTGTACGTAAGTAGTAGATGTGAAAATGTAAAACGTAGTAAATGTAAAAAGTTTCAGGCTTTCATCTTTCTTAATTTGTTAGTCATGAACAAAAACGCACAAATTTTTGTTTAGAAAACCGGAATTGCGTCCAGTTAACGCTTCGCTGCGGGCTTGTACTCTGACCAATTTGGCCCATTTTCAATATGGATCTGCATGCAAAAACTTCCAATATTGAAAATTTGAAGTTGATATCTCCATTTTTGCGACCAGGAGAATGTCAACAACACGCCCTACACAGACACGCGAACGTACAGACAGCAGACATGACTTAATCAATTCATAATCTCATGCTGATAAAGACTATATATATACTTCATAGGATATGAAAAGATATATAAAGTTCAAAGTTAAAGTTCACAATTCAAAGATTTCCTAAAAAATGAAAATATTGTTACAAGATGCTTTGTTTATATTTTACTTGATTTTCTCTAGGCAAGGCTCATAACACTTGATCATAGATTTCATTTATAGTTTTTAGAAGAACTATTTGCAAATCGTGTACATGAACTTATATCTACAACGCTTTATTTGTCCGTTCGAATATTGTAATTAACCTCTTTCGGTTAAATTGACTAACTTTGCCTTCCGGAAATATTCTGCTTTTGCAAGCAAGTTACCATTACCCAAATTCATCGCTACAATTTTAATCCGTCAATCCATTTTTCCGATAAATTTTCTATCAATTCTTGTTACTTTTTCCGCCACTTGCTACCTATATGGCACAAGTGACGCCCCATGAAAGCGGTTGATTTCCCCTTTTTTTAGAATTTTGTTTCTTAGAAAATCGACAAATTTTGATGTAAATCCAAGTTATCAAATATGGCATTTTCGTAACAATATGAAAACGAAAACAAAAATTGATTAACTTAATCCGAATTTTCTTCACTTTCGAATTCACCTGGCCGAATGCAGTCGTTCTCTTGTTTGGCCAGTTTGAATTTGCTGCCATGGAACAACTTAACTCGTCTTTAATTTTCGTTAACGATTGCACGATTCGCTCTTTATTTTGCTATTTTTCTTTCTATATTGTTGTTCACTCTCAATGTACACCCTAATAAAATTCAAGGTCGCAGAGCCTTTTGATGCCTTTTGTCCTGTCAACTCATCCCACATAGTTTTAATGGGGTTCATGCGTGGTGATTGGAGAAGAGGTTGAAGCACTTTGAGGCAGTTATATCAAAACCAATCTGAATTAAGCGAGACTGACTCTTGAAGTAGTTATCTTGGTAGCATTTGAATGCTTCCAAAATACCGGGTTTGTCCGTTCTTTCCCTTCTACGTCCTTAGAAAACCCCCTGGTTTACAACGCCATCCACAAACACCAATTTTCTAAACCCATTGTTCTAATGCGTACTATAGCATGACCATCGCCATGCTCGCCGTAAGCCGTTGGCACAAGAACATAACAGGAAACTTAGACTAGAATTTGCCAGGGAAAACACCCAGGGAAAACACCCCATATATACATTTGCTGTCATCAGCAAATATAACGAAAAAAATGAACTTAGAAATGTCTTTTCGATGTCCCACTGTCAAAAATATATTGGAGGAATTGGGCCACCATCTGCGAAAACACTCAATCCCTTCCGTCCAACACCTGAAAAACAGACTATAAGAGGAATGGAGTAAGATCCCTGCTTCCCACACAAGAAAAATCTTACAAAATATGTAAAAACGTGTAAATGATTTTATTTTAGCAAACAGGATACCCCGCCCCATATAAGCTTTTGATAATACGCTGTTTCTTTTTCGTATCTTTGCTTATATGAAAAAAAAACAACAGTAATGATAACATGTTTTTGAAGTTGTTGGAATTATTTAACCTTCTTGCCTACTGGAATAATGTTTTGTTAATTTTTATATTTCAAGATACATTCCCTAATAGTACAAAATAGTAAAAAAAAATTTTTATGTTTGGACAATAGACTAGGTCCAACATACGTTTACCTTTTGTTGAGCGAAAAATTCAGTATTAATGAGATTCACTGTAATTAAAATGTCATTCTTGGCATCGCAGTCCATCATATTGTCATACCCAAACACCATTGGCCATATCGCGAAAGATACTTTCCTATAAAAAAGGTGTAAAAAACGTTTTGGCTAAATGGAAAAATAATAGATTGGTTTCAGGTCTAAAAAACCAATCGAAAAGTATAATACACAATATTAAAAAATTCTTTCTAGAGTTGATTCAAGAATTTATTTCGTGCTTACACACTTCAGTTTATTAAATTTATTTTAAAAAATAAATTATACTTTGAAAACCAAACCAAGTTGCGTAAAAAATACATTACCTGCATAATCTAACTGAAAGCATAACGTGAAGTTACAACGCGTATTTGTGAGGAATGAGAATGAAAAAATTCAAAGGCATGTAAAAAACAATGCCTTACAATATACATTAAAAAAATTTATAGAATATTGAAAATCTTGTTAAAGCACACCAATTCGTGCAAAAAGAGAATAAAAGGCAATTTAATTCGTGCTAAATCAAATTTCGGGTAAAACAATTCGTGTAGAAAGTAAATTAGGTGTACATAGAATGACTTGTGCTAAAATACGAGCAAAGAATTAAGTATAATATCATGGATTAGAGGTCTGCTGTTCCGCTTATAGGGGTGGTGATCTTTATATTAATAATGATGAGAATTACGTTTGAAGTTGCTTACAAAGATAGTGACAGTTTATAATTTTGATGACGTTGGAATGGTTATGACGTTCGCTTGCTCAGTAAACTTTTGAGGTTACAAGGACATTATAAACACATAAGACCCATTTATCAATAAATGTCAAAGCCTTTTCAGACCTTTTTGTTCTTCTTTCCATAATTTTTTTTCTATTTTTTCGAAATAAAGGTAATGTCTTTGAATGTTTATATTTCCATTTAAGTGTTTTCTATTTTTCTTTTTTGTATTGACATTTTTTTTATGTACAATGGTCTATCAATTAAAGATGATATGTCATTAGAAAACAAGTGCACGAATTTATTTATATAGAAGACTAGGTAATGACATAACGGGTTGTACGAGTTACGCTAAAGTTCATAATTGTCAGACTGCAGTTTTTAGGATCTGAAATGCCACCTCAATGATCGCTAAATGGTCTTGCAAGATTGAAAGAACGAGAGGGCAATATTTTGAAATTTCTGTCGAACTGAACGAAGAAAAAAAGACGAACAAAAGGACCGGAGAAAAAGGCAATATGCACGCGGATGGTCATTAAGTATCAGGCAGACCGGAAAGAAGGAAAAAGAATTTTTTTAGTGCGCTAATAAAAATGTTTTGACAGACATGAGTAGCATTGGCTGAAGCACAAAAGGAACATGTATGGTGACAGAAAAATTGTAAGCCCGGTACCTTGTTGTTGGAACACAAAATGTAAACCATAATTCCAAAGAATTTAAAAAAGCTTCTGTTAATTCAATGTAAAACTGAAAAAAGATAATATACGAATTTTAAAATAGATATATCCGCCTGAGTAGCCGAAGGCGAGGAATTTCGACTAGCAAGTCAATGGTCGTGGGTTCGAATCTCAAGTGCGGTAGAGTTTTTAATAAAAGCCGATAGCTTTAGATGCTAGTGCTTTTAAGAGTTTAGTCTTAGAATTTGTTTCTCTGGCGAAATTAATAATAATAATAATAAAATTAAATAAATAAAGAGGATTTTCGAAGAAAAGACTACTATGTAATCACAAGCAATGGTTCGGATTATAAAATAATAATAATCTGCCTAAGTAGTCGAAGGCGAGGAATCTCGACTAGCAAGTCAATGGTCGTGGGTTCGAATCTCAAATGCGGTAGAGTTTTTAATAAAAGCCTATAGCGTTAGATGCTAGTGCTTTTAAGAGTGTAGTCTTAGAATTTATTTCTCTGGCGAAATTAATAATAATAATAATAATAATAAAATAATAATAATGCAGCTTTAAAATAAAGTACTGATTACGGGGATATATGTTATTCAGGTTCTAAATAGTGATTATTGCGATACAAAAATATACAGGAAAAATCAATAATATATGAAAACTTGATAAACGCACTTAAATATATGTATACTAAAATGGACGAACAAAATATTTGAAAGCTTTAGCTAATTTTATGTACATTAAAAAAAAGAGTGGAAATAAGTAAATTTAATAGAAAAAGCTAAATAAGAAATAAGAAAAAAGAAAACGCCGCTTTATAGAATCGATAAGCTTTTTTTTTAAAACGAATAATTTAATCCACTAAATCAAGAAAAAAAACAATAGAAGATAACAGTGGCGGAAGAACATTTATATAAAGAAATTTCTTAATCTATCAAAGGTTAATCGTGTTAGCATTTCTTTCCCTATCAAACTAGGGTTATTTCTTCCTTTAAGGTGTTCCGACGTTAAATGTTGATATTTTGTTAAAAAAAGGATTCTACTATTCTTAATAAAGGAATCTAGTCTGCGAAATAGGCCTCGCAATAGCAATTCTATAGTTCCACCTGGAAAAAGTGAATGTTTCTTCAAACCCAGTAACTATCAATTACCACAGGGTCTTCATTAAAAAGTTCGGTATACTTACCTCCATGAGCATTCAGTTCTCCTGTTTTGCTTTCACTGAAACTTGGTTTAAGCCAAATTTCCGTTCCTCAACACTTTCCAGGTTTTCAGAAAATGTCAGTAGTAGCGGGAGTGTTTTATTTGCCATATCAGTTATTTTTCTCTCTACTCATTTCAATTTCTAAATCCCAAAAAAAGACTATTTTGTTTATTCTTCGGGGTGAGACATAGATATAATTATCTCAATCATCGAAGTTATCGCAATTACGTTCAGAGAGTAAAATCATCGCTTCCTAGCAATTCGAAATACTCTTATAAATTTGCCAACTCTGAAAGAAAAATATCTATCCCTCTTCCACCTCTCTTAATAGAATCCTCCGAATCCTTTTATGAGATTGACATTTTTACTGAATACTTCCGTCGAAAGTCATCTATTGCTGACTCCGTTTTAACTGGTAATTATCCGTATCAAATTACAAACTTGATCTCTATTTCTTTTTTAGTCCTTTCAGATAGAAAAGTATTATAAGGTTTAAGATCATTTAAACATAGTTGCGAGTCTGGGCGCTGCCAAACTGGGTCTCTTACCTAAATTGTTTGAACGATTAGTTACTCAGCGAGTAGCTTTCACTATCAAATCCTGTATCTCTTTGCCTCCTTGCAAAAATAGAATGCTTTTGTGAGCACTGCCCTTACCTGTAAAACGTAGATATATCCTCGGTGTTTCCTTCTTAATTAAGTTGATGAATGGCACTGATTGATATTACTTGAAGAGATAAACCTCAATATTCCGCACTGGTTCTTTAAGAACTTTACTTTCATAAAGAATGGTCAATTTATATTAGTTTGGGGAAAAAGAAATCCATTATTTTTATATGAAATTCAGGACTTTATTTAACATGCTTCGGATTGTCTGATGTCAAATATGCACCGTTTTGTTGTATGATTTGTTGCCATTTTAAAGGTAACTTCAAAATGCCTCTCTCATAGAAGTCCTGGTCTCTATTTGCAAAAAACTCTAGTAGTCGATTTTCACAATCCTCCCTAGA